>NC_136294.1:6119147-6719147 GCF_964198595.1 Lampetra fluviatilis
GGACCAAGCACTAGGACAGGCCTTTTGTCAATCGCACAGCCGGAGCCAAAATGTCCAAATGGAAATTAATGGAAAGCATGACCTGGGCGCCTCATTATGGTGAAAAATCCTATTGTTGGAAGCAAGGAGGGCCAGCAGAAATGGGTAGCTTAAGCATAAGTGCGCCATAAGACGCCCGGTTTAATGCAAGGTCACATCCCGTCCTGCCCGCCTGCCTCCCCTAGACTGAGGAATGTTCGGAATTTTCACATAGACCCCAGAGACGACATTCTCACCCCCACTGTCACTGCCACCACAAACCTACAAAACAAACGGGGCCTCGGCTCTCCCTCGACGCCTCCCTCCCCCCTGTGCCCCTGCTTCATCATCGAGGGACCCTGGAGGGACCCTTCAACCCATGCTAATTCCTTGCAAGGGCTACATTCCGAGTGTGCGAGTGTGCGGAGAGTGAGTGAACGCTGAATGGAGCAACCAACAATGTCTAGCCCCCCTGGTACGTTTAAATTATGCAAATAGCCTCAGCAAAAAAAAAGTATCTGGTGGTAACCAGATTTCAAATGACATTGACTAAAGAGGCATTTTTTATCGACACTTACTGGGGTATTGCAGGAACAAGTTTTAGTAGTGTACGCATATGCGTGTGTGTGTATGCATACATACATGTGTAAATATTACTGATATATACAATGACATTGACCAAATAACCCCGGGATTCGCCCGATCTCATCACATATCGGAAGCTGAGCAAAGTTGAGCCCGGATTGGGCTTGGATGGGGGATCAACTGTGCATGAAACGGGCGTTGTAGGCTGCTGCAGGGCTATGCTGTCAGCAGAAGGCAGTAAAGCGAGGCCCATTGTCGTACTATACTATGGTCCAAAATCTACGTTCCCCGTCTTTACTAATCCTCACTGACCAGCATGGCGAATTATAGTCGAACAACTCCCAACATTCTGCTCGGCATTGGGAGACCCTCACACAGAAGTGGATTGACGCTATGGATGTACGCGCGTATGCACATGTGTAATTACGACTTGGACGCACTTGTCTTGAGATGGTTCCTTTTTATCAAGGAGCCACGTGCTCACACTCGAACAGGCGGAGACCCCCCACTGCAACAGCCCCGAGTCTGCCACGCATCTCCCTTATATGCGATCCGAGGCCACGCCCCCATTCGCGAACCTTCTCGCTGGTCCAAGACCGCTCGCTCTACCAGCAGACTCTACCGTCCTCTTCTGTCACCTGGCCACGCTCCTATTCTCAATCATTCCCGTCGCCACCAGTCCATCTGTACTGCAGGCTGACTCCCCAGTCATTACCTCCTGTGGCCACTAGTCCATTCAGATTGCAGGCTGACTCCCCTGTCATTACCTCCCGTGGCTACTAGTCCATTCGGACTGCAGGCTGACTCCCCTGTCATTAACTCCCGTGGCCACTAGTCCATTCGGACTGCAGGCTGACGCCCCTGTCATTACCTCCTGTGGCCACTAATCCACTCGCACTGCAGGCTGACTCCCCTGTCATTACCGCCTGTGGCCACTAGTCCACTCGCACTGCAGGCTGACTCCCCTGTCATTACCTCCCGTGGCCACCAGTCCACTCACACCATAGATTGACTCTACACATGTATACGATAGAAGGTCAATATCAATACGTTTTGAGAAAAGAATATGTTATGTCTCGACTCACACTGGCCTTAGTTTGCAATTTAGTCACCTACAGCCCCCATCGACTAATTATATAAGGAACATTTTCAGATTTTTCAATGAAGCTGGGGTTTTCAACGCAGACTGAAATTTGAGCTGGCGTTAAACTTTACACATCTTGTTTTTCTACATTAGTTTACGAGCCCTTCGTGTGTGCTTATGCGTCCATGTTTATGTCTTATCTCGTGTCCGCAGCCATTATGTTTTCATTATTAAAATTTTCCTCCTAAAAAAATGACCAAAGAGAATTTTTGTAATTCTCCCACAGGATGATTTTTTTTTATCTCGCAAGTTGAAAACACCGTTACCGCTTTCCAAATGAAAAAATAATAAGTGTAAAGCCTTCCATTTAAAGTCTGCACCTGCAAACTGTTGAAAACCATTCATTGAGTGGAATGTGTTCCGAAGGACATTACCATTCAAATAGCAACATCGATACATTTTAGTTGAGCCAGGTCATTAACAATAAATGAATAATCCTTAGGTATTAACTACGCTGTAAATCCACGTTAAAACGGCAATGTTTTGTTAAAAGATTAAATATGTAACAAAACCAAATATAATTACGTCTTTGCTACATATGTGTTATGTGACACCATGGACACCCATGAAAATGAGACGTTCCATCTGCAGCATATATCCAGGTTAAATATTTTAATTGGAAAATGTAAATGTTAAAATGGAATACAATCAGCATCCTTCATTCACCTGTCATCTTTGCATGTCTGCTATTATCAGCATGTATTTACTTTGCTTAAAATTGTATATTATGATTGTACAGTCAATGAGATATGAACATTAAAAGTCACTAACATTGTAAGCACTCGTCTGTATTTAATTTTCAACAGGACCTGTTTCAGGTTATCTGTATTAAAAAAAACCACAAGACTTTAAAGGAAGACATCAACCCCACTTTCTTAAAACAGTGATGAATGGTGTTTGCTTGGATTAACATAACGTATCAACCGAGCTACAAGAGTGTAAATTTCAAATGATTTATGTGCGAATTACCCCCCGCCCCCCTAAAATTGCCGAAAATGAAAAACTTTAACATATGGGCTTTTATTTAATGTTTATTGTGGCGTATATCATCCCACCGTGTACATTTTTCATGCAAGTGGCACACACAACGCGCTTCTTGCAAGTTTAATTTATAGGCTCAATTAGAGCAACGTAAGGCCCCGTTAGCATCTGAGCCAAACTCCTGCGGGCATCTGCATAAATCCCGGATGCACGTGGCCTGACCCAGCGCTCGGCTCGATCAACAGCATGCTCCCTGGAAGATGTAGCGCTCCTGCATTCCAAGATGCGTGCCTACCTACAAATCACTGCATCTCCACCGTCTGGAGGAACGTTTCAAATATGACAGGGCATGAATAAACAATGCACTGTTCGTACTGAAATGTTGGTTGTCAATAAGAGGTCGGTTTCTTTGCATCTCTTTCTCCCATGATTTCCCCGTGGCAAACAGGTTGAAAAGTGCGAATTTTATGTGACAGCATGATTAACAGACCGACATATATCCCGATAACTGGCTGGGGTTGTTGTTTACAAGTGGCACGAAGTAAAGTGGCTGTTGTGAAATATGTAACGTTTGGACAACATGTTTGGACATCATGCAAAACAAGCTGCTTTACAAGTAATGTCAGTAATGGCACAGTTGTCGATAATTACTACGCGCTTGCTATCAGAGAGTATAATTATCGTGCACAATATATTTATGTGGATAGCGGTAAATACATTTCCACTGCACGAGAAAACACGGTGCAATTGATTCTTACGCCGGTAAATGGTGCGGGGGAGCTTTAATCAGCTCCAGTCCACCCAATCCATAACCTCCCGGCCAACTCCCTCCAAGATAGGCAGCTGTTTTGTGGGCTCCCTCCCGTGTTTCATAATTCGCTGGGAGTGCCACTGCGCAGAGCTGGTGCGCCCCAACACCAACAGGAAATTACAGCAAACACACACATTCTTCATCGTACCTTTACTCTGGATACAAAATTCCTCGCTTGGGTGCCAGTCAGAACTGCGCTCTGCGCACAACAAGTTCAAGCCAGAATGTGTACAAGCCCTCTGCGCCAGCCATTAAGGGAGCCTCCACACTGCATTGGCCATTACGAGCAATCCACTGCTGTACCAATCGTACATTTATACTTTATTATTTTGCAGGCATCTACTTTTGACTAATTTATTGATGCGTGTACAGTCATCCCTTGTTGTATGGCAATTCAACACATGGAAGTTCGCTAGAACGTAACTTATAAATGAGTGTACTGATTCGATATATGTTGCAGTATATGAAATTATCATTTAAGGATTGTTTTTCTCTAAATTATTTATTTGGTGGGGGGTTCTAACAATGTAAATTTTCCTCGCATGCATATCATGACAGTTACAGTATTTTTTTTTATTTCGCGACTTATTTTGAGCATTATAATTAGTAGCCTGTCATAAAATGATCGATTTTCCATAAAATGTAATTTTAAAAAGTTTGCTGCAATCTTTAGTGCGATTGTGTTATGTCTTGGGTCCGATTTTATTTTCCGTAGCAACGCATCTCCAATGATATAATGGCAGTCGATGGGAAAATAGGGTTCGTTGTACAGAATTTCGCTTTAAGGACAACTTTTCAGGAACGAATATGTTTTTTTTTATTTCGAGGGTTGCCCGAATTATATTATGATAATTCTTTCTTCGTGAGGGGACGGGAAGGGAAAAAAAGAGTGCCACAGTTGTTAGGCACGCTACACGACGAACACCACACAACGCCTGAATTCGGTGTGTGACATTGGAATCAGTTCAGTACAACCCCCCCAACCCCACAACATCCCTCACCCTCTCACCAACGTGTGCTCACTCGCACGGCGAAGTATAGAGTCAAACAACTTCCTTGAACGACCCACACAGCATGGTTGAGGTCTTCATGCAGACATGGGAAGGAAATTATTGTTATACGTACCCTACATAGTTTCCAAAGGTTTATAGGCATGTAAAACAAAACTGTAAAACGACTTCAATCCTTTGCGTTTGTAAGTACATTCGGAATCACAATTCACATATTTGCTATCATCTATTGACATAGGTTCTACAAATGTAAGTTATACAAAAACCTATATAACTTGTGTCAATAAACCTTTGCCATTTCACAACAACTGGGCTTTCAATTCCACACTGGGTAGTGTGAAAGTAAAAGGCACTGCTCACCCATCATCATCATCATCCCTAAGAACAAAATTCTACCCACTGACAAACATTTAAGGAGATTCCCGGCTTATGTTCCACTCCCGAGATCCGTTCTCCATGTCACTGCACTCACCTCCCACTCAACTTATCTAATCCTCACTAGACACAGACATGTCTCGACTCCTGACGTCTAGCTCTGGACGTCTCTTCATCTTCCACTGACCACTCCGCATGCATCAAGGCACCAATCCATCCAGCCTCGTCCACACAGGTGGTGGTTCTAGGCATCCGCCATGTACACTCACAGGATGACATTACCACACGAGGAATGGGGGGGGGGTGGGGAGAACATTTAAGGCAGCTAGGCATATAGCTTATCACCCATCCCACGGTGTTTTGTGATAATAGACACATAAACCCGATTGCCCCTTGGCATTATGCGCCTTTTATAGAAGTATCAATGCTTGTCAAGCTGGAGATGGCATTGAAATAAAGCAATTGGGACACAATTGTTGTTAGGGATGGGAGAAGGCAACAGGAGAACTTTAAACATTTTTACAGTGGCAACCGTCGCAATTACATTGGGAGAGTTGACAGTAATTACTTCTTAATCTCTGGTAATCATACGTATAATTTATTTGAGTGTACATGGGATAGAGTTTCTCAGCGAACTCAAAGGATCTCAAAACGCTACCGGTGAAAGATAACTCAAGCGTAGATGCCAACGACAAGCCATGAGGATGTAGCAATAGACCACATGTATGAAGAGATTAACCAACTCCCAGTAAGGATAAAATACATTACAATAGTGCAATGGGTGACGTAACACAAAAGTAGGGATAGTTGGAGGGACAAGACATGGTAATTTTGGCATTGGGAGCCAGGAATAAGAGGACTTATTTTATAATCCACATCCAAGCATTCGGAGAAAGCTCTAATTATGAGAATTAGAAATGAGATTGGCTTGATACGATGACAAACCCCAGATGTCAGAGACATCTGTGTCTTCAGCAAATTCAGCGCTTAGAGTGATAACAGGCTGGTGTGATGCAAGATACGCTTCATCTACCTCAATGTGAAATCATGGTTGCTGCTTTGCATCAAAATCAGCCATACGAAAAATAGGATGGCCAAAGAGAGAACAAAGATAATTACAGGAAAAAACAAACATCTGGCTCAGGAGGTACCGGAATTTCGATTAACTCGAAGCAAACATTTCAAACACCTCTAGAAGCAAAACTTAGAATGATAAAATAACCATCATAGTGGTGTAACGTGCTCTAAGTGGGGGGGGGGGGGGAGAACAAGTTCTCCAAAACAACAAAAGACATGAAGAGGCAGTCAAAGGAGAGAACACCGCCTGAGACAACGACCGCGACATGGATTGAGCAATGCGTTCAGCTCAGTGTGCACGAGCGACGTAGATTGTTGCATCGTGAGTCTGTGAGCGATGGCTACGACTTTGGGAGGCATTCATCCATCAACGATGATGATGACAATCTGTACGAGGCTCCTACATTCTGCACAACGCTACGTGGAGTATTTGTAGAGGATGTCTCAGGGTGTACACCGGTCATCACGAGGTGCACTTGGGTCCTGTGGAAACTTCACCCTGGTCTCAAACATTTCACACTGCAGTGCAGCGTAGACAGAACATGGGCCGCATGAATTTCACTGGATCGCTCACATACCGATGCTTGCATCAGCCCTTACACAAGACGACTGTCTATTCAAAGCACATAAGGAATGATCATATGTATTGCGCTATGGACCTGGTCACCTGAGTTTGATTCCTGGCCACGGCTAACCGACGAACAGCCAACACACATCACTTGTGACCGACACGGCATGGGGAGGCCTTCATCCAGACGAGAAATAAAACATTTGTTGTATATGAATGATTAAACACTCGTAGACATAAAATGCATCATCTATGACGCAAAGATCATGTACTGCTGCTGCTAGTTTTTTGCATGTGCAAATCCTCCAAGGTATTGTTCTCAAATGTCAAGCTACCCTATTGTGTATTGATGTTATATTATTCATATTCACATATGAACTCCTTAATATAGATGAACACATAAAAAGTAAGTGGCATTTATTTATTTATTTTACGACTACACTGTGCGTACAACCGCAGCAGTGCACAGTGTTTGTGTGGAAACACACACACACACCTCTCTGGTCCATGTGTATGCACAGCATTTTGTTGATCCACTGCTGAATGAAGGCCTCCTCATGCCATGCCGACCATCGGGGGCTGTTTGACCATACATTAAAACGCCGGTCAACGATTGGTGGAGGCCGTGGATTCTGCTGCATTGCCCTCTGCTTCCTTCACCTTTGCCGAGCCGCAGTAGCATATACACCTTGTTATCATCCATGGTGAGCATGCATTTGAGCACCAGCCAGGCTAAAAAAACCTGCTGAGCTTCTGAGATCTGAGCGAGATCGGGCACATGCCGAGTGATGTTGTGCATAGATGTGCAGTGTCTTTGAGTTCTGTATAAAACGTAAACGCAATGTATATGTTTAATTCGCCCAGCTTATAGGTTGGGCTTTGTCAAACAGCCATTTCACTCTCGGAGAGAATTTTGACTTGGAATTTTAATTGTTCTGAAAAAATATTTTACATGATATATTCATTGTAAACACACTGTATAGCCTAGTGTTAATATACTTTGCTAACCACAGACTTCAAGACACAACCTGCGCAGAGAATTAATGTAGGTGGTTAATGACAGGGATAAGTCTTTGTGTTCCCTTGGCATAATGTTGCCTATCGGCTGGAACAATTAAGCTCTCAGCAACTCTGTGCAAAAAATATAATACGTATAGTGTGTGTGTGACATGGGTCCCATAGTTGACATGGAGTGTTGTTGCCAGTAGAATCTGGCAATCCATCAATATTTGTTGAATAAGCCCGACTGTGCTGATGAGACCAAAAAAAGTCAAAACTGGTCCAGAGTTTGCTGGCTTTAAACAATGCCGATTGATCATATTAATCTAGGAATCCGATAGGTTGTTGGAGTTAACATAATGATCATTTGCACATGTATGTGGAGACAGAACACAAGCTCTGCTAACTATAATATGTGCATTTGCTAACAGCTCTGCAGCGTGTCTTGGATTGGCGTTACGGCTCGCGATCGCCCCCTATCGGTAAGTGCTAGGAAATTGCAAGCCAGGACCGCACTTTGGTCACCGCCAGGTATTTCTGTTGGTCTTTTGGAAATAAACTCTTAACGATGATGCCTTCTGTCTTTTTTTTATTCTTCTTCAATATATACAGTATATACATAAAGGATGCTGTAATGTGAGCCAAAAATACATGTGTGTATCACTTCGCAAATGACAAACCCCGCTTCTTTCAAACTCCCTAACTGTGCGGTTTTAGACTACCCCGTAGCATGTCAAGTGGCACTATACACGTTTAGAGATAACAAAAAAAAACGACGAAGGGCGTTTTTGGAGGCTATTCCTGCTAAGCACACGACGTTAAATGAAGCGGTGGTACGAACATGTCCAGCCTGGCTATACCTGCCCAGTCGCGCTGTACACGTGTATGGTTTTATCCCTGAATGTCTAAATTCCTTTCCTTCAACCCCCCCCCAAACCCAACCTCTTCCAAAAAAGAGAGGGGAATGCGAGTTGCAGGAGGGGAAAAAGAGGAAGGACATTGGAGGATTCTGGGAGGGAGGGGGGGTCAGGTAAAAAAAAACGACAGAGGTTTATAAATTACTATAGAGTCACGCAGCTAAATTCCACATCTGTTAAAGATTTCTGCGCAGCTACCGGCTTGGCTAAAAATAGCCGTCCGTAATGTGTTGCATGTGCCGTACCTCACACGCTATAGCGTGTACACATCACTATAACGGAGCCGAGAGCCATTGCATTGTTCACCTTCGCTGTCCCGAACCTTCCACCCCGACCGCCATCTCTCTCTCTCTCATCATCCTCTTACTCTAACAATCCCCTGCTCAGCCGGACTCGCTCTCCAACCACTGCAATCCATCTAATCCAGCCCGGCCTGCCGGAGCCATCTATCCCAGCAATAGCCAAGCATACAACCCAAGTCAGCCAGCCGGCCCATCCAACAACCCTTGCCTGCTCCTCGTTAAAATAACAAGCATGCCGGCAGCATTCCGTCTGTTTGCCGTCGGGGCGGGGGATTGGGAAAGCGATTCGGAAAGAAAAATAAAGCGGAACGACGGGGGGAGGAGGAGGGTGGGTAGAGAGCGAGAAGAGAGAGGGTTTGGGTTGCCCGGGTAGGTCTTGCCGGGGTTGGCTGGCTTCGCGTACACCGTTTGGGGTGGGGGGGGGTGCGTTTGGTGATGGAGCGCAATAAAGTGGGAGCTGTAAGAGTGGCAAAGAGGGGGGGGGGAGCAGAGCGTGTGGTGGTGGGGGGGCGACACGGTGTGTGTGTGTGCTGGCGGGGGAGGGAGGGAGGTAGAGACGGAGGAGGGAGGGAGGCTGCTGCTGCTGGTGATGTGTTTAGAGCTGAGTTGCGGGGGAGGGGGGTTGAACCGGGGTGCGGTGGGGTGTGTGTGTGGGGGGCAGAGGGAGGAGGAGGGGGGTGTACGGGGCATTCCGCGCATACTTTCCTGACGATGTTTGCATTTGCCACTGACATCACGTTGCGGCGGATCGCGGGACACGATATAAGGCGGGCGGCGCAAGCTCAGAGCTTCAGAGGAAAGCGACGACTGAGAGAGAAGGCGCTGCTCCAGATACATAGAGAAGGGGACCTCCTACTATCCAGTTGTGTGGACTCAACAGGGCTACGCCATAGACCGAGTTTTAAAGACAAGTCAAAAACGCTCAATGTTTTTTTGTTGAAAGTGTCGTCTCTATTTTTTTTTGGTATATACATCATCATCTCTTGCGCTCCGTTTTTTTTACTGTCGAAGCAAAGTCCGTGGATTTTATGCTTTGGAGAGCTTCGCGCTAAGCACCCGTTGTTTTTAAGGGAAACGATTATTCGACACGGTCGAATCTAGGCGGTTAAACTTTTGATCTCGTCGCTAGTTGATACGAAGAGAAGAAGAGATGGCTTCAGCGTTGGTGATTAGCGCTCTGCTCGCCGTCTGTGTGAACTTGGTAAGAACGACTCCACACTTCGCACACCGACTTTCATTCATCCACTCGCTCGCTCGCTCACGTCTGTTTACGACCATTAACATTTATGGATAACTACCACTACACTATACTTGCATGGCTAACTGTAACACGCTACGCACGTAGTGAATTGGTTTCGTGCGCTAACTTTGTATTGAGTTTCTCGAACGTACGTGGTCATCGCATGTGTATACACACACACAGTATATATAGACACACACACACGCGGTGTAAAACGCATCGAAAGAAAACACGTGCGCGCCCATCGTTCCGAAACGCGCTCGTGGCGCCGCGCGAGTTCCATCGAACGGGGGGGGAGGGGGGCATCTTCCATGCGCATCGACAAACACCGCGACAGCTTCTCACGCCGACACATCGACAGAGCCGAAAGATTGACCCCGTGCGCTCTCTCTCTCTCTCAAATCCTCAGGCGTCCACCACCAGCTGCCCCGAGCAGTGCCCGCAGTGCCCCACGAGCCCTCCGCAGTGCGCTCTCGGCGTGAGTCTGGTGAACGACGGCTGCGGCTGCTGCAAGGTGTGCGCACGGCAGTTCAACCAGGACTGCAGCCGCTACGAGCCTTGCGACCCGCTCAAGGGACTCGAGTGCGACTCGGGAGCGGACGCGGCTGCCGAGAGAGGAATTTGCCGAGGTGAGCGCCAGGTTTTTTTTTTGTGTCCCTCTACTTTCGTCGGGGGTGGCGGGGTTGTGGTAGCAGAAGATGGTGGAGGTAGGAGGAGGAGGAGGTAGGGAGGGGGGGTTCGGCGTTGGCATGCACAGCCGCTTAACGGAAGGGCAAATGCAGACATTCCTTTGCTGCTGTACTCTGTTGTTTTGGCACACCAGCTAGAATAAAGGTGGGTGGGGGGGAACCCTTCACCGCGCCGCAGTGGAAAGGTTTAGTTAGCAGGGACCGCTGTGTGGCATTTGTACGTAGCGTGTGGGTGTATGTAGGGTAGGCGGGATGTCCCGATTACCTCTTACAACTCTGTGTGAGTCACGATACCTTTAAAAGGCAGGGAGCTACGGGGGATCTCCCGGCCACTCAGCTGTCTAAGTATAGCGCACTTACAGTAAAGTTAACCCCCACACAACTGTCTGGAGTTTACGCCGAGGCTATAATCGTTTTTTTTTCTCCCTCCTCCATCTTTCGCCCCTCGTAGCCAAGTCGGAAGGGAGAACTTGCGACTACAACGGCAAGATCTACCAGCACGGCGAGAGCTTCCAGCCCAACTGCAAGCACGCGTGCACGTGCGTGGACGGCGTGGTGGGCTGCATGCCTCTGTGCCCGCAAGAACTCGCCTTCCCCGCCGCTCGCCTCGCCGATTGCGCCAACCCGCGTCTCATCAAGGTGCCCGGCCGCTGCTGCGAGGAGTGGACATGCGACGATGCCGTGGCCGCCGACTCGTCGTCCGAGGAGGACGCGGCGAGCCAGGGTCAGAGCCGCGAGGAGGAGTTCGCCGACAGCCTGGAGGACGCGCGATCCGTCGAGAGCAACGAGCTGATCGTGTTCACGCCCAGGAAGCACAAGATTCTACCTGGTGAGTGTCTGCTCAGCCAATCCCCCCCCTCATCCCACCCTCCCCCCCGCCTTCATCCTGGAAGGCCGTCATCCAGCAGTGGATTGGTAAAAAAAATGTTTTGACCAAGGAAAGCCTCACTGAGCTACGTAGCTCATTTTCAGACGCGACTTGGCCACAAATGATAGCTCAACGAAGTGGCTAATCACGTGGACATTTATAGCAGCCAAATACAAAAAAAACTGGCTGTACATATACGAAGGAATCGGAATTTCTCAACACATGAGCCACTTCTCTGCCAGAACCCGAATGGAAACTGGACTTTGTCGCATTAAGTGCTTTCCTACACTTGGACTTGTGATGCATGAATAAGATACGCCCTCAGTATTCGGAAGGCAAGCACACATCATTTGGTTGTGGGATTACATCATGCACGTTTGTGCACCCGCTTCAAGCGATGGTGGCTGTTGATATTTTTAAGTTATCCCAAACAACTTTCTTGCAAGTGTGGGAGCTTGAAAATGTAAACAGCGCACACACTGATGCACATTCAGATAAGACCCGTGTGTTTTAACAGCGTGTCCTGTTTTTTTCTCTCTCTGTTTCCATGCAGCCTGGAGGCAGCACGCCTTTGCAAGGCTCTTCAAGAAGCCCAAGTGCATGGTGCAGACGACCGAGTGGTCACAGTGCTCCAAGACCTGCGGCATGGGCATTTCCACGCGCGTCACCAATGACAACAGCGAATGCAAGCTCGTGAAGGAGACCAGGCTGTGCGAGATCAGGCCGTGCAGCAGCCAAGCCCCATCCGCTGCTAACCTCAAAGTGAGTTCGGCTGCCACTGCCAACGCAAGCACGATGCACAGCGGTCACCGCACACTCCACAG
Organism: Lampetra fluviatilis; assembly: GCF_964198595.1. Taxonomy (NCBI): domain Eukaryota; kingdom Metazoa; phylum Chordata; class Hyperoartia; order Petromyzontiformes; family Petromyzontidae; genus Lampetra; species Lampetra fluviatilis. The sequence goes on from NC_136294.1 coordinate 6,131,556, forward strand.
AGCAGTGAACTCATGGCCAAGTTGGGTAGTAGAATCCATTCTTATAAAATTAATAACAAGTCGGTGTAAGGCTTATTCGTAAACTTTTGAAATGCATATGCATTTTCAATGCATGACGTATTTTGTGAGGATCCCTGATTCTGTGAATAAGACGCAAATCCAGTTAAACTGCTTCCATGATACATCGACAGTTAAATTAATTACTCATTGAGCGCTGCATCGTCAACACTAAAAAAAAAACACCCACAGCATTCGCTTAGCACGTTCTCGCGTTTCTAACCGCCGCCGTCCTCCGCCTCTCCCCTCTCCGTCGGTCGCGCAGAAGGGAAAGAAGTGCAACCGCACGGAGCGCGCCAAGAAGGGTCTGCGCTACACGTACGCGGGCTGCACGAGCGTGCGCAAGTTCAAGCCCAAGTACTGCGGGGGCTGCGTGGACGGGCGTTGCTGCACGCCCGACCAGACGCACACGGTCCGCGTGCGCTTCCGCTGCGACGACGGCGAGACGCTCACCAAGAGCATGCTCTGGGTGGAGAGCTGCCGCTGCCACTACAACTGCGGCGACCACCCTGGCGTCGAGTTCGCGCAGAGCTTCTACCGGCTCGAGAACGACATCCACAAATTCTCCGATTAGAAAGACCCCCCCCCACCCACTGTGGCCCGGCTTCAGTCGAGCTAGAGATGGGACTCGCGATTCATTATTTAACCCTTTCCAGGCCCGATACGAGCACTGACTGCCTTTGTCTTCCTTCCATTTACTGTTGGACGGTTTTCTTTTTTTTTCTTCTCAGCCTGACCGGCAAGTTGACATATCATGGACATAAAAGTTTTATTTTTTATATATATTTAAAATTTTAACCAAAAGACTCTAAAGCAAAGGTGGACAAGGAACAGATATTGCTTCAGTCATGTCATTAATGAAGAAGCTTACATAATGAAAGTAAAATCAGCTATGGTGAAGCTTACTTTTGGCACTTAAAGCATTTGAGAGCATTTAGTTTTCTTCTAAGCTGGAAAGGGTTAACACATCTACGACCACTTCTCCCTTTTGTTTTTTTTTTGTTCACGGTGACTTTATAAAGAGACTATGGTCACACAAAAATCCAAACCGACATTAATAAACGTCCGGGTGAAACAAAGTTGCGGCGAATGAGCTGGCACGCAGGTGTATTAAAATAACTCTGGGGGTAGATTCCATATTTATTGTTTGACTTGTAATGTATATGTGCACTGTAAAAAAATGTTTTGTTGATGTGAATTTGTAGCAAGGCAGCTGTACTGATGCCTATACACTGAGGCTGGCCTCTACTGCAGTCTTACTAGACTAGATTGCAAATATACTGTACATAGACTTCACAGACTGTGAGGGATTGCAACAACAACAAAGCTTTGTTTTAGAAGCACGTTCTACTATTTTGAGACTGTAGTAAGCCAAATGTAAAATATTTGTACAAAATATTTATGTTTTTATATAGAGCTATGTTAAAGCTGATATTATATAACTATTTTAGAATTATGTCATTGGTTTAAGATATGCAGTAAATGACCTGAGTGTTAATATTATGAATAGCTTTTTTGAGACTAGTGTATATTTACTGATGGTTGTCGTATGTATTCAGATGCCCTTATATATTTTTGTTATTGTAAATTAAAGAGAAAAATAAAACTTTTCAATGATACACTTTGTTTTGTAGATGTTTTGGTCGGGTTTGACAATCTCGAGTTCAGGTAATCCCAAAAATTACCTATTCATGCACTTTAAAATGTAAACAAACCTAATTGTGCAAGCATTGCCTCCCGTGGCAAAAAACTGACGTTACATACTCTTTGGTTCTTTCGGTAAAGTCACGTAGGTATGAAATACAATGAATCACGACGTTTCGATCACAACACAAGCGGTCGTCCTCAGGCGGAAAAAACATCATCCAGCAGTGGAACTGCTGAACCAGTTCCAACGTTGATTGGAACTTACATTGCCAAACAAAATTGACCAGACATCTCAACGCAGGACCCTCTTGAAAAAAAGTCTTGGAACTCAATGAGACTTCCCCGGATAAATAATTGTGGCTTCATCATTATTTCATTATTTCCTGGAGATTAAAAAAGACACGTGCATACGTTGCAGGATCACATTTTCTGGGGGGACGAGGGTTTGCTTGGTTAAACGGTGCCGTGTAAATCGCCAGATAAATACAGCGTAAACATTCCAATCACATCTAATTATAAGTATCCGATGGGACATTCGAAGGGTGGAAAATCATAATGATGCGTAAATATCTGCACATAAATGGGTCAAAAGAGCTAACTTGTGGTCTAGCGAACATTTGAGTAAGCGTATTTCTTTTCAAGCTCAGCTCTGGGTATATAAATTCTACACGTCCATCACCCCCTTTGCTAAAATCTTTCCCAGTTCTGAATTAGGGGAAAGCTATTCCTCTTGATGTACAAGCAGTCCATTTTCATTTTGTTTTTCTCTCTAAACGTTGAAGAGAGAGGTGGTCTGCTTCAAACGAGCTCTGTGGTAAACACAGGTTTCCGATGACGGTACGGTAGGAAAAGATGATTTAACACATAGCAGCGTACACTAATACCATATGGGAGTTACAAAATTTGGCACAAGAGGGGAATGATAACAGACTAGGGCAGCCCTTTGGATCGCAGGGATGGAAAAATTGAACATAACATTCTTGCATGCCTTGAGGATAAATAAATCAAGATTTGTCAAATGGAACTAGGTAATGCCTTTCACCAGTGTGTACTTTTGTGCAATGCCAGTTTGATGGATTTTTTTTCAAATAATAAAAAATCGTTTCAACATGCATACCGACACTACATAGACATTGATGCATGTTATATTCACTTGCCAATAAGTGTCCTGAATTTAAATGAACTATATTTAGCATTGTGTCATCTTAGTCATCACCATCATCATTATGACTGTTACTTATAATTGAGCATGACCTTGAAGGGTTTATTGACTCATTGGCAGAAATGGATTCGCATCAGCATGCTCTAAACTCACTTTTCGTTAAAAGTATCCTCTTCACTTTCACAAAGCGCGGCAATACCTGCTCATCGATGTTGATATGCTTTGGCCGCCAGTCAAAACTTCGTGTTGGAATGTTGCGTGTGGAATTTCTGAGGGCCTAAAATTCAAAAGCAGGACACAAAGGAATGAATGGAACTCACCACCCCACGGGTACTTGTCGAACGCCGTGTTCTTTAACTCTTTGCTTTGTTTTTCTTTTTGCTCGATCTGTTGCGCAAAGTTTCCTTAAATTTTGGGCAATGACACCCTGCTTGGCATCCTCCGCATGAAGAAGCCTCGGGAGAAAACTGGGTCAAGAGCAGAAGTCCCAGTCTGCTCCTGTGGAGGGCACTCTATTTCGGGCCGAGAGGCACATTGGCAGGAAATGTAAGGCCCTAAAGTAGCATAGCAGCGCAGTTACCCTCGATTCACAGATTCTTAATCACATCAATAACTCACGTGGGCAGGGTCATACGCTGGCTACGAACTGGTCTCTAGGCGTTGAATAAAATAATTGCATTAACTACTCACGAAAAGGAAAAAGAGGAATGCATTAGTCACCTTCACTTTCAAGTCAAAATATATTTAAAGGGGTTAAGATTCCAAAAACACAACAGTATTGCATCACTTTGAAAACTGCTGCCGAAAAAGGGGGCGTATTTGCATGTGCCTGAGTCAGAGGTCGCAACCGGGTACCCGATACCCGTACCCTACCCGATACCCGGCTACCCGTACCCGGCCGGGTACGGGTACGGGTAGCTGTTTGCGACCCTGGTGCGGCCGGGTACGGGTAGGGGTAAGGAATCAAACCCCGTTTGCGACCTCTGGCCTGAGTCAACAAAATATCTCAGCCACTGAGGGGGGGAAAGTACTCCTAACCACTTAACCCCGGTAAGCGGTGAAGACCTCCCGAGGTCCTATTAGAATGTGAAAACGCCTGGAATTTCGAGTTTCATTCTGCGAATAATTGCAGCATTCATTTATCCGTTCACGAGGACAAAGAGTCATTATGTAATGTTTACTAAGCTTCATGAGCGGCTAATCTGCTTGCGTTGGAAAATAACCTGTCAGAATTTGTTTCGGAAAAACATATATGATGGAGATTTCATCGGCTTTTGTCTCAAGTGGCACATATTAGTGTACTATATGCATAATCCATAGGACATCCACGGATCATCTCCCAGTGAATAACTTGCTCCACTCAAATTATAAACAGGGTATTATTTCTTCAGTAGCATCGCGTGGAATGGTGGCACAGTGGCCAGCACGACTGAGCTATGCAATCCACGGTCCGAGTTTGATGCCCAGACTCGGTCAACATCAGCGGTGAGTGATATTGGAACCAGGACAGGGCCTCCCCAGCCTCAAAAAAACAGCTACTGAGCAGCGTGGTGAAATATGGTTATACCATGACCAACATGGCATGGGGAAACCTTCATCCAGCAGAAGATTAACCAAGGGCTTAACATGCACATTACAAGTCAGATGTATACGTGTTTCTGCCAAAACGCAGTGCACTGCCGCATTTGAGCACGCACACACGCAAAATTAATTAAATTATTCAAAGCAGAAGGCTTACATCCAGTTAAAATGTGAATGGTTGATAGTGCCTTACAGCTGAAGTGTGTATCTCACCGTGCGGTACAAGGGACGACAGCACCTCAGAGAGGTGGAATTTGGAGTGTGGTAATTATGAAGGGGCCTACAAATAAGAGCTGTAATGGAGTGGTGTAATGCAGAATCGGTATTTTGTCCTTTGTGGGAAAAAAGCGTATATGTAGTTAAATATGGTCAAAGGTTATAAAGCAAGGGCACTACTAAAAAAAACAGCATAACATATTTCTCTAGAATTTTTTTATCACTCTGAGTGGATTCACCTGACCCTCCAGCCCTCTCCCCGAGAATCCAATGAATTGTTTTGAGTCAGGGTCATAATTCGATTCAATAATATTTTTCCCCGCAAAAATATTGTGGTGAACAGCAGCACCTCTGGTGGCTGCAAAGATGGCATGAACCCAACACACAATATACTACGAATCTAAAAACACAGATTCCGATGCACACATCTCAATGGATGTATCATAAGCCCGGGGATCAATATTAATCCACGAATTGATGCATCATCGCACCGACATTTATCACCAAGGAAACATCTGGTTATTCTTTGGTTCTTTCGGTAAAGTCACGTATAAAGATAAAATAATAAATTAAATAATAGCATACTACATCATCAGGTATAAAAGAAATAGCAACAAAAATCTAACCAGAAAACTATAGACAGACATATAAGCAGACAGATATCACAAAGATACACAGAGAGAGAACACGTATCGGCACAAAGAGAGAGGGATCGTCTCTGTGACGAGGCCTTAAATATAGAGGGGGCGGAGAGAGTGAGGGGGCAGAGAAAAAATTAGCATGTCAATGAGTGGACGACGACGTGGTACGGTACGCTATTATTTAATTTATTATTTTATCTTTATACGTGACTTTACCGAAAGAACCAAATAATAAGTCCTGCAGTCACGAAAGCTCCAAAATTAAGATTGAAACATCTGGTTGCTATTATAAGCACCGTCTGTAGCGTTTTAGCGAGGAGTGTTAACGTACGTACCTGGTTTTTTTTGGATTGCTGGGCTCCGATTAGTTTTCGGGTAGTTACTGTTAGACCGTTCGACATGATACGCGAAATTTCTACGGGAGCTGAAAACGTTTTAAATAAGAAGCTCCGAGCACGTGAAGCGAAACGTTGGGCATCACACCAACCGGCGCATGGCACAACCCGAAAAACAAATCGCAGAGGTAGGCCGGTGCTGTTGTTGCTATTGAATATAGGCAGCACAATAAGATTCGGCTAAATCCGGCACTTTTTGGCTTCAGTAAACGCTGGGATCAGCTGTCGGCTACTAGAGATTCCCTCCTGCAAGCCGCCAATGTACTTGCTATAATAAGCAGGGTGCACGCAGGCACTGTTCCGGCAGTCTCATCTCAGTTAACAAACAGTTGTTTGCTCCCAGTGGAGACCAACAGGTGGCACCTATGTGTATTAATAGTCGACCACTGCCAATGAAATTTATAGCGTAACGTAAACCTGAACAACTTGGCCCATCCGTCATGCATATACTACCGAATGGATTTTGCGTTCAAATTATTGGGGAAGGCCCCTTAATGATATTCGCCTTCCTTGGTGAGCTAAATTTTGCCTCCGTTTTCAGCCTTGTGCCACTTATTCCAGTGCCACCGAAAGCTTTTTGGAGGCCTGGGGTAAAATGTCAGATGAGTTCCCCAACCCTCACCACCCCAAGGCCCTCTTGGCCATTATTGAGTTCTCCCTAAGGCCTCCTTGGTTCTTTCTGAGGCTCCCTCGGATGCCTGTGGAATTCTGGCCCACCTGCTCACTCTCCAGTGTGGCCTTGAACAGTGTTCACATTACTGCCAATTAAGAGATTACCTGCACCTGCAGCAGGTGACACAAGTGCTTTGAGTGCGTGACTCATAATCGGTAGGTTGTGGGTTGAAATCAGCCCAGCTCTTCATCCCTTCGGGGGAGGGGGGCGGGGTCAGTGAATTGAGCACCACCTTGCGCAAGTCAATAATATGTATATGTTAGACTCGCTACAGGAATGTTAAAAGTCTACACCTCGTGCTCGCTTGGATTAGCTATTTGGCTGCGACTTATTAAATTGTTCTATGTCCGTGTTCTATTGAAAGCCGAGCACTGTGCAAAATGGGTAATGGTGAAAGGCCCAATGATTGAGGCTGTATTGGCAAAATGCGATTGTTATTTCTGGTGTCACCAATCATACGGCGACATCAGCTATCATACAGAACGTCTAAATTTACAAAACATTGTTAAAAAGTTTCTGGATTAAGGACATTCGAGGGCCCTTGCCAGGACAACATTTAGAGACCGTTGTCCGTTAACGTGGATTTCGTATCAACTGTTCTGAACCCGAGAGATCACATACAGTACACGGCTGCCTGTTGTGGGGTTTCGTCACTCGTGATATGATGAGATTAAAATGAAATTTGATTAAATTCTGAGCTCATCGTGGCCAGCATTTCGTGTGTAAAACCACAGCACACATTGAATACTACAGGATGTCCGTAAAGGTATAAATCTTTTTTTATATAAGAATTCTAATTAGACAGCAGTTTGAGTCATGTCAATAAAACTAACAAAGACAAAGATCCCCGTATATCCTAACCAGACTGTTGGCGCAAGTGCTGTTAGCGAGTAGCACCTATGAAGGCCGGAACGGAATACGAGGGGATGGGTGTGGCCAGCACCACGCCCGACCGCCTTTGTCTCCCCAATGGTGAGGATCGATTAAGATAATCGTCACTGGTGCTAACCGTGAGTGGGAATTGCACTCGGACCGCCGGGTTTTGTAGCATAGCTCGACGATGTGGGTTTTTCACGTGGACATTTATAACAGCCTAAGACTCTGAACGCGTGTTGATTCTAAATGTGGAGGAAAAAACCGGAGGACTCGGAGAAAAATGCACGCGACCACGGAGAGAACGTGCATACTCCAAACATATAGGCGTCAGGGTCGGGATTGACCTCACGACCTCCGGTATACCAGGGGATGTAGTTAATATCTCGCCACCATAGTACCACAAATACTTGCCCGTCACTGATTGTACAGCTCCTCTTCACAGCTGCACAGTGCCCTTTTACTTGGAAATTGGTTCACATTTGAGAACAATTATTTGGAATTACACTGCATACAACAACAAAGAAGATGGACAAGCAACTGAGCCATTGCATATGCTTGTGTTGAGTGTTCAGTGTTCTATGAACGAACCTTTTCTAAAGATAAACAAGGACCCCCCCCCACTACCACTGATCGAGGGATCACCTGCCCTGTTTAGCTACACTCAGCCACGCACATCCCAGCAACCCTCTGCCCTCCGCTGCTATTTTGTAATCGCCTGGATGCTAAATTTCGCTCATAGAGTCCCCCCCCCTGCAAAGTTTCTAAAACAGGAGAGGCTTTTGAGTTTCCAGAGCACCCAGCAGGAACCATTAATGTGGCTCCCAGCCATAAATCGTGTGTATACGAGGGGCTGCCAAGCCAATTTAAAAAAATATATACCTTTTGTCAATCCACGGCTAAGATGAGGGCATCTCCACACGATGTGACGCATGGAGGCTATTTGAGCATACTTCGCCACGCTGGTCGGCACGTGTTGGTAAAAGTGGGAAGCGTAGAAGTGAGTTAGATTTTCCATCATGGCTAATACCAGTGGTGAGTGATATCTGAATTGGTCTTTGGCCTCCAACATCGCCAACCCGCACTGATCAGCATAGTGAAGTAACCCAAGATGACTAACACCAGGCTAATCACTCGCACCCGTAAACGATAACACATCATGTCTATATTTCAATCCCTCCACTGGCTCCCAATCCAAAACCATATCAATTTAAAAACAGCACTCACCAAGTCTACATCTACTCAACCAGACCTACTTCTAATCTCTCCTCTTAGTCTGCTCCACCTCCACGCATTATCTTGTACAGAAAGCAAGGCTTACTATAGAAGCCCCCAGTAAACCATTGCTCAATGAGAGGTCGCTCATTTTCTTCTGTTATCACCATTGTCTCTCGACTCGTGGCCCCTGTTTAACCCAGGCCCAATACCTTTTTTTACGATCAACTATGTTGGCTACATACGGTGCGGAAGAAGTTCAACATACATACATAAATGACTGCCTCTCTCCATAAAAGAAATGCAGCCACTCTTTTCGTACAATTTTGAGACTTGGTTGCATTTTCACGACGATTTGATACGTATGAACATTGCATGATTAAAACAACCACCTTGACCCACGTAGCATTCAGATATCTTCGTCCAATAGTTGATGGACAAAGGCATGTAATTTATTTACATGTATTATTGTAAGGTAAGCGTATGCAGATAGGGTCCTCAATTAACGCATAGATAGTAATGGCATAAAATGTTGTCTGGTGTTGATGCCCCCTAGATATCTGCCCAGCGTGGAAGAGTAGGTCAATATACCATCGCGAGGGGCCCTTTGGGGTGGCTCTCTAGAGCTCACCTTTGTCGGGACCATTCCCCCAGCAGGGACACGAGCAAGCGATTACTGGGCTGCACCCTTGCCTTCACCATGACGCAAGGCCGCAATTATAATATATATTGGGGGGGACACATACCCCCCAATATTAAAAAATGCTCAAAATGTCCCCCCAAATATATTGCTATAAAATAGATTTCTGTTTATATGCTTGTGGTTATGGTTGTACTTTATTAGTCCCTAATCTCTGCCATTACATACAATGAAACAAGAAAAGGTAAAAAAGAAAAAAACAGAGCAATGTAATACAATACACTATTAGACATTATTGTTAAAAATAAATAAAAAATTCCATCCTACGTGTTATATTTAAGGCGGGAAATGGCAGGAAATTTGTTTTCAAATTTAGATTTTTTTCTGGGGGGGACGACGACGACCCCCAGACCCCCTGGAAGATTTGGTCCCCCCCAATGTTGACTCCATGGCTACGGCCTTTACCTTGACGACTCCTGCATGTATAGCGTATACGCAAGTCCTGTGTTGTATACTTCTGCAGAATATGTTCCTTACCGAGTAGTCCTAATGATTAACACAGCGGTGCACGCATGGCCCTGCGACTCGATCGTTCGCCCCGGAATTTTTTCACGACCGAATGAGAGACTACGGCAGTCGCGTAAAAGCACCATGGGGTGGTCTGCACCCTATATGAGTTGAGCAAAACAAATAAAAAACCCAAGTAAGAACGTGATTTATTACAGAGAAGGGAAGCCACACGCTGAGTAAACTTGGCGGGGGGGTTATAGTCACGCGGTTAATCAATAACAAGGCAAACCAGAACCGTGAAGAATGTATAGCTCCATAATTGTGAAGGATTAGCCGACACACAGTCAACACTACGAGTCAAGCGATATGTCGTGAAGTTAAAGAAGGTAAATTGGCGTTCACCGGCCCATCACTGTCCAAATGGTTGTGCGATGTAGGGAATAGGCCGTGATTTTAGCAGCCCTGTGGCCACATGCTTTGTAGCTCCATAAAGAGAAAAAACCGAATATCTTCTCTCACTTCCATGCTCGGCCTCGCTCGCTGCCAGCACTTTGATTCCCAGGGCCTGGATGCTCTAAGAGCCACGGTTGGTTGCACTGTGCCGTGAACTCAGTGACATGAGTTCAATTCTCGGCCACGTCAAGGGCTATCTGAATGGTTCTGGGCCCCCATTTGTGGTGAAGTATGGTCAAATCACCCCCAATGACTGATGCATGGGGAAGCATTTGTCCAGCAGTAATTTGACAAAGGGCTGTCACGATGTTTTGTTACAACAACCACAAAGACACCTTCAAAGAGTGTATTTTTTTCATGTACTATTAATTTGGATTTTTTTTTTTTTAAAATTGCCATTCTGACTACTTGCCATCCATTCTGACCACTTGAGCAAGAAATACAATTAAAATATATTACTTGTAATTGATCATCCCTATGTTGCACTTAACCACTTACGGGTAAAACACATTTTCATTGCTACATTCCGTTGGAAGTCACTGCAATTCGAGACTTACTAAGACAGGGATAACCAGATAATGAATATTATAGACAGTCCATGTCAATGTCATTTCATCTGCATTTCAAATTCAAGCTTATTTTCTTGTGAAGTGCTATTCCTGGCATTGCCAGAAATTCCGTGAATCTCTTTCTCATCTCAATTTATAATGTATTACCTTCACCCTATACCATTAAAACGTTTCATTTTCACTTTGGGTGTGTTAGGGTGTGCTGCCCAGAGGAAATGATGCAATCAAGGATTGTGCAATCGAACTGAAACTTCAGGATACTTCCTGAAAACAAGATAAGTTCTTAAGATTTCTGAAATATTGGTCGAGGTTACATTCACATATCTGCAGCAAACGGTGTCATGAAAAAAATAACAAACACTGCCCGTCTTGACAACGTCGTTGGGCAATGAATGTGAACTTTGAAATGCACGTTGCAACCGTGGCGAGGAGAGAATTCGCAATTACATGTTCACCAACGCCAGGTGTTACTGCTGACAGGAAGGGATGTAATGTCGTGAATGAGTTCGTGCTTTCATTGCATTTTTTTTCACGATATTCATTAGTCTGTGCCCCAGACATTACCGAATCGCAGAGAAGCAAACTCACTTGTAAAACGACGAGCAAGGTCTGAACACAGGCGAGCAGACACCTGAAATCGGTAATCAGGTTAGTGGGTTAGTCGGTGTAGTTCTGTGTATACACACAGCCAACCGCAGATGTGTGCACATGTGCCTAGGGCATGTGATGACATTTGAAAAAGATCTCCCGAGAGCATTCAAAGACTTCTGCAGAGGCAAGTGCTGTTACTGATCACGTATTAAAACCTGGAAATATCACACTCACAAACGGAGTGTGGTGGCCAGCACCCCAGTACACACTGCACCAGGTACTCATCTATGGTTGAGTCGACATAGGGGTGACTCAGGACAGGTTCAAATATCATAGACCAACTGTTTTGAGCCGTGGCCAGGATGACAACTCATATCGTAAGGTCCGTGGCGCACTGCTCCAACCACTGCACCGCCATTGCCCCGGCCGCCTCACCATACACACACCACACACTCTCCACACACTCACCACACACACACACTCACCACACACACACTCACCACACACACCCACTCACCACACACACTCACCACACACACTCACCACACATACTCACCACACACACACCACACACACTCACCACACACACCACACACTCTCCACACACTCACCACACACACACTCACTACACACACACTCACCACACACACACACTCACCACACACACTCACCACACACACTCACCACACATACTCACCACACACACACCACACACACTCACCATACACACACCACACACACACACCGCACACACACACCACACACACTCACCATACACACACCACACACACACCACACACTTACCACACACACACTCACACACCACACACTCACCACACACACTCACCACACACTCACCAAACACACACTCACCACACACGCTCACCACACAAACACCACACACTCACCACACACCACACACTCACCACTAGGCCTCGGCAAGGTAAGGTAAATTACCTTTATTACCGGGTAAAAGGGTAAAGGTAAAGGGTAAATGTTTCGACATGCCAAGGGGTAAGGTAAAGAGTAGGGTAGAGGTAGCTCAGAAGAATTACCCGGTAGGGTAAGGGTCGGGCGAATAATTACTGGTAAATACAGTACCTTGTTTACCGCTAAAAGTTCCATGGCACAGTGACGCAGTCCGTGGCCTCCATTTTAAAGTGATGGCGGAGCACATGGAGACGGTCCACGTTCTTAAGGTCGAGATACTAGAGGACGAGGATGCCAGCAACGGCTGTTTTGGGGTTGCTGCGAACAGCAATCGAAAGAGGCAGCGGTATGCGTTCCCGTGGGAGCACACACACGATTGGATGGAGGGTGATCCGCATGCACAGCAAGGGAAGCGGCAGTGCGTGCACTGCCGCAAGTGGTTTTCCACCCACACGAACGCGTCGGGGTGGAAAGCCCACCTCAAGAAACAGAACGTGCTCGCCCCAGGCAGCGAGGTCGGGACGTCGGCGTCGGCGAGCCGCCTAATACAGCAAACGTTGAGCCGGCCAGCAATCCCGGATCGCCTCCTGGTAAAGTTTGAGAACGCGGTGGTGGATTTTGTTATCCAAGGTGCAATCTCTTTGCGAGCCGCCGGCAGCGACAAGTTCAAGACCTTGGTCAACACATTGACGCAGGGATACGAGGGCCCATCGACCCGCACCATCATTCGCAGGATTGTCGAGCATCACGCCATCATGCTGCCCATCGTCGGGGCGTTCTTCTCCAACCTGGACGTCGCCATCTCACTCACCATCGACGGGTGGTCGAACCACAACCTGAAGGGATATTGGATGGTCACGGTGCAATGGATCGACAGCAAGTCTGGTGCGTCAAAATCCATGCTGCTGACAATCCTCGATGTGCAGTCCGGAAGCGGTGTCGGCAAGCGCATTGGGGCCGCTCTGTTTGAGCACCTCCAAAGCCTCGGGCACAATATCTCGACCAAGCTGCTCGCTGTCACCAGCGACAATGGCTCCGATGCGAACAGTGCTGTCAAGACGTTGTTCGCCCTGGTCAACGTGGATGCCGGATATGAGCAGTTGCGGGCTTGCCACCATATTCGATGTGCGGATCACTCCGTCGTCCAAGTTCTAAAACTGATCAAGTCAACAAATGCCAAACTGCGTAAGGCGCTCGTCAATATCAGGTGCAGCAAGGTAGTCCAGCAGTCGTACCGCCGCGAGGCTGAGATCGCCAAGCTCGCCAGCAAGGAGCCGACGCACCAGGACTCGCCGACCAGGTGGCATTCGACGTTTGACATGGGCGACGACGCCATCAAGAAGAAGCGTGTCCCATTGGACATTATCATGGCGCGCTTCCAGGATGTGATCAGTGTCGGTGCTTTATCTGAACTGCAGTGGGCAAACATCGAGGGCGTGACAGCATTCCTGCGAATGCCACGCCAGGTCATGGCCTCGTTGTCGGCGGACCACAATTCGACATTGGATCTCGTGCCGGTGACGATGGAGCACCTCGTCCGTCATTGCGATCACGGTGAAGCCGCCATTAGAGCGATCGATGAGCCCTTGACTGCGACGGGGATGAAGGCCGAACTGGTGCGGTACCGCCACCTCCTGGTTCAAGAACCCGCCATTGTGGCATCCTACTTGAATCCACAGCTGCCGAAAACGACAGACCGAGACGAGCTGGCAACACTGAAGGACACAATCCGCTCTGTCCTGCAGCATCGCTACTCAGACGTGCTTACGATCTCGCCGACGGCAGTTGCTGCCCATATGGAGGAGCGGTCGCTGTTCAGCACCCTGTTCAGCAACGTCGGCAACTCCATAGACGACGGCGATGAAGTCGAGCGTTTTCTGAGCATGGGCGTCACGACCGCCAGCGCCTTCATTGACGTAATGCAGTGGTGGTTTCTCCGCAAAGAGCTGCTCCCCGCCCACTACAAGATGGCCTGCGACTACTTGGGAGTGCCGGCGACGTCAACTCCCTGTGAACGTGCGAATAGCGGAGCCGGGCGGTAGTTCACATGCGTTCGCCAGTCGCTGTCAACGACGCTCTTCATAAAGTCCATGTTCTTGCGCTCATGGATCACGGCCGGCTGCCTGAAGGTTCCGTCTAACTGGGCTGGAGCGGCGCAGGATCTTATTGCCTGTCGTCCGTCCAAGGATGATGGCAATGACAAACTTGATCAGGTTGTTGATGAGATCGCCATCGACCAAGACGACTGGGACGAGGAGGTTATGGAGCACGGTGTCGTCGACAGCCTAAACGCCCGATTTGAGAGTATTCTATATGAATAAAGTGTCTTCTTGGTTCTTTCGGTAAAGTCACGTAAAATGGAAATAATAAAATGATAAAAAATAAAACATAATAAAATAATTCTCACGACGTTTCGGCCACAACGCAAGCAGCCATCCTCAGGTGAAGACCAGGTCTGTCGGGGAGACAGAGTCTGAATGAAACAGCACCATGCTTGGAGCGTATATTTAATCTGGGTTGGAAGGGGGGAAAGGGCGCCTTGACAAAATAATTTGCATATCAAGTGCAATTTAGCATATTTATTGGAAATGCAGGTATGTGATTAGTACTACTTATGCCCGTGCAATATGCAGGATTAGCAGTAGCAAAGAGAGGGGATATGGTAAATGCAGGTATGTGATTAGTACTACTTATGCCCGTGCATTATGCAGGATTAGCAGCATCAAAGGGAGGGGATATGGGAAATGCAGGTATGTGATTAGTACTACTTATGCCGGTGCATTATGCAGGATTAGCAGCATCAAAAGGAGGGGATAGGGGTAGCATTAATAAAGGGAAGGAGTGTTAATAGTATGTAGCTGCAGTAACTAAAACCACCACGTAAACAACTAAAGTATAAACTACATAGTATCATCAGTATACTAAATATACTCTACAATAAGCTGAGTTACTAACAGTAAGTAATACATTAGAATTCTACGTCGTAAAAAACTTTATTCTCTTACATCACACGAGTCTACACCGTACTATATACTGCCATAGACAAACCCAACGTTAAATTATATACTGTATTGCTATAAACCACACAAACTCCACTCAACATCCTGGCACCAGACAAACTCCACTCAACATCCTGGCACCAGACAAACTCCACTCAACATCCTGGCACCAGACAAACTCCACTCAACATCCTGGCACCAGACAAACTCCACTCTACATCCTGGCACCAGACAAACTCCACTCAACACCCTGGCACCAGACAACCTCCACTCTACATCCTGGCACCAGACAAACTCCACTCAACATCCTTACACCAGACAAACTCCACTCTACATCCTGGCACCAGACAAACTCCACTCTACATCCTGGCACCAGACAAACTCCACACTACATCCTGGCACCAGACAACCTCTACTTTACATCCTGGCACCAGACAAACTCCACTCTACATCCTGGCACCAGACAACCTCTACTTTACATCCTGGCACCAGACAAACTCCACTCTACATCCTGGCACCAGACAACCTCTACTTTACATCCTGGCACCAGACAAACTCCACACTACATCCTGGCACCAGACAACCTCTACTTTACATCCTGGCACCAGACAAACTCCACTCAACATCCTGGCACCAGACAACCTCCACTCTACATCCTGGCACCAGACAACCTCCACTCTACATCCTGGCACCAGACAAACTCCACTCAACATCCTGGCACCAGACAAACTCAACACAACATCCTGGCACCAGACAAACTCCACTCAACATCCTGGCACCAGACAAACTCCACACTACATCCTGGCACCAGACAACCTCCACTCTACATCCTGGTACCAGACAAACTCCACTCTACATCCTGGCACCAGACAAACTCCACTCTACATCCTGGCACCAGACAAACTCCACTCAACATCCTGGCACCAGACAAACTCCACTCAACATCCTGGCACCAGACAAACTCCACTCAACATCCTGGCACCAGACAACCTCCACTCTACATCCTGGCACCAGACAACCTCCACTCTACATCCTGGCACCAGACAAACTCCACTCAACATCCTGGCACCAGACAAACTCAACACAACATCCTGGCACCAGACAAACTCCACTCAACATCCTGGCACCAGACAAACTCCACACTACATCCTGGCACCAGACAACCTCCACTCTACATCCTGGTACCAGACAAACTCCACTCTACATCCTGGCACCAGACAAACTCCACTCTACATCCTGGCACCAGACAAACTCCACTCAACATCCTGGCACCAGACAAACTCCACTCAACATCCTGGCACCAGACAAACTCCACTCAACATCCTGGCACCAGACAAACTCCACTCTACATCTTGGCACCAGACAAACTCCACTCAACATCCTGGCACCAGCCAAACTCCACTCTACATCCTGGCACCAGACAAACTCCACTCAACATCCTGGCACCAGACAAACTCCACTCTACATCCTGGCACCAGACAAACTCCACTCAACATCCTGGCACCAGACAACCTCCACTCTACATCCTGGCACCAGACAAACTCCACTCAACATCCTTCCACCAGACAAACTCCACTCTACATCCTGGCACCAGACAAATTCCACACTACATCCTGGCACCAGACAAACTCCAAACTACATCCTGGCATCAGACAACCTCCACACTACATCCTGGCACCAGACAAACTCCACTCAACATCCTGGCACCAGACAAACTCCACTCTACATCCTGGCACCAGACAAACTCCACTCTACATCCTGGCACCATACAAACTCCACAATACATCCTGGCACCAGACAAACTCCACTCAACATCCTGGCACCAGACAAGCTCCACTCTACATCCTTCACTATACAATTACGATACTATATATTACTTTGTACATTGTATTAAGCATATAAATGTTATACTATTTGTTATTATACACTGTACCATATACAGCAGTGTGATATACATTAGGGTGGGTAGAATAATACATAGTGTAATATTACAATGTATAAGGTATAGGGTGGTTTATAGCAATACAGTATATAATTTAACGTTTGGTTTGTCTATGGCAGTATATAGTACGGTGCAGACTCGTGTGATGTAAGAGAATAAAGTTTAGATGGAAGCATATTATATTTTTACGACGTAGAATTGTAATGTATTACTTACTGTTAGTAACTCAGCTTATTGTAGAGTATATTTAGTATACTGATGATACTATGTAGTTTATACTTTAGTTGTTTACGTGTAGTTTTAGTTACTGCAGTTACATACTATTAACACTCCTTCCCTTTATTAATGCTACCCTCCTTTTGATGCTGCTAATCCTGCATAATGCATGGGCATAAGTAGTACTAATTACATACCTGCATTTCCCATATCCCCTCCCTTTGATGCTGCTAATCCTGCATAATGCACGGGCATAAGTAGTACGAATCACATACCTGTATTTCCCATATCCCCTCCTTTTGATGCTGCTAATCCTGCATAATGCACGGACATAAGTAGTACTAATCACATACCTGCATTTCCCATATCCCCTCTCTTTGATGCTGCTAATCCTGCATAATGCACGGGCATAAGTAGTACTAATCACATACCTGCATTTACCATATCCCCTCCCTTTGATGCTGCTAATCCTGCATAATGCACGGGCATAAGTAGTACTAATCACATACCTGTATTTCCCATATCCCCTCCTTTTGATGCTGCTAATCCTGCATAATGCACGGACATAAGTAGTACTAATCACATACCTGCATTTCCCATATCCCCTCTCTTTGATGCTGCTAATCCTGCATAATGCACGGGCATAAGTAGTACTAATCACATACCTGCATTTACCATATCCCCTCCCTTTGATGCTGCTAATCCTGCATAATGCACGGGCATAAGTAGTACTAATCACATACCTGCATTTCCCATAAATATGCTAAATTCCTCTTGATATGCAAATTATTTTGTCAAGGTGCCCTTTCCCCCCCTTCCAACCCAGATTAAATATACGCTCCAAGCATGGTGCTGTTTCATTCAGACGCTGTCTCCCCTACAGACCTGGTCTTCACCTGAGGACGGCTGCTTGCGTTGTGGCCGAAACGTCGTGAGAATAATTTTATTATGTTTAATTTGTATTATTTTATTATTTCCATTCTACGTGACTTTACCGAAAGAACCAAGAAGATGAATCCCTGCAGTCACGAAAGCTTTAAATCGAAAAATGAATAAAGCGCTCTAACTAGCATTTATCGTTAATTAAAATTTCCATGTTTTTTACCCCAGTAATTAACCTGTAATCGCGAAATTTGTATGGGATAAGGGTAAAAGGTAAGGTAAAGATAGGCTCGTTCTTTTTTTACCTGTTACCTTTTACCTTACCTGCTAAAGGGTAAAAGGTAGGGTAGCGCGATTGTATTGTGGTAAGGTAAAAGGTTGAGTAAAGTTTCTCTTGTTTTTTTTTACGTTTAACTTATACTTTACCTTGCCGAGGCCTACTCACCACACACACTCACCACACACACCACACACCACACACACTCACCATACTCACCACACACACACTCACCACACACACCACACACACTCACCACACTCACCACACACGCACCACACACACACACCACACACTCACCACACACACACACACCACACACACTCACCACACTCACCACACACACTCACCACACACACACACCACACACTCACCACACACACACACACACCACACACACTCACCACACTCACCACACACACACTCACCACACACACACCACACACTCACCACACACACACTCACCACACACACACCACACACTCACCACACACACACACACCACACACACTCACCACACTCACCACACACACTCACCACACACACACCACACACTCGCCACACACACACTCACCACACACACACCAAACACTCACCACACACACACCACACACACTCACCACACTCACCACACACACCACACACACACTCACCATACACACACACACTCACCATACACACACACACTCACCACACACACACACACTCACCACACACACACTCACCACACACACACCAAACACTCACCACACACACACCACACACACTCACCACACTCACCACACACACACACCCCACACACTCACCACACACACCAGTTGAGACTAGGCTCTAAGGAAAGCTGTCTCGGGTGTGGACCAATCAACTTCAAGGACAGTGCATACATTATCAGAGTTATGTTTTTTGTTTGCATTATGACTGCAGGTATTGTGGTCTATGCAAACATGACTCCTCGTAAAAAAGGTGTCAGTTTTGTTGCCCGATAAAAGGGTAAAAAAACAATTATCATGTTGCTGTTCGTTTGTTTGTCACCCCACGCTTTTCTCAGTGTCAGCAACCGGTGGAGCAGCCAGAGCCTTTGAGTTGCGGGGGGGAGGCTCGCGGCGTGAGAACTCGTGGGAACGTCACGACGCGAAGAAGATATTCAGATTCGTCGGAGGCAAGATATCCCCCTTTCATCGCGGCCGATCGATCGGGTTGATCGATGTCCCCAGTGGGCTTTCGGGGGTCGTGCCGCGTGGCGATCGGCGCGACGTGTGACGTTCGTCTTCGCGCTCGTGTCGGAGCACAACCTCATTGGCTGAAGAAGCTGTCAGCACGTGGAGTGAAACGTCGAAATATGATGCCGAACAACAATGTGGCACGACCCAAAACATACATCGGAGACGAGTACAGCACGATCACAGAAAGAACAAACAAACGTGGTAGTAGTAGTAGTACAACTGATCAGGGCCGCCTGGCTGAATAATTATTCACCTTTTGTATGTTTTATTTATATGCAGATTTAAAAAAGGTTCATATTTATTAAGTTCACTTATTCGTGAATATCAAAACAGGGTTTCCTGTGCGTGCGATGGGTAGCATTTAATTGATAGAGGCCACGAAGCTACTGACACAATTATACGCTGGAGATACATTTGGAAAGGTGAGCGTATTTATTTCCCCTTCAACCGTCGGAAAAATGTTAACGGCCGAGAAATAGCTGTAACATTGTGTATGGCTGAGTATATTGGGATGCGAATCTGAGCGGGGTGCGGAGGATAGGGTCACGCAGCGACAGGGCAGTCACAACAATTTGCGGCCCATTCCTTTGTCGTGCAACTCGGCTAACGACTCCGATTGACGTTATTAATGCCAAAAAAAGTAATGCCGATGATGCGATTAACACATTCGCTTTACGTAGGCGCTTCATTTTTAAACAGCGTGTAAAGAAACGTGTTGAGCGATAGGACAGCAGCGATGCGGTGTTCAAGCGCACTGGGCTAGGGACCCAGTGACGTGAGGGTCAATTCAGTGGCGAGTTGATATCTGAGTCATCCTGTGGCCCTTTAATCAAATGGGCACTGGCCAGAGTGACAAAGTTTGTTAAAAAACAACTCACATGGGCAATATGCACGAGGAAGCCTTCATCCAGCAGTGGATTAACAAAGGGCATCTCGAGGCCTTCATCCAGCAGTGGACTGACAAAGGACAAAACAATCATGCATTACTTTCTACTGACACGTGTGTTGATATATACCGAGGAGAGCTCGCGATGTTACCGTCCAGAAACTGTCGCTTTCTTGTCGTGCTCAAACTTGTTGGGACAACCTTCCCAGTGCCGCAAAGTCTTTGCACAAGCATATTTGGTCTCATACATCATCTTCAAAATTGCCCCAGAAAGTCAACACACCTCTTCCTTATCTTAAAACTACTTCTACGATGACCTCAAATAACCTCAAATAATCCTCCAAGTGTATTTTGTTAAGTAATTTTAAGTATTAAATACTCAAATGTGTGTTTAAAAATATATGTCATGCTACTGTAGTCTATTAAATATACCTATTGCACGATAGCACATTATTATACCAATATCTGGAATAAAATTTGATCACATACGATAATTCGCAGTTCACAATTGCATCCTAATTATGCGTCGGGGCAAACTTCAAAATAAATGATCAAGTAATGAGTGTAACGTCTGATCACGTTTCTTCATTTCCAATGTCAGTGCCAATTAAAAAAAAACCTCGCGAGTGTAACTCCGTCCTATTGTTAGAGACGACACTCGATGAGATTAAAACCCTGGCGACAGGAGACGCGTATGCTCCAGACCTCTGGCGGCATTACGTTCATTCAGAGATGAATTTTGTTTAAAACAATTTTTGTTTGCAACTATAAAAACGCTCAAAAGACTTTTATTTGGGGGGGGGGGGGTGGGGGGGGGACAATCCAACCAGAGGGTTGGGATGAGGTCACCAAATTTTTCACGGGCCTCCTTTCTAATGGAAACATTGTTTTTTTATGCTTTTAAATTCATTCGTTTTCGCTTATTTTTCTTACCCCAGGGGCTTGAACATAGGCTCAAAAGATGTATTAATACGCTGGCATGCTTATCAGTCGATAGCCCCCCGCCCCGCCCCCCCCGGAGCCAAAAGATGACCATTGATGAAATACTTTCTAACAACTGGCCAGACTTGCTTGCCGCTGGATTTGGTGCCATCATGGTGATTAGCCAGACCTGATGCTGATAGCTACACACACACACTGGAAGGCAATCTTATTACAACAACTTCTACAAGCTCAATACAATAACACAAAACAAAATTGATTTATAGAGCGTCTACGACTCAAGACACTATACAGATACGTTGGGCGTATTTATCTGTTATGGAGGGATGCAGTGAGCCCTAGCCAGAGGACAAAAGGAAAGTGTGTTGGTGTTTTTTGAGTAATGCATGACTTGAATGTTGTTGTCCCCAAATGTGTTTGCTACTTAATGCCTGCAATGTTATGATTTATTCGCTGCTGAAACTTCCTTCTTTTTTTTTACTACCAAGGTCCTCCGCGGGTCACTCTTGTAAAACAGCTCACGGCTGAATATTTCTCACCCGCTGCAACAAATGCAATCAGTCAAAGATTAATAAATCCGGTTTTGAGATTGGAGTTGAACAGCGCCGCGAATCTGGAGCACGGACGGCTTGGAGAATGGAGTTTTCGAAGCAGTTCTCTGCCAAGGCAGCAATTAAAAATGACAACAAAAAAACAATGGTATCAAAAAGCCTTTGGAGGGTATTGTAATCGGCAAGCACAAAGTAAAAGTGCAAGCTTGAGCGATACACTTTTTAATGATCTGCACTCGTCGAGAATAACCACTGGAAGTGTACCACTGCAAGAGACTCAACATACATCCAGACGTGATGGGGAACAACTGAATAGACTGTTGAGGTTTGGTAAAGTGGAATAAAACATTTACAGTGACAGAGAGAGAGACAATGATGGCTAGATAATGCTTGCTAAACATACACCAGGATGGCAGTACTCACCAGTGTTAGAGCAAAGCCCAAAACACAAAGCGTGGAGTGGCTTCACCATTGAGGTCACAAATGATCACTAACACTGACAGAACAACGAACACAGCACTCGCGAGGCCTCTAAATACAGCTGGAATGACACACTTCCTCCTAGAAGGTTAGGCTGTGCGTCTCAATGATGATTAATATTTCAACGTTGTGTTGTGTCTGTATGCACCGAAGGATGTTTTAATGTTATAAAGGATCGTTATGCACTCTCCAAAGGACATTCCTACACTCCCTGCATGCGTTGCGTGGAGTTGTTCGGGATTTTTTTCCCTTTTACAGAGTTGCAGGATTTGTTCTGCTTTGTACGGATTGTGGAGGGATTACTGGCGCCACATTGAGAGACGAACGCTGAAAGATGCAGGCACCAGCGATTCACTTCAATCACGCATCGCTCATGTGTCATACATGAACGGCCAAGTCCCGCTCAGCTGTTTGAACAGGAAAATTACAATGCTACAACCGACGTATGACGTCTACGCATTTGCCGTTGCCATTGTTAATTAGCAAACGCCTCTCAAGTGACAAAGTAAATAAAGAATCGGTTGAATAAACAACACATTAGCAGATAGGTTAAAGTGTAGAGCAATTACAAGTCGTATTTGACCGTGCAGCCATCGTCTTGTAGAGTCAAAGAACCATCATGGTAACTCGTCACGTAGTGTACCCAAAGATTCAAGTTCAAACTTGGCAATAGTTGGGTCGATTAACGTACCTATGTACCGTGTGTGTGTTGAACTTCCTTCGCACCGTACACAACCAACCGTGCTAATCGTAGGCGCGGGGGGGGGGGGAGAACAAACACGAGAGCAGCATGAGTCTCATTTGCAAGAGTAACCCGAGGTCACCGAAATGACAATAACCGCTGACTTTGCCCTGTGGCCCTCACTGCCACGGCCAGAGATGCCCCTTGCAACAGTTGCTTTGTGCTCCCGAGAAGGCGCTCAGCGGACCGTCGCGCAGACCACAGCGATGCTTCCGCAGCAGAAGCGCTTGTTGTGATAACCCACTGACAAGGCGCGGGGAGATCAAATTTGTACACCGGTCACAGTCAAAGATGTTGGTTTGGCACATGTGGCCGTGCCTCAGGCAATGCGGTCATCCTGACATCTGCTCTGGAGACTGCAACGACACCCACTAGGGGCACAGTTGTTACTCACCCACCCACCCCCCCCCCCCCCCTGAGTGATTTTGTCTCTGGGTCGAGCAACTTTTTTGAGTTTTCCCTAACAACCTGGGACAAATCTAGCGACATTCTGGGATGAGCATATTGTGCAAATTTAGGAGCAATTGCACGCCAATAGCAAGCGAGCCTGTATCAGTTTAATGTGGTTAACACTTGGTAAATCGTCTCTCTAACATGTATGACAACTTTCCAAGGACTACATAGTGACATCACCCGACTTTAAAAAATGTATTTTGGCAGCTTTCCACTTTAAGGAGTTGGACAAAAAACTGATGGGGCCATGACGATGGCACACGCAGGAATGGCAGATTGAACTGGCAATTCTGATGCTGCATGCACTCTGTCGAATATCTTGGTCACGGCAGCTTGGCGGTGAATTGGTGGTGAGTAAATGTTGTATGAAAATGGAAGCCACGACAGCAGTGGCGTGTTATGGTTGGCATGGTTCACTTTCAGAACGACCCCCGCTGTAAGCTCCTCCCCCTCTTAGTAGCTGGGCACTTTCTAGCCCAAGGGAGCAAATGCAGCCACACTGCCCGTATACTTGACAGATATGCCATCGAAGGAAGGGAAATTATGTTGGCCTCGGTGCACCAGAGATGATTCTCACAGTGGCGTTCAAGTGAACGTCTGCCAGCCAAGTGTTGTCTGGTCGTGCCTGCACAGGGGAACGGTTCACTGCTACAGAGTAACAGAGAGTGGGTTGCTGTGTGAAGTTAGTAACGGCGCGCAGCAAAAGCAAACTAAGCCAAAACTCAGCACCCCAAGCATCTTCAGGGGCTATGGATTTATGATTTTAAAAAAATTGTGCCACACCAAATCAAACTCAAATCCTGAACAACACTGAAGAGCTCATCATTCTCATCACATTTTTAAAACAATGTTAATTCAATTGTACCCTTTGAAATCCATGCTTTCACACAACTGTGCAATTAGGTTACGCAGCTTGTCCATCGTGTAATGTCTGGAAGTCGTGTAATGCACCCAGAATAGGTTCACCTTGGGGCCCCCGAAGGGCCGGCACCACGGCTGCGTGCCGTGCTTGGTGTTTGTGTACCATCAACCCCTGTCGAGCCAGCCGGCCAGCCGAGCAAGTAGGCAGTTCCATGAGCTCACTTCACTGGTGGTCTCCTCGAGGTGGCATCTGGATGCAAGGCGTCGTTCCCAGCAAAAGCGCTCACGGGTCACGCTTGAGCTGATGGCTGCCGCTTTAGTCGTGCCCTGAGATCGTGCCTGGCTCTGGGGCATTGTGCAGCTGAACACTCGGGGCACCGTCTTGCCTGTGATTGGCTGGAGTCTTCACTTGGGATGAGACTCCTCAACAACAACCACCATTGTTCCGGGTGGCCTCGAGGCTGGCAAAGCTACGGGCTTGGGTTGTGAGACAAATGTTATCTGCGTACACACAATTGACAGGATTTCTTGGCACTGATGAAGATGTTGAAAAGTGTTGGGGCGAGCACTGAGGCCTGAGGTGAGCCGTTAATTTGAATCTGCAGAGAGCCGACCTTGTCGTTCATGAATACGGTATTTGGAGAAAACAATCCTCATGGTGAATCTTGATAATGTCCAATATGGAGCGTGGCAGGAACCCCCAAACAACTTCAGCGGGAGATCAGTGTGCCACGTGGGCGTAGGCTGCTGTGAGGTCAACGAGCACTGCAGCTATATTGAGAAGATATTTGAAACCATTTTAAAAAATGTCGCCAATACAATCGCCTGGTCACAGGAGATGCCTGCCTGGTCGAGACTGAAGATGTTGTTGACAGCGAATAAAATGTTACGGCAGCACTAATCGCACCAGTAACTTAAGTCACATGTTTAGCAGCGAACCAGGCTGGTAAATCACCGTAACTTTCAAATCCATTCCCTGGTTTTGGGAGTGCAATGACTCTCACCCATCTCAAGATTTTTGGCAGCTTATGTTCTGACACAACGCACGTAAAAACCCCACGCCAGTCAGTATAGGGAACGTGGATCAAGGTGTTTTATATATTCCCTATGTTAGTTAGTTTAACTTTCAGGTGGTCAAATAGTAGAGTACTGTGAGCACATCAGCAGTTCACAATTGTGCTCTCTCTCTCACTTTGTACGCACTTTCGTAAGTAAACACACCCTGCTAATTGAAGGTGCAAGACTGGCAAGTCTCTAAATGTGACTTTGCCAGTCCTGCCACGACTCACAGTATACTAGATGCTCAGAGACACTTGTGTCTTGGCACAACTGGTTCAAGCAACCTGCACAAAATGACTCCATATTGGATTGGGTGTAATCTATTGTCAGTGTTGTGCCAGATATTGCTGGGTGGCAGCGAGCGTGAAGATGAAACCCATGCTTTTCTACACAACTTGGGAAGTCTACACTAATGACTGATTCCTCCCAACGGCCACTACTCCCGGTATTATGGCCATCGATCCGGTGGGTCACTATCACAGGATCAACAGTGTTGCTGCTGCTGTATTTCAGCACATACAGCACCCAGGGAATGGAGCAACCATCGCACGGGATGGTCTGTGTGGCCTCTTTGCACAACGCCCCCTTTGAAGAGTACGTATGCTTCATCCACTAAGATGGTGTCCATGATGCTACACTTAAGCACCATCGTGGGGATTAGCCGCTGTGCCTTGCGGAAGTTCCAGCATGGTCTCTGAGCACTCACAATGACGCGTAGAGTTATAGTCCAATGTGAGCTATTGATAGAAGGCGTTGGCTCCGATGAAGGTTGTTCAGGAAGGTTCGGGACGCTGATATTTGATCATTGTGGACTTCACTGACCCACCACAGGTCCGGCGATTATTCCCATTTCCAGCCTGCCAAGCAGAGGATCTCAGGCTGATTGGCACTGCGCACGAGATGAAAACTACACCGCGATATCCACTCCGCATGCAACTCGCCATTCTCATTAGGCTCCGCATAGCCCCCACTCTTCGCGAGGGCTGTGTGATGGTCACCAACGTATATTGCTTTCGTGTTGAAATGTGAGAAAATTAACTGTTTGACCCCCAGGACTCATTTGACGGTTTACACACACGCTGGATACATGATGTTCTCCGACGTGTACAGCATTACACAACTCGCAGGAAGGCGATGGCACGGTGTCAACCAGCTCTCGTTACACATACAGTGCACGGTGTAGGGAATAACAAACAAAGCATCGAAGGTCGTATCTAAGAATCTGAAAGCGACCTGCCAGGTCAATTACGACGTGTGTTTCCTGCAGCCAGATGGTGCCCATGTTCAGAAATCATAATGTTTATCCTGGAGGAATCCGATGAGCTATAGAACGCTTCACAGATGTCCAGTAGGGGCGGGTAAGAACGTCACAACAACAAACGGTACGAGAACACGATAGTCGTGCAAAGCCCAAGAAAGGTAAACAAATAACCCAAATACAAACAAATTAAAATAAACCATCCCCATACTACCAGAAGCGACCTGACGACAAACGACAGCTCAACAAAGTGGTCCATCATTTGGACATTTAAGTTGTGTGGATGACGTCACGTGACATCCCGTACTGCCACTGCAAGTCCTTCAACCTTGAGTTAGGAAGAGGTCCCCATGGCTCAGTCGTCTCGAGGTCTGAGCGTGTAAGGGTATAAAGATTTCGCACATTTTTGCATGAGCGCCATTCACGAAGGCGTTGCATTTTACAGACGCATCCTACAGTAGTGTTAGCTACGATGGTGTTGCTACGTGTAATGCAAATTGAGAGCAAACTTGGCAATATTTGGTACCATTAATGTTTGTTGGACTTCGTTTGCACCGTATGTAGCCAACCATGCCAATCGGAGGTGCAAAATGGCCTATTCTGTTTGAATGAACACACGACAGAATGTTTAACGCCCACGGTGAGAGCAGACGGTGCACATTTCATAATTGCTCCACCGAAGCAATAACCAGGGCGGCCTGCCGGGTGTGAACCATGAACCTTTGCAAGGAGCGGCAAAGCAGCGCCGCCGCAGGACCACGTGGACGGTGCTCAATTTGGCCCGAAACAGTCCGCAACACCGTTCCAAACACTATTTCGGTGTACCACATCCATCTCACCTTATTTTGTCCTCAACGAATTATAGGAATGAAGGGTACACCAATTTCGGATTATTATGGATAGGAGTAACTTGTCCCTAGCGTGGTAATGCTTTACACCGATTAATTCCTACTCCAAGCCAACCTAGCAGCGATCTGCAAAGGTATCGGGTGGGAAATTAAGCCCTGGCTGCAGGTGTCGTTATGCACTGGAGCTATGTGCTTTTAAATCGAGATTGAAACTTCAGAACTGCTTGTTGTGTTTAGTTTGCTGTCCTTCCCATGCACCTTCAAGTAGCACCGTTGGCTACGTACGCTGCGAAAGAAGTTCAACATACATACACCATACATACATACAGCATGCATTATGTACATACACTGACCGACATCAGCCAAATGCCCGCAGCCTCAATTTCTCCGGGTGAGCCCAGATACGAATGGAAAAAAAAAACACCAACGGAGGATTTGTCTGCATTGTCGCAATATTACAATAAACATCTTACCATTGAAGCTTACATTAAGCTAATTACATGTTTTGTTTGTTAATTTAATGTTATTATTAAAATAAGTGTATTTAAAAGATGGTTACTGCACGACAAACAAGGAATAAATACTGTAATTGTATGCACGTGCTCATTACATGAACCACAACTCACGGCTAACAAATATAGTAAAACATTTGCTCATTACACGTTAGTCATACATGCTGCGTATCAACCCCTGCTATGCATTTAAAAACAATTGAAACAATGATGCCGCATTGCACCCCAGTGGGGCCATCATCTGACTTCACAGACAACCCAACCCCCACCTACCTTCTAAGACGATTCAAGACCCTATCTGTGAATCCCAACATCTCCTGAAGAAGATCAGTCGGCCAAAACATCACAATCTTCATGTCCTTTCAGTGGCTACAGACAAAAAAAACTGTTATTATACTTAATGTGTTTTTTCTCTCTCTCAAGATGAACATTAATTCAATAATGGGAAGAAAACAGGTTAGACATCACGATTTTTTAATCCACCACATTCAGCGATGAGACTGTGAACATCGCCAATCAGCACTCAGCCACTTGGTTGAGCTCTCATTTGTGGCCTGGTTGCTTCTGAAAAAGAAGCTAATAGCTCAGAGGGCTTTACCTGGTAAAATAAAAAAGTTTATTTATACAAAATAGTTTATTTAAAATGTTTAGTGATTTGCTTACATTTCATA
Organism: Lampetra fluviatilis; assembly: GCF_964198595.1. NCBI lineage: Eukaryota > Metazoa > Chordata > Hyperoartia > Petromyzontiformes > Petromyzontidae > Lampetra > Lampetra fluviatilis. The sequence continues at coordinate 6,160,511 of NC_136294.1, forward strand.
TACTTTGCACTCCCATCGTGTTTTTACATCGTTTGCTGTTGTAACATTCTGACCCGGCCCTAACTGAACACCTGTGAAAAAAGAGCTTTGCAGCTCATCGGATTCCTCCAGTATAAATAAACATTCAAATTCTGATGCAAGAATCCCACGTTCAAACTGCACCACCAATGTGTGCTTTGCTTGTGAGATTTTAAAAACTTTTTTTTTTAGGCGTGTGGCCTTCCAGGCATGCTGTGCCATTTCCAGCCAAGCCACAGTGAGATCCACATGCTGCTTGATCTCCATCCAGGACATGTTTGCCACTCCGACCAGTGGTGACCCCCACCGATGCGCGTGAACCACGTGTCCACAGAGATAGAATACAAAACCACCTCGCTAACCCGCCGCTTGCTTGTATGGAATTCATTAGCACGATGAATACAATAAAATAATAAACAAGTTATTGGTTTTCGGGCATATTTGCGCTTAATTTATTTTGTGAAATCTACACCAAATGTCACTAAATTGTGAAAAACAACATTTCGTACAACAACACCATTTTTGCTACATCTCAGTTTTAATGGCCTTGTTTGAAAGGAATAAGTGACAGGAATAAGTCTCTTATGCAATGCGCATTTGAAACAGGTGCTGGCAGGTAAGAATGGTTAAGGCTCAGTGCTTTGCCTGCTGCAGACTACGTTTAAACACCGCACCTTTCAACGGAAGGTGCGTTTATAGGTTAGATGAAGTGAATGTGCCGTAGTGTCTGGCACAGGGTGTAGATGCTCTCCCGTCATGTGTGACCTGGTATTTACCATCCGTTACAAGTAAACACACCCCTTTAATTGCCTGGTAACAGCAGAGGAACCCTCATCGGTAAAACATTAACAAGTGATTGCAATGTCACACTAGGGAGACCCATAAAAACAAAGCAAAATTCTATAAATTGTGCACTTTGCTATTTGAAAATGAAGAACAGATCGAAGAACCGATAAAAGTGGAGATTACCATTGAAGGGGGGGAAAACCTAATGCTTTGTACGCCAGTATAAAATGTACGTAAGAATAAGAATGCCTTGGGCATTATTCTTAAATGTCACAGCCCATTTGTTTTACATTTGTGCTTTCAGCATCATGTAATGAGACGAAGTACTATACCAATTCAGAACCATTGCAGAGCAGTGTATCACCTCAAGTTAAGACGTAGACGAATGGAAGGGAGATAGTGTATTCTAGAACTACTTCTGAGGTTCCAATTTTTGTATTCTTAGGTTTTTTCGGTAAAGTCACGTAGGTAAAAAAATTTAATTAATAAAAGTTAAATTAAAAAAAAATCACGACGTTTCGGAGGCAACAAAAGCTTCCGTCTTCAGGTGGAACCATCACAGCACGATAGCTGTATCTTACTTGATACAGCTATCGTGCCGTGACGGTTCCACCTGAAGACGGAAACGTCGTGATCTTTTATTTATTTTTATTTTACTTTTATTAATTGAATTTTTTTACCTACGTGACTTTACCGAAAAAACCTAAGAATATGAATCCTTGCAGTCACGAAAGCTTCAAATCTGAGGTTCCCCTTCAAGTGATCTCTTTTATCCTTACTCGAGGGGCCATTGCACATTCGCACACACCCTCCTAGGTCCGTTACATGGCAGGCAAACTGATAGTTTTTAAAATATTAAATACAGGAATGTTGCCAAATTAATAGAAAAACCAAATTTAATATGATGTTTGTTTGTACAGCCAACGGTGACTGAGGCCATCAGCTCGCTGCACATGAGAGAGCTGAGCATTCTTAATAAGAGGCCAACACAAGTCCACGGATGCGTGAAGCGTTCCTTGAACACATATTGATTTTTTTACGCATCGTGAATATCAAGCAACAACACCATTTACATATTAACAACATAATACAGTTTAACACGTAGGCTTTCGCGACCAATATTATTCATAATACAGGTTTTTGGGTTAGATCACGTTATTTATAAATGTGTCGTAACCCTCCACCACCCGACACGGCCAATCAGTAAAAAATGTGTCACGTTGACAAAAGACAAAATAGCTCACTACTTTAGCCCACCGGTGTGTTGAACATGATGCAGCCTACACACCTATACAATTTTTTCTAATGAATTCAAATTTTCTCATAGTCATCGCCACAAAAGATATACAGTGATTGCATTGATACGTTTGTTCGTGTGCTGTTGTTTTGTGTTAGGTCCACCACTGATCGTCGTGAATGCAATGCTGGCACTTGGCAGCATGTGAATACAACACCCGTATTCATGTGAGCTGGCCTCAACATTGCACACTGTGCTCAACATTGCCGCGGTGCAAATGTGATACCCTCTCCAATGGTATGTTTTGACCAAGTCAAAAGTCAAAGTGATTTCCTGCTCCAATGAGCATTGAGGCAGTGCTCATCTCCCGTTTACGGCCCTGAGCCAGTTGCGGAACTTCCAAAGGGCAAACACTGTCGATTTCGCCACACAGTGGTATATATTTTATCGACCCTGGATGGATGATGGGCTGAGTAAATCCCCAACCAAGATTTGAACTCGTAACTTTCCAATTACGAGCCGCTGGTTCTGCTGCTGAATCACATGGTCGGTTATTACTGGTAGGAACCCACTGGTTCCACCAGCCCACAGGGGATTATTGTGTCCGTCCGTCGTGCAGGGAGGGGCTGGGTGGGAAGGGGAGGGTGAGGAGGGGCTGGGTGGGCAGGGTGGGGCTGGGTGGGGGGTGGGAGGGGTGGGGCTGGGTGGGGAGGGGCTAGGTGGGGAGGGGCTGGTCACCCCGTGGTACCCTTATAAAACTCAACGTTTAACCTACTCACACCGGCTTGTGCCCGCCCTCACAGTCGGGCATATTTGCGGAATACACCACACCGCCGTTGACCCTGGCCATTTACCGAGCAACCCAACGTTCCTACTAGCTCCCTCAGCAGGAATGTGTTATTGACCAATTAACATTCAACGTGGGAAGACACAACATGAAAACATATCCATATCATCTGAACACCTGTTTTATTGCCAGAAAAAGTTAAACCTATTCGCATTTTTCATATTTTGATACTAGAAAAAGGTTCCATGAGATAGTTGTTCTGATACCTGCATTGCATTTTAGATCTTTCTGTCCTTCGTTCGGAATTTGAAAAGCAACTGACAAAACATGACAAATCTACGTTGTTTTTGGTGATCCATCCGAGGGCAATAGGAGTTACTTGATGTACAGCGTCCGTGCTTCCTGTGTAGGCGTATACATGGCCAGCGGTCATGTCGGTGTACGTGTGATGGACAGATCGCACTTCGCCACATCCACAACAGGGCGGATCTCTTTCCTCGTATCTTTAAAGGGGGGAAAGGAGCGCATCCCTGCCGTGTGTTGTTCGAACGCACCGAGAGCTCAACCCATCGCCTTCTACGCAAGCTGAAAAAAGAGGTAATTCCTGCATTGGGTCTTCAATTAAAGTGGGTGGTTTGACATCGCTGGCTATCCACGTTTCGATGAAAATAGATGACATCACATTACAACCAGGGAAGGAATGTTGTCGGGGTGTAATGTTGAGCACATTGGACGTGCAATTCAGAAATCGCCAGTTCATTTTGATTTCACGGTGCGGCTGTTGAAATAATGCGGTTAGTTTCTAAAAATTGGTCCACCAAAGTTAGTCGACTAGCAGGTTGTGCGAGGTGGGTATCCCACCTCTTCCAATGTGTCTGGTCAGCATGTAACAGTAGGCCAAATACCCACCAGGTCCATCCGAGCTCCTTCTAGTGGAGGCCCTTTTGCCAGGAGTGGCGCGAGTAATTGCAGGACTGCCCCTTTACCACAAGTCATACATCGGGCAATGATTCAGCGAATAAATAAATGAATAACATAAATGATGAAATTATATATGGTAAACGAGCAAATTACATTCACGCATAGGTGTTCGCAACCAATATTATGATCATAATTGATTGGTAGGTGTAGGATACAACGCTTTGGCCAAATTTGCGGCAAGCAAAGTAAATTGCCATGTGTACAAGCGCTTGATACATTTGGTTGACACGTGTTCTCGAACTTGCCAGTGTGGTGACACAACAACAATTGACACAATAATCGAATGTACACGTGACAATTTAATTTGTTTGGTTATGTCCGGTGGTGGAGAGCCTTTAGAAAATATATTTCTGAGTGACAGGTTACCTACATGTAAAAATTGTATGTATTGACCCAACTTAGATAATAGCTCTGAACGAATGCAGATGACAAAAAATCAGATACAGAATAACATCACGTGGCCATCTAATGCATCACATGCATGCAGCGGTCTAAACGAGCCAGTATGCGATGGCATGCCATACCAGGCCTTCTCCAAACACCAAACATGTACACCACGATGTTTCCATAGCAGATGACGGGAATGGCAGTAAACGTGGCGTTCAGGGAGAATAGGTTTCACACGGCACTCCTACGTTTGCAATTCGAACACTGCATAGATGCAAGAGTCTTATAGGATGAGCACCTATGTTGTGTACTTTAACGGCAGCTTATGTATCTATAATTTACAGCGCCCATCAGTAAACAACAGAGGTGGAAAATAAATGAAAATCTACGTTCAGTATGCATGTACGGTATTGCCAATTGTGTCAGCAGGCAATTCTTGAGTTTGAGGAAATGAATGAATCAATATTATCGACCACATTGGATGTGTCTGATGTTGTTTTTGCCATAAGCGCTGGGAAGAGAAATAACCAGATGCATTGGTTTCAGGACTGTGTCAAAGCCAGGTGAGAGAAAAAAAGATCAAATTGCCTTTTCTCCTTTTATCACACGAAGAGAAATCATCAAGCCAGGGGTGGAGAACCTTTTTTCTGCCGAGGGCCATTTGGATATTTGTAACATCATTCGCGGGCCATACAAAATTATCAACTTCAAAATTAGCCTGTTATATTTGGTCAAACATTTAATTAACTCACCCCTAATGTGAAGGCTGGAACTGCTTCTCTTTGGTGAGGCGTGCGATGTTGGCTGGTATTGATGATGTTGCTACTCGCAACTGCTTTTCCAGGTTTGTTTCTAGATTTATTGAATTGCGAGTCCCGCCTGCGGTTGCCTTGGCAGGGCCAGACAAAATGATTTCGCGGGCCTCATACGGCCCGCGGGCCGGACGTTCCCCACCCCTACCTGAGGCAACCAGGGCGAGCGGGCACACCCGCGCGTCGTCACACTGATTGAGTCACGTGGCACTCAACTGGCACGCACCTCACCCTCGTCATCGAGCGTTCAGCACGAGCCTTGACTGCCCCCCCCCCACTTCTCTCCCGTCCACTAATGTAATGAGAAGCTTATTCTTAGGTTTTTTTCAGTAAAGTAACGTAGGTAAAACATTAAAATTAATAAAATCAAAATAAAATAAAAATCACGTGATTTTTATTTTATTTCACTTTTATTAATTTTAATGTTTTACCTACGTGACTTTACCGAAAAAACCTAAGAATATGAATCCTTGCAGTCACGAAAGCTTCAAATCTAGAATTAATGAGAAGCTCGTTGAGATTCAACAGCTAACCCTACCCCCCGCCCACCTGTGCACAAATCCGCTTACCTCTCAATCGAACACGTCTATCCATCGTATGGATTTTTTTAAGTGGTCCCCAATAACGTTGCCAGACTATCGTAAATGGTAGCGTAAAATAAACGGCGCCGGGCTCAAAAAGCCAAATGATTGGGTGAAAGGTCTTAGAGGGGATCTCTGGACGTATATACCGTTAAACTAAACTATTAAACTATTTTAGTTTTATTTTAACTGGTAAGGCGCGCTGAGATACACAGCTCTGTTTTACACGCTTTCTTTTAACTCACTCTGTCTGTAGTTGTCGTTGTTGTATCCTCAAATCTTGTAACTCAATTTTAACCCACTTCCCAATGTGGTATCGACTGCAAACTTGGTATACTTATGTCATACTGATGACAATACTATATTCTATCATAAAAAATAAAATATTTTAACATTATTTTTTATATGTTATGATTCGGCTTGGGTCTCATTGTCCACGGTCAACTGACGTTGGCTGTAATTGGCCACGGTCCCCTTACGTTGTGGCAAGCTTCAGGGCCACTTCCTGGAGTCGTAGAGTTCTGCCATTACTAGTACGGTACATTTCATGAAAGCTGGTTTAACAAAACTTTTTTTTTAATATTACTTATTATTTAGAAGCGACCTGACCACAAATGATGCCCAATAAAGTGGCTTATCACGTGTAAATGTACAGCAGCCAAGCACTCAAAACATAGTATGTGGAAATTACGGTAAAACTTAATTAGTAGTGGTGAATAAGCATACATAACAAAATACCCAACACCTTCGTAAATAACACTCTCTCAACAAACACATGCAATGCTATGAAGAAGGGCTGTTGCCCCATATGTAACCTCGTGTTTATTAACGTCACCTTTTAAGGCGACTGCGTTCAGTTTTTTGTTGCGTACACACAGATCCGCCGCTTGTGATATAATCGTCATTACATTAATCCGTTGCATTTCACACACAGTTTTCACGCTTATTTTAGGAAACAGATGAAACAACAGCTCAGATATTCCTTACATGCAATGGATTGAAGCAATTAATATTGTGCGAAAAATCAATGTTTAAGTTTCGTAGATTTGCTCACGTGATGCATTGTGACAAGCACCGATATACACTGACGCCCTTATGAAAAGTATAAACAACAAAAAAGATCAGTAAACAATGTCTCCTACATGTATCCCTCTCTCCACGTAAAAAAACATAAAGAAAATGTCTTACACAACCCATCGGCCACACAGTCTACCTGGGAGTGCATCATTTCTGCCCCCATTCGATTCAGGACAAGTCAACTCTGGATCGACACCACAGGAGTGTGTACACACTGTGTTACATCTAAAGCGAAATATTGCTTTGCATCTAACATAAACCAGATGTGTGTGTGTGCAGTGTTTGTTTTCAAGGGTGTCTTTTGTTCAAGACAATTTAATAGCCCCCCCCCCTCCACGCTATATAACGATTATCATTTCAAGTAACGTTATTCAACATTGCTTTGGTAAAACAATCCTTTAAAACATGTTTCTGTTATGCCCTTGAGGTAACAAAAAAGGAGCCAATGACCGATGGGACGTTCGTTTCAGTAAACTATGAATCTTAATCAAATCAAATAGCGTGGTGCCATCTGATCATTTGCCTCAATCTGAGAACACGTCAGCCTTTGGGCTCAGAGGAAATGGTTTCAAATACCTCAATTCCCCCTTTTAAGTAGCCAAGAAAGCAGCAAGCAAAAACAAATCTCTAGGTTCAGGACCTCTCACATTTGCTTTCATGGGCAAAGTGTGTAATTTTGCTGATTTAAATCAGGTGGCGTTGGGCTCTCCCTTCGCACAACAGATTAGGTCTGCAATTCGCACTCCTTTCGCGTGATCCCGGGGCTGTTGTGACCGTTACCATGGAAAACGCCGCTTGTTTTTTTGGCTGCATGTGTCAAAATCCACATTTTTTTTGGGCTCGCTCTTGATCGCACTTCAAAAATTATTGCCCCTCGTGATGTTGCACCCGAGCTCGCAAACAAATATGTATTTTCTACGCTACAGCAGCTGTTGATAAGAGGGGTTTGAATAATACACCTCTGCTACTGTAACACGTAAACACGTGCCACAGTTGGATATGAAATTAGATTTAACTTCTGCAAATATGACACCCGTAATTATTTCCTATTAGAGCATTTCAATTCATCTTTAAATTATAATTATTTCCCTGTTGCATTTTCAAACGCCCTTCAAACTAATCGGGCGCACACAATTCCTAACAGTGACACGAAATGCATTTAGCCGCACATTATCGACATTATTAATGGTTTTTGAAGACGGTTAAGTTTCAGTTTTTCATATTTATGAAATACTTTTTTTGTAGCCATGGTGGCGGGGAGTATTTTTTTTGTTTTAAATACAGCAGTGTGTAAAAGTAGACCTTTGTAGAAATGGCCACAAACCCCGTTGCGTGCCTTGGCGATGCCCATTTCTGGCACGGCTCGTGCAGACGGCTCGGACGAGCGTGCATCGCAGCATTCATCCTTCAGCTGCCTCTCCGTGTGTGCGACCCGTAACACGAGTGCTAATTGGATCGGCAACTCTGGCAAAATACCCCCCCCCCCCACGCCACCACTGCATGGGCGCAGAGTGCCAGTGACACGTCCACATTCCCTACCCCCCGCCCCCTTATCAACCAAAATAACGCTTTTGGCAACTCGCTCCGCTTGTCGCTTGGCGCTGTTGAATTGAGTCCGTGAAATGTGCTCGCGGATCAAGGCAACATACACGAACGCGCGTGGAGTTCAAAGGGGAATGATCGCTTCTTGGATGCGCGTGTGGTGCGTGCGCGCGTGTGGTGCGTGCGCGCGTGTGGTGCGTGCGCGCGCGTGTGTGCGCGTGCGCGCGTGTGGTGCGTGTGGTGCGTGTGTGTACGCGTGCGGTGCGTGTGTGTGCGTGTGGTGCGTGTGTGTGCGTGTGGTGCGTGTGGTGCGTGTGTACGTGTGTTTCGGGTGCGCGCGTGTGTGTGCGTGTGGTGCGTGTGTGTGCGTGTGGTGCGTGTGTACGTGTGGTGCGTGTGCACGTGTGTTGCGTGTGCGCGTGTGCGCTGCGTTGGAAGCCACGAGGGGCCAGAGAACGAAACGCGGTCATTGTTTTTTTTATGTCCTGCCGTTTAAAGCAGTGAGAACATTTCGTCATTAAAGCCGTAAAATATTAAAGTTCGAATTCAATGCACAGACTGCATGGGGAAAGTTACCGTGCGAAAAGGGGGTCTCGTTTACCTTTCAAATGTTTTACAGACTAAAGCTAAAAGTTGCATAATCAAGTGGAAACTAGTGTAAATGGCGAGGTAATAAGCAACGCATCCGCGAAAAAACGCTGATAAAAAATATCGAGCTCACGTTTTGCACGGGGACATATTTAAATGCAAACAAAAAAAACTCGATAAAGCTGTGTGTCTGTCAACGATTCATCAGTACAGCTGAAGCGTAACTCCTCTTTGCAACCAACACCAAAAAATAAAGCACGAACATTTGGCCGCGATGCGCGCTGAAAAAGAAGCCGCTCATTCGTCTGAGAGTTGTGCATCGTCGCAGAGCGCTTTGTGAACAGGACAGCTCAGGCAGGTACGAAGTTATTCTGCCGTCAGCATTTTGGGGGAGGTTGAGGGGTGGGTTGGGGGGCCCTTACAGACAAGTACGCATGTATCGCCACGTTGTGGCGAGACAGGTGGATGAATGCCAGAGGGAACGGTATGCGCTCGCGAGCCAACAAGGCTAGGTTGGTGAGCGACAGTGCTTCGGTATCACCGCCGCTAATGCCATTCACTATACTCACGGCGCTTTGCGGCGTACAGTAGTGTACAGCTATTTTGCATGCCGCGGGGCAAACTGCATTTTTCCGAGATGGGAGAAATATTTTTTATTTTGGTGCGGGGTGTGGAGGGGGGTTGGACAGCGAACAACGAATTGCGTTATTTTTTTTGGTGGGAATGGACACAGCCGGTGTCTTTTTGTAGTTGCAACGTTATTACTTAATGTAAGTGCTACGGAGCCACCTTTGATGCAATTACTGCTTACGTAAAGGCGAAATATGTCTTTTGTCATCCTTAATTGTGATGAGAACCTCAGGGTCGCTTCAATTTTCCAAAGTGGCCATTACAGGAACAGCATGTTCCAGTCCGGGAGTTCACAAATTAGCTTGTCCACAAAGTTGAGCTCGCACCAAAGAGAGCAGTTGTCTGAGAGGGCCCAGCATAACAGTTGCACAAACGTTTCAGATACACTTTCGTGTTTGCTTAACCCAACAGCGAAAGAAGGCAACGAATGATTAACAGAACAGTAATCTATCGCAGAAGCACGGTATTGCATTTCTGTACGTGCGCATTTAGTATTTCAGAATAGTGTGGAATTCATGTGTTAATATTCTATACAGGCTGCAAAACAAAATATTTCAGAACGAATAAACAGTCACGAGTGCACGTTTCATAGCGATCCAAGTAAAGTTTAATATGAATTCTTTATTTACAAAAAAATACTTATTGAATTTTTTTTTTTTCCAGTGGGTCATGCATGAATAAACTAGCGTATAATTTCATATTATGTTATAAAAAAAAACTTTAATATGTCATAAAGTTATAGCATGAACAACTGCCAATGATCAATATTCATTTAGTTAATAGGTGTCTGTGTGTATCAATATCTTGCTAGTTCCTGGCCATTATTAAAAAAAAACTTCTGGCAGTGGTGTGCAAGGGAAAAAAAAACCTAAATAAAAAAACACACGCAATCTTAATCAAGTCCATGTGGTGGTAGTGACCAACCCATTTCCATTCCCACCACATGCATTGCCATGGCCAAACAGATAAAAATTGTGTAAGAGTCACTTATCATTCACGCCAGGATGAATTTCGATGGACATGCATGTGAGATACAACTATCCACCAAACTGGCCAATGATTCGTTTCTGTGAAATGTCCACTTAAAACATTCTGCCCATATTGTGAATTCTAGTTATTTTTTTCTGCATGAAAACAACTTGAATATATGGCGTGATATGATGATGGTTTAACAAAATAAATGACTTCAACATTAATAATTTACAGCTGCTTTGTGATGCATGTATCGTTGCCAATGTAGCCATAGAAATAACACATTTTACTTATGGCCAGAATGCTATACATATTTGAAGCAAAATGGAATATTTAATTCCCCTGTGAAAAGACACCTGCAAATAAATTGTATTTAGTTCTGAAGTAATTTTCATTTCAGACCATTAAACTATTCTGGTAAAGTCATGCATTCATCATTTTTAAATACTTTGGTGTCATCTATTAAATTTTTATGACTGTTGTAAATATTCTTTGAATCCTGTACAGATAAGTTGCAGGCAAGTGCCATAAAATAGAATTATACAAATGCCTAAAAATAAGAAACTTCTATATCCTGAGCTTAACACTCCCTGGGTTTCCAGTTCACTTTATTACTTGAGTATTGTTTACTCGCAGCGAAACTTGTTTCGCAAATCAATAGGATTCTTAAAAATGTATTTGACTTTCCAATAAAACCCTTATCCTATTTACGAATAGCATAAAAAGTAGATCTCATTTTATGCCATGGAATAAATACATTACGCAAAGTGAATACATTTAAATTAAAAATAATCTACACAGGTCGGATTTTATTCAATCCCAATCAGGAACAAGGTGTAAAAACGATGCGTGGTGGCGCTGCCAAACCCCTTCATTCCAAATACTGAAGAACTGAAGCAATAACACTCGACTCATAAACATGAATGTTGGTGGAAACAAGCTCACATTGCTTCTCATTGGGAACCCAGTGACTGCCTGCATTTTGTTACTGCTCTTCGCACAGGCATCGGTCCAGCTGAGGCCTATTTAAGACGCCCATCATACTACGCTGGCCGTGTTAGGTTGGGAAGTTTGGCAGCGGAGCATAACACCATGTAACACAATTTTTGTTCCTGGGTAGTAAGTGTTCTTTCGTAATTGCTTATGCCTAAAAAGTATATAAAATGGATTTTACACCCCACAAACTTTGTTTTTGTGACCAGGACAGTGATATTTTGAAATATACATATTTTCAATGAGAAAAGGGTTGAGGGTTGTCCAATTTTTACGTGGTAGCTTGAACCCTGGGACTTCACTATTTGGGTCTGTTCAATTAAAATCGAGGCTCAAGACCCTGAATGAATGATTGCCACTTTCTCTCTATAAAGCATGCCTACTGTTCTGTATGGTGTCTTAAAATGCAGTTGCGATATAAAACCGAAATGTATTGTAACATGTGTGGGTAACATAATTTAACCATCAGCATTGACTATCATCTATCCACTGCCAAATGAAGGTATACCCATATTGTTGCCATCCGTCATAGTCCTGTGATGCCACGATCCATCTCGCTCCTGAGCTGATCCCATCGCTACATATTCTCAGTGGTCTTCCTCTTGAGCCTGTTCCCTCATTTTCTCACCATTCCATCAGCAACCTTAATGCTCTTTAATTATCATAAAAAATGTAAGTAACAGGCTCAATATTGTGTGCACTATTTACTTGATATTTGTCCATGGCTTTCAGGACTTGTTTTATCATCACTAGGGACTTGTGGGTACGAAAAGCCCTTTGTGCCAACCATTGTTCACGTTTCACCGTGTTGCTGAAGGCCTCCTGCAATGTTGGGCCGGTGTCACGACAGATCTGACGAACCCATGAGCCCTTTGGGACGGCCGACTGGACGGTGCCATGATGAGACCCGCTCTCTTCCTGGATGAACAAAAGTAGGGCACGGTGCCGCGAGAGTGTCATCTTCTATTCTTGCAATGTGGCCAAATGGACAAATACGTCTTGAGCAGCTGATGTTAATCGATGGCAGCAAGGCTAGTCCTCGACGAGACTTCGGTGTTGCAAAAAGTCATTCCTACTGACGCCAACAAGTCTGCTGACACGGCATATGAGAGGCCTGCAGCCTGTTTGAGTTTGGCTGTAGAAGAGTCCAAGTCTTGGTATCGTACAGTCGTGACTGGCTTCACGCAAGTCTCGTATATTCGGATCTTGATATATATACTGAGAGAATATTGAGGCCAGATGATGTGTTAAGACTGCATTCTAGATTTGAAGCTTTCGTGACTGCAAGGATTCATATTCTTAGGTTTTTTCGGTAAAGTCACGTAGGTAAAAAATTAAAATTAAAATTAATAAAATTAAAATTAAAATAAAATAAAAATCACATCAAGTAAGTGAAATAGCAATCGTGCTGTGACGGTTCCATCTGAAGACGGAGGCTTGTGTTGCCTCCGAAACGTCGTTATTTTTATTTTATTTTTATTTTACTTTTATTAATTTTAATTTTTTACCTACGTGACTTTACCGAAAAAAAACCTAAGAATATTAAGACTGCATATTGGATGCACCTGTAATGTAGTAACTCGGCGGGAGACGACTTCACGGGTAACACACTCTTTATTTTATCAAACTCGTTCACAGGTGACTAACACCTACTTCGTATCTCGGGTGACAAACACCCACTTAGTATCTCGGGTGACAAACACCCACTTAGTATCTCGGGTGACAAACACCCACTTAGCTACTTGGCGACTAACGCCCACTGAGCTACTCGGATGACCAACATCCACTTAGTATCTCGGGTGACAAACACCCACTTAGCTACTCGGCGACTAACGCCACTGAGCTACTCGGATGACCAACATCCACTTAGCTACTCGGCGACTAACGCCACTGAGCTACTCGGGACACTCCCTGCCCGGGGTATCCGTCTCGACTGTGGGTCCCCAGCCCGACCCACGGGGGCGTCGGACCCCGGGTCCCACAGCCTCGCCTCCGAGCCACACAGGGCCCCGGTCCCCACAAGGACGGCGGGACTAGGGGTCTCGGGGCACTAGGTCTTCAGCTCCGTCTTCGGGTCTTCAACTGGGTAACTCTCCCCGAGTGCTCTCGCGCGTCCCCCTTTATACCCCACCTGCGGACGTCGCTGCGAGCACCCACTTATTCGACCAATCGCCGGGCGCTGGCTACGATCCTGTTTTCCCACATCTCATCGTGCCTCACCACCCACGCCGCGCCGCCCCGTCATCTGTCACTCCCGGCGCGCGCGTCCACACCACGCCCACAACGCGTGCCCAACCCCGCACCCCGCGCCGCCCCGTGATCCATCACTGTCACAGTCGGCGCACGTCAATACCACCACTACACACCCATGCCGATCCTGCAGAGGGTCTCAGGCTTGCAGTGACGATCTGACGACTACTGAATAAAGTCTTTGGCACTGAACAATGTTGACGCCAACGAAAGTTTTGGTCTCAGTAGGAGGTCCATTTTAAAGTTGTGCACCTTTGGCTTCTACCGTGAGATACATACCTTGATCAGTCAACTAAAAATTATAACCGACTACTTTTTCGGTTTTGATCCTCCTTTGACATTGGCACCCCCCCCCCCACCACATCTTGCCTCCCTAAGGCATCATCACTTCCCGATGACTACCACCCTTCCAGAGGCACGCGTGGCAAGAGAGGTGAAACAGTGTTTAACTATACTCTTAGTTTTTTTCGGTAAAGTCACGTAGGTAAAAAATAAAATCTTTCCCACCTGATGACTGACGGACGCTTGTGTTGCGCCCGAAACGTCGTGATTTAATTTAGTTGTTTTCATTTATTTTATTTTATTTTTTACCAAAGTGACTTTACCGAAAAAACCAAAGAGTATGAATCATTGCAGCCACCAAAGCTTCAAATCTATAATTAAGTGTTTAACTATTTTCGCGGCATCTGATTAGTCGAATAATCGAATCAACAATTTATAAATAATCGATTACTCAATTAAATATACCGGCTATGATGTGTAAGAAGACTGGTTATTTAAAGCACGGAAGAGAGTCGGATTAACTTTACTGCACTATAAGTGTGCAAAATAAATTATCCTGTCTGCCGTAACACTGCACCCCAGGTTTTGCTTGACCACGTGGCATGTGCTGCTGAGACTGTAATGCAAGCAGTGCCTCCGGGCTACATTTCCTGCCCTTGTTTTCATGAGCAGTAGGTGGCTCCGGCATGACCACTGAAGAGGAGCACGTCAAAGGCAATAAAGATCTCTGTTTAACTTACGGAGCGGCAACATTTTACTTGGGAGCACACTTTCCTCTCGCTGTCGTCATGGGTTGAGACAATTTGTCGCAATATCCGAAGAGCCGGGAGTGTTTTGTAACGTGTGTTTGCCATAGATATCACCTTTAACACTGACAAGCAAGTTCAGCATTTACAAATGGCCTCTGAAGGCCACTGAATTACAACTTTGTACTCACAACAAAGCCCAAAGATTGAATATGAAAAAGAATAAACAATAAGTGAGTAGGTCTATTCATGGGTGCCTTTTAAACGATTGGCTCTGATGCATGATTTCCTATGCATGAATCTCAAGGCACAGAGGCAAAGTCACGTTAAACAATGCGGTAATTCATTAAATAACATTTTCATTACGGCCAAATTTTCCAACGCGCTGTTGGACGAAGGGCTCTCAAAAGTGTACGACACATCTTCTTGGTTCTTTCGGTAAAGTCACGTAGAAGGGAAGTAATAAAATAATAAAAATAAAACATAATAAAATAATTCTCACGACGTTTCGGCCACAACGCAAGCAGCCGTCCTCAGGTGAAGAGGACGGCTGCTTGCGTTGTGGCCGAAACGTCGTGAGAATTATTTCAATATGTTTTATTTTATTATTTTATTACTTCCCTTCTACGTGACTTTACCGAAAGAACCAAGAAGATGAATCCCTGCAGTCACGAAAGCTTTAAATCGAAATTTAGTGTACGACACAGTTTGACCGCGCATTACTTCATCATATTGGTCAGTGCGTTTTTGTTAAAGGGGGCGAGGGGGTCCCGTGATCAGTTCTAAGCATTGAACTGAGGTCACTAAAGAAATCCTAAAGTGTCGGTCACGTGGTTTGTTTGCTCTCTTTATCGTGCTGTTCACTGCTGCTTGGCGAGCAGGGGAAAGGACTGGTTGAGGTACCACAAACCATTGCTGTTGGCTGTGGCCGGGAATCGAACTCAGATTGCCAGGTTCATAATGCCGCACATTACCGCTCCACTCCACAAATTGTAACGTGGACATCGAATGTAAGGAGGGGGGATTGCTCGTATTTCTATGTGGATGCTTTTAAGACCCTTTCTTTGAATTAAGTGTCCAAATTCTAATATTCTGACAGACCAGTATCTTCTCGTACCATTAATACCTTGCTTTAGTTTTAGCATTTCTAAATCCAGTGCGGTGACCCACAGTTCTTAAACACACTGGCTGCGAATGGATTTATATTATTTTCCAGAGCCCATAATTATAAGTAGCATTGTTTACACGCTACCAGATCAATTAACTACTATACAACAGTAACACAGGTAACAGCAAGTCCTGCAAAAAGGTTTCTTCAGTCTATTGCTGCCAGAAGGTTCTCCACTCAAGAAAACAGTAGAGGACCTCTCTCCAGGGTAATTGGCCTACTTCTCCACATTGGCCAGACATCTGGGAAGAAGTGGGAGTACCCACACTTGACCCCGCCCCACACGTGACCTGCCGATGGACTAACCATGGTGTACCCATTCATAGTGCTTGGTGGACAGAGGCAGTGTGTGGTGGGGGGGGGGATTTAAGAAACTAAACTTTAAATTAAAACGAGAAACGTGTCGATTATATCAACTGCCATGCTTGGAGATCAAAGCGCAACCTCTAGATTGCAAGTTAATTGAGCTAACCCAGGGGTCGGCAACCAAAATAACAAGAAGAGCCATTATTTTGTTAACTAGGTAAAAAAAACCTCAATATTTCACGAGCCGCAATGCACTGTGGTGAATACGAGATGGTGGTCTCCTTAATAAACGACGGTCACGAAGCAGTCCCTTCGGTTTTTTTCGGTAAAGTCACGTAGGTAAAAAATAATAGAAATAAAATAATAAATGAAAATAAATCTATTAAATAAATTAAATCACGACGTTTCGGAGGCAACACAAGTCTCCGTCTTCAGGTGGGACCGTCACAGCTATTATTTTCATTTATTACTTGATACAGTAAATTTGGCTGTGACGGTCCCAACTGAAGACGGAGACTTGTGTTGCCTCCGAAACGTCGTGATTTAATTGATTTATTATTATTTTATTTCTATTATTTATTTTTACCTACGTGACTTTACCGAAAAAACCTAAGAGTATGAATCCTTGCAGTCACGAAAGCTTCAAATCTAGGTCACGAAGCAGTCTCTTAAAGAGCCACCGCACGCCTCTCCAGAGCCACAGGTTGCCGACCCCTGGACTAACTATTGCGCCACGGCAGAAACCCAACGACATCAGTAACAACTCCCGTATCAATTCACTCCTGCAGTAATTTTGGGATGATAGTTTATTCCAGTAATCTGCAGTGGATTGGAATGGGTGCGCCGTCGACATGCGCCTGTTTGACTACCCCTGGTCGACCATGGATCGAATCAGGACCCGGGCATGGCCAATGCGGCCACCTGATGCACAAATGGCGCATCGAAGATTCGGCGCAAATACTCCGCTGCTGCTGCTGCCGCTGCTGCTGTCTTCACTATTCTAAAGGAGGAATGGGCGAGATGCACTCTGCTTCTGAACAGACCGTTGAGTGGATGACAAATCTAAAATTACACCGTTAATCTGCTGTTATTAATCCACACGAAAGAAGAAGATTGCTACTTTGCGGACACCGTATCTGTTGTGTGGACATGTAGTTCGAGACAACATGAGGAAAAACTGCACATTTCAATGTTACACATTTTACGTTGTTCTATCGTACCTTCCTAGCTTTAATTAGACGCAAAAATTGTGGGCACACGGCTTGTGGCTGCAGAGGAGATGTATGTATGTGGAACTTCTTTTGCACCGTACGTAGCCTACCATGCTAATCGGAGGTGAGACGGGAAGACAGAGACATATATTGTAAAACTAAAACTAGTAGTAACCCCCGATAGGGAAAAAAAAAAACTTCACAAGATTAATGATTAATTATCCAACGTGTTGGTGAAACAATTATGTTGGAGGCAAATATGTCAAATGACATCAAGAACAAATGTGGCACATTAGGAATGGACCACTCTTTTAATTATTTCCTCGTGCAGCGAGGGAGGAGTAAAGTGTAGTTTTGTGAAGGTCCTTATGTGCTGTGCAGTACATCAATGCGCGTGTGCACGCCAGCATGCGGTACTGAGTCGGGCCTGTAGGTGGCTGTCAGGGTGATTGAGTAACCAGTCACGTGGTTAATGGCGACTCGGTTGAGAATTGCTGCGTGTGACACCACGTGATGTTACATTTTACAGATTGACCACAATAAATGTGTTTGCCCTCGATTCGGAGCACCTGCCCATGTCTTTCATTTCGAGTGTGCAACCCAAAGTTACATCATTAGAAGAGAAGATGGCCAATGCTTAGGAATAATGATAGAGTGGCAACCAAGGAATACGTTATCTAGCATGGAAACACTCAGACATTTTAGAGTAATCTTACATTCTTATGAAATATTAATACAAGATCACGTGAAGTTTTGATTTTTTTGCAACGTGGGAGCTTAATGCATTTTATATTGTGAGAACAAAATGTACTAAAGTGTGTATCAAACACTTGGCAACTGTCAATCGAAGAAACAATAAATTAAAGTATTGCGTCAGCAATAGTTGCACAAGCAAAATAAAAAACTCACCACATTTTTCATTTCTCAATAACAGGAAAATCAATCGTAGTCTGATGCTTCCGGCAAGTGCCCTTCGTCAGAGCAGAGAGAGAGTGAGTGTGCGTGTAAAGCAGGGAGAGTGACTGCCTTAGATTTGTGAGATAATACTTTACACTCTGGGGTCCCTCATAAAACTGGGACTTTTGAGAACGTTCACAAATCCACAGCTTAATTTGACAAATAAAGGAATGTAACCCAAATGGAAAATTAATAACAATAATCAGCAGCGTCGTTGTGGGGTATATAAGTAGCAGAAAATAAGTTGGTAATATGCCCCATATCTTCGCATATGTATCTCTCTACGTAAAACATAAAAGGATGTTTTAAACATCAAGACTCTATGGCTGATGAGTTGTATGTATGTTGAACTTCCTTCGCACGTATGTAGTCAACCGTGCTAACCGGAGGTGCGGGGCAAGGACAACAAACTAAACACAAAAAGCAGTTCTAAAGAATTGAGCTTTCAATCTAGAGAAACAAATTTGGAAAATTATATGAGATGAATATACACTCACATAGCCATTTCTACGCTTCATAGACATTTCATGCAACTGATAAATCTAGCTCCAGAAATTACCAGTATACAGCATTTGAAATAAGCAGCCAAATGCTGAATGGATATACGGGCTGCAGCTATGCTGATCTAGCAACATAAATCTAATGTGGCTAGACTTATTATGTGTCCATACATGTCTTAGGAGATCAAATGATACAGCCGTTTAAGTGTCACAGATAGCATCAAGAAAAGCAAGTGCCACTGGTATTTCCATTCCATGTTTCCATAGCAATGAAAATAAAGACATCCAAGAGTATTTTAAACAAGTTAATTGAATGTGTTTGATGTAACATTATTTATATATAGTAGTTAAATAATAATAAAAACATATATTTCGAATACATTATGTACTAGTTAAACAAAAACATAATATAATAAAAAAAAACATAGTTAGAAAATGATAACAGGTAGAATATTCTATTGGATTTTTTTGGCAGAATCCAAGATGATAAAGAATAAGAAAAGGTTTTTACTGTTTGCCTTTTGGCATTCTCTGGTCTTACACTGGTGAGACAAGGCCATAAAGAAGTTTATTTCTGGTGTAGGCCAATCAGTTTCAAAGAAAATGCATATATTATCAGAGCATGTTTGTTTACATGTTTTGACACAAGCATGTGTGGTTAATGCAAACTTGATGCCTTGCAAAAGGTTGTTGAACATCTGAACACCAGTTTTATTGTCAGAAAGGGTAAAACCTATTCTTGTTTTTTTTTCAGGAAAAAATATTCTCTACACGATATCATCATCTATGTTCGATCAACTGCTGAATGAAGGCCTCATTAGGCCATCACCATCTCTCCATCAAATTGAAATTATCAAAAGTACTTACTTTAATGGAACAGCTACACTGAGATTGCACAAAGACAAGACACATGTCAGAAGAGGAACCATGCAAGGAGATAAAACTCTCTACAATGTTATTCACATATAAATAAGAAGCAGTTTTTTTATGTATTTGAGAAATTAAAGACATGAACAAAAAAAGACGGAATATTAACCATCATTGATTTGCTGATGTCAGTAATTTTAACGAGTGGAAATTATTTGGAGGAAATTGTTAAACAATGTAGACAAGAAGGCTGGGACGTTCGGTTCAAGATAAATTAGAGTAAAACTAAAGTAAAGTACAACAAGTTCGCTAAATAATGGACGATACTTTTTTTGTTTTTGGAGGGACGCAACTGGAAAACACATCTATATATGTGCCTCGGTAAATGTATTGAAGCCAAATCTGGCTTAAAATGAAGAGATAAGGAGGTGATGGCGAGCGAGTTCGAGCGACTTGGGAAAACTGAACTTGATAACGAAAAGCAACATACCGATGTGCCTAACGGAGAGCATTTGTGAGCAGTGTATGTTACCTGTTATGACATGGATCAAATCATGGATGTTGACAAAGAAAATGGATCAAAAGCTCAAAAGTGTCCAAAGAAACATGAAAGGAATGACACAGGGATGATAGGACAAATTCAAGTTCGAGGCATCGTTTTGATTATTGAGGACACGTCTCAATGACGGATGAGGGATGGTGATCAAGACAAATGTTGTTGTGGGAGCCATCGCAGAGATCGAGCGATGAGATTGGCTGGTGTGCAGACGCTGGATGGTTCGTCGTTTCGTAAAATCGTCAGGGGTGGCGATGCCTCGTAAAGGCCTCCATCCAGCAGTGGATAAATCATGGCTGACTATCTAAGCCCATGATGCATTGCGTCCAATCGCTGTGTGTGCCGGGCTGATTCATCCTTCCTTCACCACAGTATTTAAAACAATCGAATCTTGAATCAAGTAGTCAGCGTGAATCATGAAAACTCATAGATTGTCTGTGGGGGGGAATCTTTACACCCATATTAAACAAACATTGTTCAAAATTAATATTCTTTGGGTCTTTCGGTAAAGCCACGAAGATATAAAAAATTTTATCAAAATAATAACAATATCACGACGTTTCGATCGCAGGTAAAAAAATACTTTTTTCACCTGAAAGTATAATTTTTCACCTGAAGACGATTGCTTGTGTTGCAATCGAAACGTCGTGATATTGCTATTATTTTGATTATTTTTCTATCTACGTGGCTTTAAGTCAAGATTGTTCAAAATAATGAACAGTGCTGCACGTTATTCTACTTATTTATTGAAACAAATGTTACCTGGATGATCCCTTGAGCTGGAACGTCTCATTTGCATGGATGCCCTGGATGTCAACTGGCACGTGCATAATACGACATCAAATACATTTACACGGCTTCAAGAACAGGAACGAAGCGACCAATACAGCGCGCGTGAACACGACACAAGTCATCAGTTGAGCTCGATGTATCCCAGGTCGTTAGTATTTTGTGGGTTTTGAAGGGTACTACAAATAACAAGTTACTGAGCGGTGTCTGAGCAAGTGTGGACACCGGGACGAGGGGTCAAGGTGAGCATTAGTGATTCATTATGACAGCAACAACAAGGTTATAATTGTAGACGGAATATTACGCCGTGTACCGCCGATGCAGAATGATCCCAGAGGTGATGACTTTGCCTCACCAGCCCAGGTCCCTGGAGCTGTTTTTCTATGTTGGAGCCACTATATAAGAACGTCTGACATGTCACACTCAGTCTTTTCAACCAATTATGATCCGTAATAAAAAAAAACACTGGATCAGGTTGTAAGTAAAATGCCAATGTGTTGTCGTAAAACAAACAACAATAACAACACATTTACTGGCCCAAAAAGTCAATCATGAGTTAAAACGTTTTGCTGGCCAATCCGTCAATGACTTAAACGCATGATTATATATTGCGTGGAAATATATAACAGAGGTCAATTTAGTTTTTTTTATTACCTAGAAAAGTTAGTCGATCGTCAGGATTGCGTGTGGTGGGGTAAAGTGTGGCTACTCCTACCTCTTCCAATGCGTCTAGCGATTGCAGAGGAGAAGGCCAAATTCCTTCCTAGCGGGGCTCACCAATTCCTTGCGCCATTGACCAACGGCAATCAGTAATGGTTCCCAGAAAAACAACAATTACTCCCGCATATGAGTTCAAGTTGTATGCAGCATCATTTCCATAGCTTGTAAAATAATTTTTAAGTGTTTGATGCATTCGTAAATTACATAGCAATATTTAAACATGGTCGCGGTGGCGTACTTGCAATAAGGCACACTCGGAGGAAAAATCATGCATACGCATGGATCTTTGTCACTTTCTTTCCAACTTGTGGTTGTCTTTGGAAGTATAATCATTAATTATCAATAAACAGCGGTACCTTCCGAGTCGCACGGCGGGGTGACGTCACGTGCAATGATGTTGTCGGAAGTGGACGCCATCGTCTGACGATTCCTCTATTGGAGGATAATTATTGATGTCTGCCTGATATTTACAGAGATGACTCAGGGAGTCCGATCCTTGAACCACAAAACTCGCCCGCAGATAGCACGGACAGGTTCTTGGGGGTCAGCTGCCTACTGGCCACAAATTAATAACAGAGTACAATTCGATTTTAAAGCTTTTGTGACTGCAGGGATTCATCTTATTGGTTCTTTCGGTAAAGTCACGTAGAAGGGAAATAAAAAATTAATTAAAATTCTCACGATGTTTCGGCCACAACAAAACCAATTAGAGCGCTGGCTTTCCAACAGCTCTGTTTCTTCACCTGAGGACGGCTGCTTGTGTTGTGGCCGAAGCGTCGTGAGAATTTTATTTTATTATGTTTTATTTTAATTATTTCCCTTCCAAGTGACATTACCGAAAGAACCAAGAAGAGTACAATTCAATACCAATACAGAAGGCAATGACATAGATTGCAAAAGCAATAATTATAATTGAATTTGTACCGTGCACAATATTTCACAGAATATAAATTATTGTAGCTGAGGTGAGTTGTAAAGTTCACTGTCACACGAAAGCCAGGCAAAAGAGGTGGGGCCTTTAAGTGTCTCTGAAAAGTGAGAACAGATTAAATGCTTCAAATTTGTACAGCGGGTTGATGGCATCGCAGATGATCACTGAGGCTGCCACAGAGAAACGACGCCCGGCAGTAACCGTCCTGGCCCTTGGTGTAGAGAGCAGGAGGTTGTGAATCAAGACGCTGTGGATAGTTCTACCGTAGGCTGCAGTGCTGGGTGACACCACCGAATGAAGATACGGTGAACGGCCGAAAGTAGAGGCACAGTGGCGCACGCAAGCTATGTTGTAGCTGACCCTGTTGGCGTTCGGAAGCCAGACGATGGAGCAGAGGAAGGCGAGGGATGTGGCTTGTTTTGAGTAAAACCCTGGCTGAAAAAACCCCCACTTTTAATCAGTGTTTTAACGTTCGTACGATGATTTACGTTCAGTATCAATATGTATATTCCATCATGGGTGGAAAACTATCTCTTTGTCAAAGGCACGAAATGCCATCTTGGAGGTCACACTTAGTAATGTACTGGTCAGTAACCTCCAACAAAAGCCAAACATACAACCGGGGATCATAAATAAAACTTCCTGCCATGGACACGAAATTGTAAAACATAGAAGAATAGCATGCATGCATTTTCTGTAAATGGCCCTGTTGATGAAAATATGTTAACAACGTCTGCTTACTTGCGAGGTCTTTGCCATGGACTAGCTGGTATAGAGAGGTTAACTGTACCTGTGCACATTGTACAACAGAGTTAATCCATCACTGTCGTGATTATACGCGATAACTATAATAATCATTGGTACCTCATTTGCCAGTAAAAAATATGATAATTGTTTTTTTACCCTTTAATCTGGCAACAAAACTGACACCTTTTTTACGAGGAGTCATGTTTGCATAGACCACAATACCTGCAGTCATAATGCAAACAAAAAACATAACTCTGATAAGGACAGTGCATACATTATCAGAGTTATGTTTTTTGTTTGCATTATGACTGCAGGTATTGTGGTCTATGCAAACATGACTCCTCGTAAAAAAGGTGTCAGTTTTGTTGCCAGATCAAAGGGTAAAAAACTAATTATTAAACTATAATAATGTTTAATTGAACTTGTCCGGCAAGACAAATATTTCATTTTATTAAAAAGAAGCAGAAAAAATCGGATTCACTGAATGCAACAGCTTGCAAAAAAAAGTGTCAGGGAAGCTGATCTAAACAAATAACGACACCTCAGTCCGTCTCTCCACATAGAAACAAACTCTTTTTTCGTCCGTCAGCCTAGGGAGTTCCGGACCAATATTAACCAGCACCATTTGTTTAAACAAGCAAACTCTGATCCAGTTTCAATGTATCTATTTCAAGACCCATAATGCTCCAACACCCTTAACTAGCCCACACTGAACAGGGTGTCATGGTCGAATAACCCCCATGGCTGACAGTGTGGATAGGACACCATCCAGCAGTGAGTTGACAAAGACGGCTGCATAGATTGTATAGTAATCCACACAAAGTATGATGAGTTTATATGAAACACAAACAAGTGACTGACTAACACATGTATTGTAAATGTGGAAGTCCAACGTTGTGACTCCAAGTTTGAAGAAAAACAAACGCTGTCTGTATCTAAATTGTGTTTTGTATATATTGAGCAGCAATAAAGTCCCCGCCACAGTATTGTTTTCTGACAGCACCGGTCCCCGCAGACGATATGTGCCGAGGCCAGTCCGGAGTTTCCTTGTGTCAATACTCTTTGGTTCTTTCGGTAAAGTCACGTAGGTATAAACATTGTGTTGAGCCGCTACTACTGGGGTTGTGCACTCACCGCAGGGCCTCGTGGTTGATGCGAGGTATAGAAAACGTGTTGAGGGATGGATGCATGAAGGAGATGTGTTTATTCTAGATTTAAAGCTTTCGTGACTGCAAGGATTCATACTCTGAGTTCTTTCGGTTTACCGCGTGCTTTCAGATGCGCTGCTGCAGACGACGTGGGTGTGAGCCATTCATCCAGCAGTGGATTGATGCATTGCTGAGAACGATTTTACGGGGGGGCGGGGGGGGACTATTCTGGCACGAGCCAGGGACAGCAGCGCAACTCAAGCGGGGCTGCTATCGAGAGGACGTCTGGAACTCTCTTCCTTCCGATATGAGGTAGCCACAGGAGCTATGCACTTTCAAATCATCTGGTTTGGAAACTCATTTCTTTAGAACTGCTTTTGTGTTTAGTTTCTTTCCCTTCACCCGCACCTCCGATTACCACGGTTGGCTACATAACTTCAACAAACCTACATACATAAGAGAACGCTTCAGAGGGATGTGGGGGGGGTGGGGTGTAGGGGGTGATCTACATGCCCCAGTGATATTCCCCGAATTTGGGGATGAACTTGGGGTGTTGACCATGCAACACCGTGCTGTGCCCATGAAGGAGAGATCCTGAACCACAGGTGCACGCTACCATCTGAGCCCTGCGTGTGGTCCAACTGTGCAACAGAAACCCACATGCTCATACGCACATTAATGCCGTGGTCTGTTTTGGTTCATTGCTCTGTGGGGCCATCCATAAAGGACGTCACGCGATTTTGGATGATTTTTGACCCCCCCCCCCCCCTTCGTCACACGGCGTCACAAAAGTCAGACCCCCCCCCCTCAAATATGACGTGGCGCTGCACTCTGACGTTGTAGGAGAAAACATTTATTAAAAAGTCTATTTAATTAAGTAGAACGTGTTGTCTATATTTATTTAAAGTTGCGCATTTTGATGTGACGTCACATTTCTCAACTCCCCCCCCCCCCCCCCCCATCGTCACACATTGTCACAAATGTCTGACCCCCCCCCCCCCAGGTACGTGACGTCATTTATGGACGGCCCCTGTGAACCTTGTCCTTCTCGTGATAAGGCCACGGCAGCAGTACTCACATTCGGCTGGTGTGGAGAGTGCAGTACACTGGCATTCATTCATGCATTTGTATTCTTATATTGAGTTACTTAATAGCAGCGACAACAACACAATTAATCTTAAAAGCAAAGGAAAATAAACCTTCCAGCAATATGGCAAAAAGTGGAGGGGTTTTTTTCTTTCACAAGAATAAAATACAGAACTTTTGCAATTTTGCATTGGACCAAGAAGGAATTGTTAATATTTTCGAGCCGGCTTATATTTCCTTATCGTTCTTACTGTCGACAAACATGCCTCAATATGGACTGCACGGGCAGCATGGTATAAATAATAAGTGATGACAATTGTAACAATTACAGCAAGCATTACAATGAACAAAAGTCAACTTTCGGTAATACATGAAAACATTTCTTTTTGATATTTCAAAGTGGAGCAGTGGTGCAGCGGTTAGCACACTGCAGAACTTTGAATCCAGAAACCTGAGTTTATTTCACCGGCCATGGCTAACATTAGTGATGGGCCGGTCCTTTCACCAACTCACACTGACCAGCGTGGTGAGGTATAGTCAAACAACCGCCATAACCGACCCGGTGTGCAGAGGGCCTTCGTCCAGAGATGGTCACCCAGAACAGACCACAGAACATGCAGCCTCTCAATGCCCGATTCACAAATACGAAGTTGGCATCACAGCGACACACCCCGCTACTCCTGATGCAATTATCTGGCTCAACCACCTCTGTATATGTATGAATATATGTTGAACTTCTTTTGCACCATACGTGGCCATTTCTGGATGAAGGCCTCCACACACCGCGTCGGTTACGGAGGTGCTCAACCATATGAATACGAAGAAAATCTGGGAATAAATAAAGTGCATGAAACCTACACATGCTTGTGAATATGTGACGTACAAGTCGAAATTGTACGTGAAATAGTGTTCAAATATTTGTATTTATTTAATTCGACGACACCAAGGCAAAGTTCTAGGCAACGTCGGACTTTTAACTGAACTTTTGCCTCGCTCTTTGCATCAATGGACAAATATCTCTCAAGCGAACTATGTGCACTATGTCGTGGGACCAAAGAGAATGGCAGCCGTCTCAATAACATGGTGTTGTTTTCATAGTTACAGGCAGTCAGTATAACTCTTGTGTTGTTCTTAAAATACTCTGTTTATTCTTATCCATCACTTTCCAGCTCCAAATTACCTTGTGCGTCACCAGCTCCGACACTTAACATTTTCCACTTTTATGTGGTTCAATAAACAGGCTTAATTTTGGCGCACTGCAGAAGGAAGGATGTTTCAAAGGTATATGTGACACTTTCTAAAAGTGCACACGGGTCGCTTTGCCAGATTTCTATAATCAGGGCGTGTGCCATATGGTAAATGACTATTCATGTCCTGTCTGAAGGCTGCTTGGAGCCACACTATTTCGGTTTAATTTGGAGAGCAGGCAGAATGTTCCAAGTTAAAATCACCTATGGGCTCTCTTCGTGAACCGAAATGCGTCGCAAGGGATGGGTCAGTATCAACCCACGCACATTTATATTTATGTGTAGAGAGGCAGTGTTATCAAAAATCTACACTCATAATGGATAAGGGTAGGATATTGCATTTCAACTTCATATCAGTACTGTGTAGCGGCCACTTGAGGCTCTCGAACCACTGCAGGCTAATAATGTCTAATTCGGTACAAGCTCCAACAACAAGCCATGAATATGAAGAAGTAGACCAAATCTCTGATGACATTGACCACGTGCTAAATGAGCGAGAAACGCATTTGCATCGTATGGGTGACCTTAATGCAAGAGGTGAAAGATGCAGAGATGAATAGATGATTGGTATGATCGGCATTGAAATAGGGAATGAGAGAGGTGGGTGTCTATTAGTGTCCGCAGTCAGCAAAGGCTTGCAAATAATGAATACTTAAAAAAAAGGAATACAGGACATGGATGTGGAGGAGCTAAATAGTGAAATCAGAAATGAGATTAACTTGAATTTATGAGACAAGCCCCAGATTGTCGGCGTAATTTCTGTCCTCAACAAATTCACTACGGAAGTAATCCCAGGGTGGCAACGAAGCAAGTTGAAGTATTTCATAGCCAAAGAAAGGACACATTTAATCACAGGACAAAAATTTGAAGTAACAGATTGAAATGATAAGAGGAGCTAAATGTATTAAATGGATGCCACCACCTAGAAGAATGCAAGAACTAACACTTCCCTTCATAGTATTGAAAGAAGGTAAGCTGAGCAGACATATGTACTATACGTTGACACGGAAAATGAAATACTTTAATCATGCAATGAGAGCTCAATAATTCTTCCATTCAAAATAGAATGATACAAAAGACACTTCACGAATTACAGACCCATCAGCTTCTGATTGGAAGTCTTTAAATCGTTCACGAAGTTCATCCAGAAAACAATAACCGAAAATGTAGAAGCCAACCACTATTTACACTATATACTATTTTTTTTATTTTATTAGGTAAGATTTATTGAGCTATATGGCTCTTTTCAGAAGCGACCTGGCCACAAATTATAGGTCAACCATGTGGCTTATTACGTGGGAAATTCGAGCAGCCAAAGACTGTTTCTAAATATAGAGGGAAAAACCGGATGACCGTGAAAAAATATCCACACGACCGCAAGCAGAACATGCAAACTCCAAATATAAAGGCGTCAGAGTGGGGATCGGACACGCAACCTCCTTACACCAGGCAAAGGGGATAACATCTCACCACCACAGTGCCCAACCACGTGAGCAAGCAAAGTTTAGGAAAGGTTTCTTAACCATCGACCAGTGGTGGCTCCTGCAAAATCTCTCAGGGGGGGCAAATGTCTGGATGATTGATAAGGATAAGGTCCACCCATGCAATGGATAAATTAACAGCTTAAGCATGTAAAGGCAACTTCACTTCTTTAATATTAATGAAAAATAAAGTGACTCTTACAATACATCTTGTTTGTTTCTATACTCACTATTAAAACAAACCACTCAAGTTTATTTTATTAAAGATTCCACTAGGTGGCGACAAATTATATTGTTGGATGAAACGTGCTTACGTATGATGACGTAAGCACGTATGATGACGTAAGCACGTTAGGGCGAGCCCTCCCGGAAGCCATAGAGAATGCATTGCAGCGCCCCCGTTCGAAAAAAAACATCTTTGAATGTAAGTCTATGGGACCACTCGGGGCAATTCTCAGCTGGAGGGAAATCGCCCAAAAAGAGTCGGTACTCCACAGAACGTAGCATGACGCTGATTGGACTATATCCAGAGGCACAGTGACGGCTAGCGTGACTCTGTGGTTGAATGACATTGGTGGTGCGTCGCCCAATCGCCCTAATGAAGAAACCGCCCCTGCCATCGACCACATATGCACGATACAAATGGATCACAATTTTAATTATGCCTGACTTTTGCAGATTATGAAAACGTATTTAACTCCGTGGAACTTGAACAATCATCCAAGCTCTCGCAAACCAAGGCCTACATTAAAAACTAATTTCGAAATAAAAAAAACTTTTTTTATGGCACAATTAAACTGAGATTTGCATGAAGAAATTAACAAAATACATATTACAAATCAAATGAGGCAAGCTTACATAAAAAAAACATTCACAGTGACATTAAACATTTTTTCCTGAAAATGTAATTGGAGAAACAAGAGCATAATATTAAATCTAAAAATATTAATTATCTTAGAATTTCTGATGATATAGTCATGATAACTAATGGAAATGAACACCAGAAAATTATAGAATAAGTTAATAAAGAAGGCTACAAAATGCGGCCTAAAATATATATCCATAATACAGGTTTTTTGGGTTAGATCGCATACAAATATAAATGTGTCGTTAAACCCGCCACCACCAATTAGTAAGATTTGTCACGTAAACAGAACGTGCCAATTCGTTACTAGGACAGCACACCGGTGTGTTGGAGAGCAAAACCACAACATTTGCAATCTGAGTACGACATTTTGCCAGTAATTACAACTAGCTTCATCAGGCGACAGACAGATTTCCTTAAATAGAGGGGTAGATGTGATGGCATCACTTGTGTACTCTTCTTACGCGAAGTGGGGGGAGGGATTAATGCATATAAATTACTATGGGTATCCATTGCCGTTTGGGTTATTTATATGGTAATCAACGTACATTATGTATGGCATTATGCAAGCCCATTGTGCCTGTACCTCCATTCTATTGTGTCTACTAAAATAGCCGTACCAACGGTAATCCCTAATGAAGTATGGTGACCTGTATAAGCATGCATTTAAAGATGCATTATTTGATGATTCGCTTCCAAGCAGTACTAAGTCGGTAACTATCCGGACGGTTACAATAATTTTTATATATCTCAATTTCGATAGATTATCTAATTAGTCTTGACCAGTAGTAACTATTTTGTACAGAACTTCAACATTATAAAAATCGATTGAGTATCCTTGTTGGCACGTGTGTTCCGCCACTGACGACACTTGTATTTGGGGATATTTAGTATTTATTTGGTGTTCTTTTAGTCTCGTGCTGATCATTCGTCATGATTGCCCAACATAGCATTTGCCACAAGTGCAGTACATCCGGTACACACCTTCTGTTGATAGCTTAGGTAATACATCTTTTGTACCAGATATTAATTTCTGACTCGAATGTTTTGTTTTTCCAAACATCTGGCTAGTTTATCAGTTACTCCCGCAATGTACGGCATTTTAATAGTTTTAATTACTTGGTCAGTTTCAAGGCTCGTGTTGTTTGATTTGGTTTTGGCATTCAATGCCCTGTTGATTTGTGCCTCATTATAACCATATAATTGCAGCGCTTCTTTAACATGTTTAATTTCACTTCTCAGACTATCACCATCTTAAGCTTTTTTAGCCCGATGTATGCGTGTCTTGATGAGAGAGGATTTATGTGCGGGGTAATGGTGTGACTATGCATTCAGATAGGCGTCAGTGTGCATTTTCTTTTGGGAAACCCTGTGTGTTATTTTACCATTTCGACCGCGCCCGACCAGAATATCCAGAAATGGTAGAGTTCCGTCAGCTTCATTCCATCGATGAACTGGATGAATGGTTTTTGCGAGTTGAGATGATTTAGAAATTCGTTAAGTGTATATTTGCCGTGTGGCCAGACCAACAATGTGTCATCCACATATCTCAACCAAGCAGAGGGTTCAGTGTGCTCGAAGCCATTGCTTTTGTTTCAAAATCTTCCATGTACAAATTCGCTATCACAGGAGACAAAGAAAAGCCCATTGCTGCTCCTTCCTTTTGTTTATAGAAGTCACCTTTCCACAAGAAATACGTGTGCGAGATGCCCTTTCTGGGGGTGCGAGACATGGGCAGATTTTTTTCAGAAGGTAAATCATCAAAACACACATTAAGCACGGTCACGTAAGTACAACTACTTTATTTCATCAAACCTATTAACATTATACACTTGTTTTACGATTGACAATCAATCAAAGGGGTGCAAGCCTGCAGTAAAGGTTAAGAAACACTCTTCTATAGCATGCAAACTCCTAAGTCGTGAAAATTATATACAAATAAATACAATTGCTATTTTAGAGCTCTTATGTGTAACATGTGTGTATATGGAGAAAAAAACGTATTCCCGTAGAAAAAAAAAACTAAATCTGTTTGTCTCATTACATTGCTACATTTTCCTCAGAGCTATAAATTTACCCCATATGAATTCTAATGACCTAATCCCTTCCTCTTAAATCCCCTAAAATATCTGGCACGAAGCCACATAAATCCTCCAGGACTCATCATTGCCATCAGCTGTGATGCTCCACTAGCGTGACCAGCGCTAAATGATTTGTTTTAGGTTTCGTTAGTGGCTGGAATTGATGACACATCTAATTCTGTTTTGCGAACAGGGATTTAAATGGAGATGTTTTGCCCCACAGGTCTATGCTAATGTATAGATGCCGAGTGATACTTTTTCTATTTATGAGTATGTTCCCTTACACTCGCATTCATTTTACCACGTGATTGTTTCGATGCGTGAACTCTTGGGGTGTGAATGCTAGAGGTGTGACGGAGCTACTTTGTGAACACGTAACTACGTGGCGTAATGAAGGAGAGAAAACGTGAGAACGGGACGAAATGAGTTTCATAGAAGTAATTAAGATCTTAACGCTGCTCTGCACACTTGCGTCCACACTTGCAACGCCACGGTCAGATATAGCGGGCAGGGTGTGCGTGGACGTGCAACCGATCGCGTGCAAGCTCACAGGAGTGAGCTTGTCACTCACTGTGCTGCCGACATGACTGTATTTCTCCATTATCGTTGACACTCCCACAGTGCTTATGCATTCCATTCAGAGACAGAGAGCTCATTTTGGCTAAATGCCATGTCAGAGGCTCGTACAACTTGCATCATACAATCCACGGTATTATTTGAGACAGCTATCGCTTTAATTGTGATGTATTATACTTACCCTAAATCTTTGAAGACCAAACATGTTTAATATCCGAGGACCACTTAGGTTGTTGTTGGCTCCTAATTAATCTGCTTATTGTATGGTCTGTCTACCAACAGCCTCCACATTACTCGACTTTTAACAATGTAAGAGCCAAATAATTATTCACATTTTTAAATGTCAGGGCATGCAGGAATTCATCAGCTTACCATGCCTCGGGCAAAATTACAAAATAATGTTTGATAACTCATATCTGCACGGTTTTACTGTTTTGTGTTTAAGGCAGAGCAGTTCAATTGTCTCAAATATATATAAATAAACATGATTGTGTCGAAATCTTGATTTGACTTTTATAAATTGTTTGTTTTCAAGCACAACATTCATTTCAAATTAACAAAATCAACTGCTTCAAGCAAAATATGGAACTAATAATGACTCAAATAACCACAATAAATTTTACTCATGACCGCAACCTTATGCTTTAAATATATGCGGGGTTTTTTTCTAAACAAAATAATATTTTCTTTTTTTTTTACCGTAGAACCTTTAAAAGAAATCGTCCAAATCAGAACGAGGAGCATCAGCATACACACAAATGCGAATTAACGTTTGTCTGATGCTGTATTTAAGCATAAAACACTTGAATATCCCATTACATTCCTTTTTTTCTAGGAATGGGAAATTGCCCCATTTTAGATAACTGCCAGCAGATGTGTGCCACATTTCAAGGCGTGATGGCCCGGCAGGGATGCTCACAAAAGAGCGCCAGTAGCCGCTCATCAGGAGCCGAGGCGAGTGAGGAGCCCGTCTGCTCACCGAGCAGTTTTAATGCTTGCCGAGTGGCAATCTGTCTCCTCGGCATGAATCACGCTCGATCACGACCGCGCAAAGGGGCATCGTTCTGTCAATGACGTCACGCATTCACGAATTTAAAAAAAAAACCCCCGCCAAGATGATATTTGCTTGGGTACTAACTGCGCTTAATGTGATGCAATGCAAAGGTCGCGGGTTAAATTTGATTCCTGTGGTGGAAGATGAAACATTCGTGCGAGATTTTTTTTGATGGAATCGCCCCCCTGCCCCACCCTTCACCAACTCTGTCCACCAAGCAGTGTACATGGGTAGCGTGGGTACTCCTACCTCATCCAAGACGTATGGCCCGCGTGGAAGAGTAGGCCAAAATACTCCCTTCAGGGGGAATCTCTCGATATCCATGAGCAGTGGTGTGAAGCAATTGCAGGGCTGCGCCTACATTTAACCATTATCACGGCGGACCATGTGATGCATCGTTAGGCAATGTATTAATAATGAAATATCCTTCTCACGTGATCATATATTATAAGACATTTGTGTTACCTCTGTGTTTTTGGAAGGTGACACCATTTATGCAAGAAAAAATATCGTAGAGCACTTTTATTGTAAATCTTAAATACACAATTCTTACAAATGGAAGGCCAAATTCAAAGTCATTTAACCAGGGTCGATTTAAAGCCTCGCGTTGGACACACGATACTTTCTCAGCAAAAAAAAACTCTCCGACCACATATTTATTTCCATGATGTTCTTTCCTATAACACGAACAAGGCTTGACTGAGCATAGATAGCGTCAGTAAATCAACCATTGGTACATTCTTTGGCCACGATGTTCAAATGGAACAACCGCATTCTGACCAGGAATCACTGCACTCTGCCAAGCGATGGATGCCCAGTGGCGACGTAGCCAGAAAGAATGATTTCTTTTTTCGAATGCGCGCTTGAAAGTATCAGTTGAATAACAGCCTTATTTGACTAACTAGATTATTAGAGCACAATCTATTTCATAGTTCACTCTTCACAGCATCATTTAAACTGAATCTCCGCGCTGTAACGTATACCTTCCCCACCTGGTCTCGCGCAAATTGTGAATTTTACAACAACAAAAAAATTCGCATGCACATCGACAAAGTGAGAATGCTCAAGTGAGCTTGTGAACGTTAACGAAGCAAATGCTTTAATTGACGCGACGATGATCAATTTGAAGCGCGTGTTTAAATAGCACGGGTCGATTGTACGTCATCACTTTTCTAACTCTGCAAAATAAGCATGGCCTTTTGGTTCGGAGCCACTGTGTGTTGTGCTCGGTGACGTCTGTTTTTCTGGCTGCTAAGCAAACCTCCGAGCTGAGTATGCGGCCACAATTTCGGGGTGACGGCGAAAAACGCTGGTCTTGGGAGCCTCACTTCCGACATGCCCCGTTCTCAAGCCCGTGTGGACAAAAGCAAAAAATAGTGTCCGTCCCATTCCCCCACAACGGGCGACTAAACCCGGCAAAGCTTCACGGATGCCACTGCTGTGCCGTGGAGTGTTCTAGGTAACGGGAGGTAAATTTAGATCGCTGGCAATTTAAAAAAAACAATAAAAAACTTGGCTGCCCACGTTTGACCGGCGTGCTCTAACACCATCATGTTTGTAAGCATTTTTTTTAAAACGGTGCGATTTAATACTCGTGGCTTTTCTACTGAATGTGATGAGATATTGTTGAGATTCATAGGTAGGATTGTTTGTTTTGGAATGGTTCAGTTTCTTCTGTTCTCGTGAGACTGGGCCGTATTTAACAAGTGTCGTTATGGGCCACATGCGTAAATTTGTTCAAGTTAGAATTTTTTTTTGGTTATGTGAGCTGTTAGAAAGTGATTAGATACTTACAACGCTTTGCTATTTTCCATTCAGTTCTCGGAGTATAGCAATACTACGACTACTATACGTCGCTATAAGCAACATTGCAGTGCAGAAATACATTTCCAATGGTCTGTCCAGCAAATATCACGGCTCGGAAAGAGATAAGTAAAATAAACGTATTCTGTCATTCTTAATTTGTCTTTAACAGTTTACTGCAATGGAATTTTATTTAAACTGAACGCAGCACATATATTGTCCAGCCGTCAATCGAATATATAACAAGCGTAACGGGTTCTTAAAAAAAAACGTTATAACTACATAATGCATAATTATATCAGCTTTTGCGATCAATACAAATGTTTCACAATCTTAGTTTGTCTCGTACACATGGGTCCAAAGTGTTCAACCTGCGTGACAATGGTTATTTGATTACAATCTTCATTATATTTTTTCTCGCAAGTGTGCCATGTCATTTTCCCTTTGCTATTGTTGTCACCAATTGTTCTCATACGAACGCAGATGGAAATAGACAACACAACACAGCAATTATGACGAATCGCCAGTTCGCCGAGCATCATGGAAATAAGCTCTCAATGTGTCTTCGCGGTACGGCAATGCACCCCGGGCGGTTTGTGGAAAGAAACTTAAAAAAGCGTGTTAATTTTTTGAGCGTGCCACCACCACCACCACCGCCACCACCACCGCCACCGCCACCACCACCACGATACTCCCCCGACCCCTTCGCCTTTCCCCGAACTCCTACCCACTTCACGCCCCTTCGCTCTCTTTACCCCCCCCCCCAACATGCGCCCACCCTCGAATACTTTCCTGGAGCGTGCTCCTGTGACAAAAGATAATACATCACTCGAACCCCCCTCCCCTTGCCCCTGGTTCTATGTGCTCCTCGCAGTATGGGGGCTATCCTGGGTAATTCCAGCAGCTGCAAGGATCCAGGCCATGTGTTAGGGGAATGCGACTGAATAACAATGTGCTGACGTGTGTATTGACACCCAGGGCTGGGAAGGATCCAACTTGATATTTACATTTCCCTCTGTTTGAACCCCAGAAATAGCTGTTTCCATTTGCTTTTACATTTACCAGAAGGTGATTGGCATGCCTTTCAAGCGGTGTTTCCAGGACAGCGAGTCGCGCGGCCGCGCATGCGCTGGGAGGGGAACCGTTGAAAATTAACGATATGAAATTTAATTACAAGAAACGCTAGAAACGATGAAGATTTATGGGGGGATTTTTTTTTTCACTCAGTATTTGCAACGCGGTAACCAATAGCGACGATTAAAAAAAAATAATTCTGGCAGCCTTGGACAAGGCATGGTTAAAATCAAAAGAATGATCAAACCTCTAAAAGTACAGCAGTTACTTCATTGTGGGCCAAAATATGTTGTTATATGTTTTAGGGCACAGAGTACATTTGTAAGCCAAGTCTGTTGACTTTTTCTTGGGTCTGGCTTTGTATAGCAGAAACCCACAGGTCCATGTCCAGATTTACTCGCCAAAGCAACAGGCCGAGAGAGGGGGGGGGGTGTGGTACTGGGGACGAAATCTGAATGGATGTCTCCAGTGCCTCGGCTGAATGTAACCGATGTCACAATGGTCCAATGGTCACAACAATACGGTCCGGTCAGGTTTTCCACAGTCTGCTTACTAAGGAGGTAACGCGATATATGTGAAAAAGAGGCTCGTACACAAGTGTTTACAAATGCACGCAGGTTATGTAATTGTGCACGGGAGGCCAACTTTAATTGCATGATGCTGTATATTGTTTCTGGATAAGTATTTGAGCTGGGTGGCAGGTTAAGGTTAGAAAAAACTGGTGGCTGGCAGTTGAACTCAACTGGGGGTGGGGTGTTTAAGCCCTCTTGCATTTCACGTTATGTTTACTCTCTGAATCAAGCAAAGAACATTCTAGCGAAAAGAAACCCAGCAGAGGCTTCTGCAGTCAGCTAGAGAACGTTCACGCTCTCCTAAAAAACACGGGTGACACTAATAAAATAACCTTCGTATTCTTATTATTTATTGTGATTATCGCGACCTAAAACGAGTCGGAATGTAATGCATGAGCTACATTCAAAACAAGAGACAAGTCCGCTGTATGTTTGTAACGGGAGACAATGGGAAGGACTACGGGGCCACCTGGTGTTTAGAATGATGACCGACAGCACACGATGGGGTACAGAGACTTGCAGGCAATTATTTTATATGAAGCCACATTCATCTGGTGGACAAATGAGGGCTTTTTGTCAGAACTCTGATTTGGTGGTGGGGTAAATTCATTCATCGTCCAATGATCATACATCTCCTATACTTCATGGATTGAGGAGACCCTCTGTATGATGTGGGAAATGCTGTTTGTACATCTTTTCCTGTCGATATGCACTCAGAAATACAATTTATGCAGGTACTATACAAATACACGAATACAATATCTCAAAATATCTAACACGCTAGTAATGTAAAAATGTATCCTGTTAATGAATGCGGTGATATGTTGATACCAAGTTAAATGCAAACCTCAAAACAAGCTAGGATTGTTTTTCTCCCAAACAATGTACAAGAGCTTTCTCTGCCTGGAAAAACAGGAATCTTTTCACAGTTAGGAAAGATTAATTTTATTTATTTTTGCGGTGATGCATTTTTGTTAGAACAATGGGTTTTCTTCGGGATGCCCTGTAGCGGCAGGGGGGGGTGCCTTGAGTTTGTTCAAAAAGATTCAGCAAGTTTTCAATCTTTGCCAGAACAAACAAACGACTCATTTCCTTCAAAGGAGAGCCCTAACATTAGCGGGCTTCAACACAATAAAGCAAAGATGGGAACCACGCAAGCTCATAACGGAACATGTCTGTTCAAACATGGAAACACTGCGGCACTTTCTATAAATGACCTGCAGTAGTGTTTATTTCCAGAAATAAAATAATGGCAAAAAACCATTTTAGACTTTGAATGATTTTGCAGATAATTTCCTTAGCTTGTTTTTGTAATTTCTACTTTGGACCCAATTTTGTTAGAAAAACAAAGTTATTTGTTAGAATTCCATAGATTAATTTCCATAGACAACACCGGGACTTGAGGTCAGTAACACGTGCATGCTCTTTCTTACACATTTTTAAGTCAATAAATCACCAGACTGTCTTGGGTAATGTTTGTCTGCAAAGCGTTAAAGGGTATTCGTTAACCTTTACTATAAATCCACGGCCTTAGTGCATGACCACGACAGCTACACATTTCAGTCAAAACTGGCATCAGCATTACCATCGTGTTTGGCCTCAGCATGTCACGAAACATTAGCTCATAATTGATATTGACATCTGCTATCTATACGTTTGGCATGCGTGTGTTTATTATCTAATGTTCCCGCTGGTAATGCCCTGGCAGGGATATAATTGCACATTCCAGCTAGCTGCCTCTATTATTTATTGCCAGATAGGGTTTAGACCGCTAATAGGGGATTATGAATGAAACCCCTTTGGGCAACTCGGTGAATCAAGCGGGAGGTGGCTCCGATTTCACACCGAGTCACTTTCGCGTGTTCCTCCGTTTTTTTGTGTTTTGTCCCGCGTCTCAGTAACAGCGCACAAAAAATGCAGGTATCGGACCGATCTCGAGAATATGTGCTAATGAAGCCTGTCCGCATACAATTGCTCACATTACAACTCAATTGAACTAATTGTGCACAAGTGCTACAGGATCCCCTGGAATCCGAAAGGAATCCCTTTTTAGGGTATTAGATCTCGGCCACTGTTAAACCACTTGGGAATTTCTGCATTGCAAATTTGACCGACAGGTTCACGTTGCCGCTGAAGGTATGTTCTTGTTTGTTTAAATACAAGTCATGTTTGAGTCTCTGATATGACATTGGACTAGATGCTTTGTGTACACTACAATGCACATATTCTGAGTTATAAACGAAAATGTCTTCGACGTGATAAAACGGCAATAGCAGTTGCAAATTAAATATAGTGTGTAACTGCAAGAGAGTCAAAACGTTTCGAAAGCAAATATTTGCGTGTACATCTACGTAGACTCATTCAAGGATTGCCACGTAATGTGTACCTGTCACATATTATACAAACTATATTTTAAGGGTGACGATAACAATACACATGGCAATAATTGCATCAGATACAGATGTCGCCACGGCCAAAGCCGCTGATGCCACCACACCACACCTCACCAATGTGTGGTCTACCCTCTGCCAGATCGCGAAGGGCTCCAACAGAGCTAATGTCTGGGTGGAGGCCTTTCCGTTACCAGTGGCATGGGCAAGCAAATGCAGGGTTGCACATTTACCATTTGCCTTAAATATGAATCGATAATTTCATCAATTGTTACACGCACGATTCGTTGCGTGCATCGTGAGAGGAGGAATCGATGCATCGATACGCACCTCAGTTGTACGATGCTTCAGCAGCATACAGACAGGTATGGTGGGGACACTCAGCAGGCCTCGCATATAAAGTTAGGGTAAACTAAATGTAGGAATTTACAAAGCACGTTTCGAATATTTCCCAGTCTGAAAATGCTATAGGACTTTCAGCATCACCTAATAAATTATATAGAGCACGGGTTATATGTTTCGTAGAAAACCGTATTATTTTCTGCTTTCCTGATGTACCCATTATAGATTTTAAAGAGATGTCATTGCAGTTAATTTAAATAGAGTTACCAGTTTATAGCTACAATAAAAATAAAAAGGGGGTTCAGGAGCTTCTCTGTAAAGAAAAGTATGATCTTATGTAGCCAGTGAAAATATTTTCCTTCAGCCACTGTCTCTTGAGCGGCCCGCCGATTTGCTCATAAAGCGAATGTCTGGACATTCCATCGATGAGTAGTGCAGCCCAAATAAAACAGCACCATAAAGGGGGCCTTCTCATGCCAGCGCTCATGTTGGTCTTGTGAATTCAACGTGCGCACGTTTGAACCAAACAAAATATCCAAACGAGCGAAGGCCCACCAGAGCTGCCCATTTTACTTAAACTGTTCCAACACGTTGCACGATCGTCAGTGATGTATCTCTCTTTATCACGTGAGCCTCTCCGTGTGAGTAGCAAGGCAAGTGGCATGGTTATGTAAAAGACCCTTGCAAAGGTATTCCAAGGAATTAATGACGTGTATTTCTTGGTCCAAACTATGCCACTGGGGATGTAAAAAAATTACACAATATGCTTTGAAACATTGTACTAGTCTTGCTGGTCTAGGGGGTCTTTTTCGACGGTTTTTTATTTAAGCAAATTGATATTTGAAAATAAAATTACGGTGAAAACGTACATTTTCCTCGATCACGGAAGCCATCATTAACCAGAATTCCCTAAAGGGTGTTGATTTCCTAAAACAAGACTTTTAAATAACTTAGAAAAATAATGAAGGGGCTTGTGGTTAAAAACGTCTGATCTCTAATCCTTGTGCACAAAGGTCAGATCCCAAGAGACCCATAACATTCCTCCAGGATGACTTCACGTGGCTCAAGTGGACACCTGGAGCACAAGTGCTGAAGGCTCAGTGAGGTCAAGTTTAGGTTGATGCCATCATTCCCTCCCTCTCAGTGAACTGGAATTTATTTTATTCATATTTTCAACAACAACAACAACCAGTAAGGAAGCACACACACAAAGACAGAGTACACAACTTCCACGTGACCGGCGTCAAACGATCCCGTAATTACAATGATCCCCAGAGTGATAGAGAGCCCAGCAAATAAATGATACAAACAGGAAAAAAGAAGGAACAAGGTGAGGAACGAACTGCCATCTTCAGGATGTTGTCACTTTTCTCCGTCATTTTAAAGTAAGAATATAATAATGTGTTCCTGAACGACACTTTCATCGACAATTTGCACCTTTTCCTAGGCAAGTTGTACAATAGAAATTGCAAATACACGATAATAGTATTCTTCTAAATTCGTTGAAGGGACAAGATTTGTGTGTTCAGAGACTAATATATTTGGCAGATGCTTTTGCAAACATAATCCGCTAACAGTTTCACACAGAACACGTTGAGTGGACGGTAACTAAATGTACTAAGAGCTAATTGGTGGCCATGAATAAAATACAAGTTGAATTTATGTCCCTTCTAAATGCAACTGCTTCTCAAGTAAGTGTACAGAACATTGGGTGTGTTTATTTTACAATGAGTAAGAGAAGGTGATAGATAGGCAGAGGATAAAAACACAGTTTTTGACCCTGGACATGAATATATTCTAGATTCTATGACTGTTCGAAACTGAGATTATAATCTAGAATCAGCTGTTTACAATTAATTTAAAGATGTTCACCTAGAAAATGGAAATATACTTTTAGGTTTCTTGATGTGAGCTATTTTAAAACGTAATAAAAATATGTAAGTTATGCTTTAATTTGTCCAGTTTGGGGCTCCAAAGGCAATCGTGAATATCTTTGTTTATTTTTGTCATAGTTTAAAGTTTTTTTTACATGTTGTGGGTCTAACCGTTTTAATAATTGACACATATGACTGTAGTGGGATGGTGTGATGGTACAATGATCAGCACATTCTGCTCGGAACCTCGTCACACAAGTTGAATTATTGGTCATGGCCAACTAACATCAGTGGCTCGTGATATTCACACAAGTCCTGAACCCTCACACTGCACCAGCCCACGCTGTTGAAGTATTGCCAAACTCCGTGAGTGGTTTGGTGTGGGAAGGCTGGATGGATGGACCGTTGCACCCCAGGACTGTTAGAGATAGCGGTGGCATGGGAAGGCCTTCATCCAGCAGTAGATATTATTATAATACCAATGACTATTATAACTGGATGAAAAGTTTTTTAACTTCATAGAGTGTACTCTACTTGAATATGTTCTATTGTCCTCTCAATGCAATGTTGCATTTATGTATCAATGTTGATACAGATTATAATTAGGCGTTTGACACTCCTGTTTATCTTGGTGTGTGTCTCGCTCTGTGTGTCTTTGTGTGTGTATCTCTTTGCATGTGTGTCTGCCTATGCTGTTCCCGTGTCTGTGTTTTATCACTTATTCTTACCTGATGATGGTTGCTTGTTGCAACCGAAACGTCGTATTCTATTATTATTTTATTTTCTACGTGACTTTACCGAAAGAAGCAAAGAGTAATTTAACACTCTTATCAATTTACAGCTGCATATTTGTTCTTATATTCTTGCAGCAAACTGTTCATGTAAGACTCGATTATTTTAAATTCAGAAAAATGTGAAATGCATATGTTTCTTAAAGCTAATGGTATTTTAATAGTTAATGGTCCAGACAGCTTACGAACGAGACAGATAGGACAGAGAAGAATCGTAAAGCATGGGGAGGGGAGAGAAGGGGAGGGAGAAGGTTGGAATATCTTTACCAGCTCATCACGTGTTTTCTTGTATCATTGGAAAGCAATCAGCAAAAGAAATCCCACAAATGTTAGCTCTGCTACCGGGGAAGTGGAGCAGCAGGGAAAAGGTGAGGCCCACATACCAACACGCATCAAGACTCGCAGCACCAATAGCACAGACAAGCCATTTGTATTCCATTGTATGAAATCGCCAGCCTGGGAATGGATTCCGGCATCAATAACACTGAAAATTCCAGATGTTTTACGTCTCAAGCTGGACCCAAGTGAGGCCTTGTCGCTCTGCCCTGTTTGATGTGATGGATTCTATAGGCACCTTCCCACTCGCCGGTTATGCAGGAACACCAAACTCGCTTTCAATGTGCGCGCTTATGAAAACAACTTGTACCAATTCCTAACGGTGTTATGTATGTCTTGCAAGCTTTACCTTGGCACAGGGGAGCCAGAACATAAAGTTATTTGTCTAAACCCACAAAGCCATTTCCAATCGTCCAAAAAGAAATGCAGAGAGTGCTTTTATTTTACTGTTGAACGGAGTCGATGTGTATCGTAACACCATGGGGTGACACAGTGGCAAGATGTTAACTACTTTGCCTAGTATATAGGAGGTTCCATACTCGTAGTTCTTTCGGTAAAGTCACGTAGGTAAAAAATGAAATTAAAATTTATAAAAAATAATAAAAT
Organism: Lampetra fluviatilis; assembly: GCF_964198595.1. NCBI lineage: Eukaryota > Metazoa > Chordata > Hyperoartia > Petromyzontiformes > Petromyzontidae > Lampetra > Lampetra fluviatilis. The sequence continues at coordinate 6,203,258 of NC_136294.1, forward strand.
AAAATCACGACGTTTCGGAGGCAACACAAGTCTCCGTCATCAGGTGGGACCGTCACAGCCAGATTTGCTGCATCAAATCTAGAATATAAGAGGTTGTGGGTTCGATCCCAATCCTTTCGCCTGCATATTTGGAGTTTGTGTGTTCTTTCCGTGGTCACGTGGATGTTTCTCTGGGTCCTCAGGTTTTTTCACCCCACATTTAGAAACATGATTTTAGAGTATTTGGCTGATATCCACATGACAAGCCACTTCGTTAAGCTATCATTTGTGGCCAGGTCGCTTCTGAAAAATATCGATATAGCTCGGTGGGCCCTGGTAAAATTAAAAATAGTTGCATAGTTTAAAGCAAATAAAATATATTTCACATTGTTTATCACAACGTTTGTTTTTGCTGTAAAAAAACACAAAAGTGTATCAATTAGCATCTCGTGAATTACAAATATGTAACAGAGCATGAGTTGCAACGCAAAAAAATACAAAAAAAACACTTTTCCCACTCACGCAAGCATGGAACAGTACTCACCTCTGTGTACAACCCAGAGCTGGTCGTGGAAAGTCCACATTCTGGGGCAAGATCCAGTCATTCCATAGGAAAATCACTGCTGGCTTCCCACAAAGTGGTTGTCATTGTATTGAACACACAGAGTTGAAGGGCTGAGTGGACCTCAACATATATAGGGATATATTCACCCACACATATAATACAGTATGCGGGCTAAACAAAACAGAAACATGATCACGAAGCTGGCAAGTACTGTGGGCCAATTTTTTAAGAGCTGAAAATCACAGCAAATGTTTCACTTGTGTGATCAAAAAAAAGGGGCCACGTTTAAATCATCTCACACTTGCAAAACTTTGTTGAACGTTGGCCCTGTTTTTTTTTTAAAGTGGTCCAGCAGTGGACGTCCAAGCATACATGCCTGGGACCACGTGTTGTTGAGATCCGAGCTCCTGGCAGCATAGGAGCATCGTTACGACGTCAGCAGACCTCACGGTAGATCGCTCCCAGGAGAGGCACCATGCTACTGGACGAACAGAAAGTACAAAGATCACCCCTATTGCCTGAACAGACTTGGGGCAAGTGATGTTAGCAAGCACCTATGAACGCCGGCACGGTACACGAGGGGATGGTTGGCCAACACCCGAGTGGCGATGTTTACACACCGCAGCAGGTATTCATTTTAGGCTGAGTCGACCTAGGAGAGGCCCAGGATCGGTTCAGATAATTGTCACTGGTGTTGGCCTGGAATCGAACTCGGGTCGCCAGGGTTCATAGCGCATCGTGGTAGCTGCTACACTACCGCTCCCCACACACAAAGACAGTGACACACATTTACTTTAAACAAAAAATTACATTAAACTCTTCTTTTTAATGTTACAAGGTAAGGCAAACTGAGCTATATAGATATTTTAAGAAGCCATCTGGCCACAAGTGATAGCCCAACGAAGTGGCTTATCACGTGGAAATGTATTGCAGCCAAATACTTTAGAGCCGAATGGAGTTGTTATGACATTAAAAAAGGCAGCAAAATAAATGAGTGGCCATTCACCAATAAAACTCACCTGCTGGAATATCAATTAGCACATGTTGTTTGGATTTGTTTTATGGCCATGCAGATGCCTCTTCTCACGACAACCACTCAAATATGACAGCTCTTGACTGGAGAGCAAGTTCGACGTTGTAATTGTGTACAATGTATTTATGTTGATAAGTGAGATTTCATCAGAGTAACTAACTTTTGCCAATTATCTAATCACTTTTATAGATTGGAGATAGTTTAATATCTCCCGTCAGATCGGAGTCTCAATGTATATCGAGGTGAAATGGTGGCACTGTGGTTAACACACTGTGCCATGACTTACTTACTAGCTCCCTGTGGAGCATAAGGCCGCAACAAGCCCACACCATGGCGGACGATCATCAGCAGCTTTCTCTGCTTCACCCCAAGACAGGCCCATGGTTTGTGCAATGAACCCACCAGATACCTGAATTCAATTTCTAGCCACGGCTAACATCAGTGGTGAATTACCTTTGAACGAGTCGTGGAGACACAGTCCTCTCCCACCCCTCAACTCCATCACTTACCCGCACTGACTAGCACGGCGAGGTACGGTCAAATAACTCCCACGAGGTCTTCATCCAGCAAGGGTACTGACAAAAGGGCTCAAGATGTAACGTAACCCATGCATCTTCTTGGTTCTTTCGGTGAAGTCACGTAGAATGGAAATAATAAAATAAAATAAACATAATAAAATAATTCTCACGACGTTTCGGCCACAACGCATGCAGCCGTCCTCAGGTGAAGAACAGGTCTGTCGAGAAGACAGACCTGTTCGTCACCTGATGAAGAACAGGTCTGTCGAGAAGACAGACCTGTTCTTCACCTGAGGACGGCTGCTTGCGTTGTGGCCGAAACGTCGTGAGAATAATTTTATAAAGGTTTATTTATTTATTTATTATTTCCATTCTACGTGACTTTACCGAAAGAACCAAGAAGATGAATCCCTGCAGTCACGAAAGCTTTAAATCGAAATTTAATCCATGCACTTACCGTTTACAAATATTTACATTTAAACACGGTGTGCTCTATGTTAAACCGCGTCTGCAAGGATGTCTCCTTATGGAGAGCAAGAGCATAGTTTTGTGCGCGCGCGCGTGTGTGTGGTAGCACCAAAGTTCACTGAAGACATCAGTAAAAAAAAACACCACAAAATAACACCGCATTCTTCTAAAATGGCCAAGGAGTCAGAACAAGATACTAAAAAACATCTTTCCTGAAAGAATGTTGCACTGTATATTTGACTACGAATATATATAAATATTTGTTTTAAGGTGAATCACTTTCGTCCAAATTAAATGGGATTTAGGTTCATTTTTAGAAGGTATGTTCTGCATTCAGGTCGATGGAAAAATACATCTTACTGCCAATGTCGTTTTATGACCATAGATTTTTTATGCTACCATCTGCTGACTGAGTTTCACGTGTCAACTTTTGAATGTAAATTGTGGAAACATTTCCGTAAACCTGTATAAGATTTTTTTTTAGCAAAAAATGTCAAATCCGGCGGTTGGTTATGCAATTGCGAAAAAAACGCCTGAGAGCTGGGAAAATATTTACGTGAAAAATCGGTAATTGTCGCATCACAAGACTAAAATTAACTCCATAATGCTTATTGTTCCTTTATTGATCCAACGGGACTCAGAAAATAACCTAAAGTTCAAAACAAATCTGGAAAGGCCTTTTTCTAATCCAGTCTTTGAGAAAATTCAGGAATGTCGAATGATATATGACCCAACTGCATGCCAGTAAATTAAGTAAAATCATATTTTAGTTTCTTTCCTCACTGTTGATATCCAATTGAACGGATGAATGTTTTAAATAAACACTCTAGCTAAAAAAGTAGAAACGTTGACCTACATCAAGTTATTATACAAATAACCCCAGAAGCATGGCCACAAAATATGCATCCGTCATCATTGAGGCTAGAGCACAATTACTGTTATTCATAATGCTTCTGGAATAATATGGGCAAGAGAGTGGGGCCATTTGATGTAACATTCACGCAGGATTGGGTTTATCTTAAGTGCAAAATATATTACATATAAGTTTAAAATATCCTTCCAAACCCACCCTCGTGACGGCATGACAACGCAACTCTGTACGACGAACAGGCTCCCGCGGCCGGCGGTGGAGCTGAACGAACACTCTAAGTACTGCTGGATGGATACAATGAACACAAACATCGTATAATGCCAAATAATGTGTTGATATTATACGTGGGTGATTTCACGGTGTGATGTAAGTTTGCTGATCGCATTTTCTTTCATTGCTATGTTTTCATGTAAATAAAACATGGAAATACTGTAGACAAAATACAAACACAACTTAGATTATGTTTATTATATTTATTATTTGAGGTAAATAACTACTCGGTCTCCCTTTGAAAAATACATGTTTCCTAAATACTTTTTCAGTTGAATCAAAGTAAATTTTTGTAACATGTAAATACATGAATATGACGAGGAAACACTTTATAATTTCACTCCCTTGGCCTAGAGGCACTTCATGACATATTTTCTTATTAAATTAATGGATCTGCCATTATATGTGCGACAACACTGCCATTTTCTTGATTCATCTTCTTGGTTCTTTCGGTAAAGTCACGTAGAAGGGAAATAATAAAATCATAAAATATTTTATTATTTCCCTTCTAAAGTCACGTCGAAAGGGAAATAATAAAATCATAAAATATTTTATTATTTCCCTTCTACGTGACTTTACCGAAAGAACCAAGAAGATGAATCCCTGCAGTCACGAAAGCTTTAAATCGAAACACTGTCATTGTGTGATATAACTTCGTATTACTTTCATTCCCTTGAAAAACAAAAAAGATTACTTTTTTCCATACACTCGAACATAATGACCGGATTTGCCTGGCACTTCTTAGAACTAAAACATTCGCAATGAAGCAACTTGAGGTAACGGCAATTACCAAAGACGATAGCAATGTGCAGCATTTTCTAATAACAGAGCAAAGGTCCGAGTTGATAGCTGTTCCATATGGGGCCGTAGTGACAGACCTGCGTTTTCTTTCCTGTAGCCTATCTATGAGCAAAGACTGAGGTAATGTCTGGGTGAGTTGTTGCGGATGTGAATTCCTTGGCTTTTCGGCAATTGGGACGGGGATTAAGGAAATGAGCAAATCGACCTCACACCTGCACCCCCTATTTTGTTCTTTTTCTTCACTTTCCCAACAACACCTGGAGTACGGCCAATTCCAGTGGTGATCTCGTGACAACAAGAAACATTCATCTCTGCCTTTCATGTGTTTTGACATTCAACATATTCAAGTTCTGCATTCAAGTTCTATATGATGGCTATTACAACACTGATTTGGCTTTATTCATATGCTGATAGATATTTACATGGCATCTATATATTGTTATTTGAATGCATTATTTGCACTTTATTTTAGAAGTTATATAATGTTGCCTATATACCACAGATGGCAAGAGATAAGGACCTCAGAGTGATAGGTTTGACAGATGTTTGTTTGACAACGCTGATATTTTTATTTTGTATTTTGGGTCGCAGTGCCTCCAGGCATCAGAACAATCGACCTCTGTTAAGTTAGAGATAACTTTGAAATCTTCTTCCCATCAAAAAAACCTTCCCATGATGACGAACGTCTTCATAAAAAAAAAATTATCGTGAGTTTTAAAGACACATTTCACACAACCGTATAAGCATATCAGATTTTCATTCTATTGTATTTTTGTATAGGACCAATCACAATATATTTAGATAAATATATACCCCCTAAATGATAATTATTAAACACCTTGGCACCATATGTATACGTATTTTAATTCTTAAAATGTAACAAGTCAATTGTACTCCACAATTAACTATACATAGCCAGTAACATTGGTCATATGTATATACAAATAACTGTGAAGGATTTTTGAGAAACTAAGCTTGAAATGTTTGCAATGAGCCAATGTTAGGTTCATGTAGCATTCATGACATCATAATAATCAGGCATGATCAACCCACTGATGGGTGAAGGCCTCTCCAAGCCACTGCTATCTCTCTCCCATTCCTGCTATGCAACAAATCATCTGGCACCTGCACACGAGACGATTTAATCGCTCCATCTCGTGCATCTGACGTATTTTCGAGCGCCCTCCCCTCTCTCTCCCTGCTGCCGCCACTGAGTCGTTCGTTTCGACCGATCGTGACGAGTAGTGTCCAGGCCCACATATTTTTTCTTGACAATAAAATATGATAAATAGCTCGTGCATATTCTCTAATCCGCGTGTGCCCCCCCTCCCCCTTCTAGCTGGTGTTCATGTAATCGTGATACACGATGTGGGGGGACCACCACAATTCTGCGGATGTTCTCAAAGAGGTTTGGCTGCCTTTTGACGAGGATCTCGATGCGATGCTCACCCCCCTTTTAACAGCGCTAAAAACCCAGTGATGGATATTCCACATGACTATGGCGGGGGTGAGTCTATCCAGAGTATAACCACTGTTGACTTCTCCACAAAGTGATGATCGTTTTATCGGCTATGGAGGGATGATGGGCTGAGTCTACCCCGAATCGGAGATTAAACTCACAACCCCTCACTCAACTGCCGAGCCATCTGACCATTTCAGATATGTACTGCATATCTCAGATGAACATGATCCATTGTAATTTATATGACAACATTAACCCCCCTCTGATCTTCGTACCTGATCGGCTCACAGTGATGACATCACCTCTAATCCTCTATTTAAGACCGAAACGGGGAGACTTCTTCACAATTCTGGCTAATCGCCTGATGAAGCTCGTTGTTGTAATCATCAGCGAAACGTCGTACTCGAATTGTAAATGTTGTGGGTTTACTCTCCAACACACCGGTGTGCTGAACTCTGTTTGCATGACAATCCTCACTAGTTGGCTGTGTTTGGTGGTGGCGGGTTTAACGACACATTTATAAATTTTGATTTAAAGCTTTTGTGACTGCAGGGATTCATATTCCTGCTTCTTTCGGTAAAGTCACGTAGAAGGGAAACACATTTTTTTAAATATTTTCATTATTTTATTGTTTCCTTTCTACGTGACTTTCCCGAAAGAACCAAGAATATGACACATTTATATTCACGCAATCTAACCCCCCCCAAAAAAAACCTTTATCAGTTATTCGACTTCTCACGAATTACTGATCAACTGTTTCCACACGTGTGACTGCCGGCTCGTACCACTAATGACACGTCTTAATTCCTACTCTTCTGTCAACAAACATGAACCTCTCGACACAAAGTACATTATTGGCTTGAGTTAAAGTGTCACGTGTCCTGGCTCCTCTGTCACCATCACACATATGCGGAGATTATGATTGAAACCATTCCACCCATTTGTTCGCTCTGCCATGAGATTCGTCAAGTTCTCAGCAGAAAGTTCATCTTCATTCTTCTTGAAACCCCACTGGCGTGTTTCACTCTCCCGTGTGTTTGCACTCTTGCTGCTGCTGCTGCTCTTCTAATGTGTCGCTGCACAAGAGCGCTGTCACATTTGATCACGTCATGCATCTGGAATCTAGCAGCAAACACAGAAAAATATATTGCACAAGTGTACCCCATTAAGTACGCCATTTTTGTTACGGAAAACACACGGACATAGGTTGCAGCACATTATAAAGAGTACCTATACTGACTGAAATCTCATCATACAAAAATCATGAAATAATCTATACAAGATGGGATGACTTTGTTCAAATTGCGCATATGTGTGTACTTGTAAATATCCCTTTCAATTTTTGTTAAACTGTTATTTGTATTTTACATTCTATTTCGATTACATTTGGGAACGGGTTGTGGAGCTTAAGAACTGCACTGCTGGATAAAAAAAGTACATTATGAAAATGTTCGCACAGCAATGTGGCAATGTTTTCAAATTCCCAACACTGTGGGCTGGTCTCACAGTGAAGCAAATCGCAAATACATCTGCAGCCAAAGTATGACAGCATATCAATTTCTTGGGTAAATGACAAATGAGCCACGTTAAAGGAATGATCGTGAAGGAAAAAAAATCCAATATTGTTTTTCCAGTCCATAAAAGAATAAAGAAACCCACAGACAATATATAACAAACCTGCAATGTTGTTCTGGAAATTCATTGCATTATTAATAACACTGACGTCATGGGCACATTCATAAATCAATTTCGTGAAAACGAAGAGAGTGGGGCGCATTGTATTTTCATACACGTCGTCACATTACGCTAGTAACTTATGCACTCGTTATTGCACTCGTTATTGCACTGCTCTGTAAACCCGACGGCATGTCTTACTCCCGGATATGGCTCACATCAACCCACAATGACCAGCGTGGTGAAGATTGACATGGTCGCCCTCGTGTACCAGTGAATTGACAAAGGGCTGAGAATAAAAACGTGTAAGAATATAAACATAATGTCTGTTCTAGCATAATTATCGCCCAGTACGAGCAATGACAAGCATATGCAAAGTCTGCACTTCTCATTTCACAGACCGATGCATTCATGCTTCTCATGAAAATAAAACCACAGTGATTTGCTGCAAAATACTACCCTTAAAATAATATTGTCAACCCAGATTATTTAAACGCATTAATTAAGATTACATTTTACTACATCAACAAGAAATACCTCCAGAATAAATGAAAATATATATTACAGTGTAGTCTCTATAGGGCCTGGTTATACACATTATATAAACACACATTATACATGAATACGTTATTAAAGGTCAAATAAGAAAATACATAAGTGCCACATTGGTGCTATTACTGAGTGACGTTCCATTGTGTCATGAATGGGGTATTTTTTTTCTCTCTCTCTCTCTTCTCCTTTGGCACATTTTCCTGGCACTCCAGGCCCATTCTTCTTTCGGAGCCTTTAATTACCTTTTCAGCTGCTGCAGAATGGGTAAATACATTAGGTAATGTAATGGAAAAATACTGCCTTTATTCATTCGAAGCATGCTAATAACATTAGCTCCTCGGCCAGTTCAGGATGAATGACACCCACGCTCCACTGAAGGCGGTCAGTCGGTGCACTGCTATCTGTGGAAACAGCTCGGGTGCAGTCAGCGTCGCGGCCAAGTTTCTCCCCGGCTGTCGCGTTCGATCCGACCGCAGCAAAGTGGCCCCGAGTGGCTCAGAGGTCTGAAACGCCGAGCCAACGCTGCTGACAGCCCTGGGTTCTAATCCTAGATTTTAGCCACCCGTTATTAAAGTGGGTTCTCACCCGTAGCAAGTTAATGGTCTCGGCCCAGTTGCTATTGACTCTACATTTAAGTATGTATATCGTAAGACATTTGGTTATGCAGTTACATTTGGCAAAAATTCCAACTTTGGGACGAAAGAGAATACGGTTTGGTGACTGTGATTCGACGAACACAGTCTCATAGCTGAGTGTACGGGAACGTGCAACCGATGTTTGTTGTGCAAAGGATGGACATTACACTCGGAAGGATTATTTAGGAGAAGCCCTACAAAAAATCTATCCCACAACCATTCTCTAGTTCATGGGGCATGCCGTTCTTTGATGTTTCAAGTTGGATTCCTCATCTCAGGATGTGATGCTGATAGTGCAATGAGAATAAATTGGGGGGTTGGGGGTGAAAGGTCAAAAAATATCTAACAGGAGCCCTTGGAGGACCCTGAGATGTCCTCGCTGTCTGAACAGCAACATTATCTTTCGATTTAAAGCTTTCGTGACTGCAGAGATTCATCTTCTTGGTTCTTTCGGTAAAGTCACGTAGAAGGGAAATAATAAAATAATAAAAATAAAACGTAATAAAATAATTCTCACGACGTTTCGGCCACAACGCAAGCAGCCGTCCTCAGGTGAAGACCAGGTCTGTCGGGGAGACAGCGTCTGAATTCAGACGTTTCGGCCACAACGCAAGCAGCCGTCCTCAGGTGAAGACCAGGTCTGTCGAGAAGACAGCGTCTGAATTCAGACTCTGTCTTCTCGACAGACCTGGTCTTCACCTGAGGACGGCTGTTTGCGTTGTGGCCGAAACGTCGTGAGAATTATTTTATTATGTTTTATTTGTATTATTTTATTATTTCCCTTCTACGTGACTTTACCGAAAGAATCAAGAAGAAGAGCAACATTATCATCCGGCGAAATGCACGTTCTGGAATATAATTGGCAGATGGGCGATCTCTCACACCATCACTGTATACTTTTTTTTATTTAGGTCACTTTGTTAAACTATCAAACTTTAAACGCAATGTGTCAAACAACTTCATATTTTTTGTGGAACATTCGCACATTGTTTTAATGTATATTTAATTTGAGCACATTGATGTTAAGGAATTAGAGTAACCATATACTGTTATGGGGAAAAGGAGAGCAAACACATGTATATACTATAATTGATTCGTATTGTTTCTTAAGCTCACAATACATGGACTAAAACTACTATGCAAGAATCAATATTTTTGAAATCATATATATTGCATATAATGGGTTCAAGTCACTCCTACAGCCACTACATATGCCCCCACTCACCGCAATGTTCAATAAAGGGTTTAATCTTGTGGACCAAATCATGACCAGGCATCTTGTATCGTTCTAGATTTGAAGCTTTCGTGACTGCAAGGATTCATACTCTTAGCTTCTTTCGGTAAAGTCACGTAGGTAAAAATAATAATAATATAAAATAATTATAAATGAAAATAACTAATTTAAATCACGACGTTTCGGAAGCAACACAAGCCTCCGTCATCAGGTGTAACTGCTCCAGTAAAATTACTGTAGCGTGTAAAGAGAATTTTATTTTATTATTATTATTTTTTTACCTATGTGACTTTACCGAAAGAACCTAAGAGTATGAATCTTGTATCCTACCGCCAGAGGGGTGGTGAATCATTCCACCACAGAATGTATACATACATGCACATGGTTTGGAGCCCTTTGTCAATCCACTTTGGACGGACGCTTCCCCACACTTGATCATTCACCTAGGTGTTGTCTCGCCATCTCTCACCTTGCTGGCCAGTCTGGGTTGGTGAAGTCGGAGCCCTGGATCAGCTCAGACGTCACTTGACACTCCGTTCCACGGGAACACTCCGTTCCATGGGAACGGCGAGACTCACCCAGTCCCAGGATTTTTTCACGGGACGCTGGGTGGGGTGGGGTGGGGGGGAGACATGGAACCTTCTTTAGCGCAGCCCCACAGCTATGGAACACCACGCACCTCCTGACTGCAACCGGACATCCAATACGCGCCGGGTGTCTCTCAATTCCCTTGGCCTCTGCAAGGTGCACCTATTAAGAGTCGTCTTCCTAAAACATGTAAACATTTTCAATTAAAGCTGTCTCTTTCGTATTCTTAGGTTTTTTCGGTAATACAGCTGTCGTGGCTGTGACGGTTCCACCTGAAGATGGAGGCTTGTGTTGCTTCCGAAACGTCGTGATTTTATTATTTTATTTTTATTTTATTTTGTTTTATTTAACTTTCATTAATTTAAATTTTTTACCTACGTGACTTTACCGAAAAAACCTAAGAATATGAATAATTGCAGTCACGAAAGCTTCAAATCTAGAACTGTCTCTTTCGGTAAAGTCACGTAGGTAAAAAATGAAATTAAAATTAATAAAATAAAATAATAAAATCACGACGTTTCGGAGGCAACACAAGTCTTCATTTTTTACCTACGTGACTTTACCGAAAGAACTGAGAGTATGAATCCTTGCAGTCACGAAAGCTTCAAATCTAGAATTAAAGCTGTCTCTTTACTTGTCATTAATTTGACTTTTTTAATTTACTACTTAACTTTCTTATGCGATTCGTTGTGCACGGTTGCACTTTATTTACTTTGCTCAGTCAGTGTTATTAGCCGCCGAGGTCGTGATGGGTTGTTTTTCTCATTCCTGTTGCTCTATGACCCCTGTACCATCCCCGTTCCGCTGTAATGTGCACCGATGGCTACTTAATTATCGAGGGCCATATTGGTACGCAAACTGAAGATTGATGGATTGACTTGCCACGAATGTTGGCCACAGCCGGGAATCAAACTCCAGTCACTGGGTTCAAGTGCAGTTCTCTGCACCTTTGTGCCACCGCTGCACATGATATAAAAGAGAACTACAATGGTTTTATTTTTAAAACTGCATAAACATTATACTAAGCCCTGTATCTTTCCAGTGGAAGTATAATGTTTACATAAATGTAAGTACAATCACATAAAAATGATACAGCACTAAGGGGCACGTTAACTCGTACTTTTAAACATCTCATTCTGAGAACATTATCAACTTCCCTGGTACACATCAAAGGCCAAAGCACATTAGTCGCCCGAGATGTCTGTTTTGGAAAAGAAAAGCAATGCTAGAAGGCATGGTAATTGCTAAATTGTGAAAGCATAGCAAAACTTACCGAATGCGTAATAGTAGTTGCAGGCGACATGCATGAGCTCCTGTGTGCATGCAGAAATGTCTTAATAGCTGTACTCGGTGATGGACTTGTCTGAAGCAGATGGAAAATTGCTCTTGGAATGCGAACTGATGTCACTAAATGACGTACGATCCCCAACAAAAATGTATACATCACCTACTTAACAACAATAATAATTATTATATAATTTACAGCCTTTTGTTAATCCACTGCCAGATGTTGGATGAATACCTCCCGATGACGTTTTGCTCATGGGAGTTGTTTGGCCAACGCCTCGCCACGCTGGCCAGCACGGGATGCTGAAGAGGAGGCCCAGGACAGGTTAAGGTATCACTTGCTTTTTGTGCCCTAACCCCCGCACCTCCAATTAGGATGGTCGGCCACGTACGGTGTGAAAGAAGTTCAACATACATATAGTGTACGTACATTGCTGCTGCTGCTGCCGCTAATGTTAGCCATGTTTGGGAATTGAACTCGGCCAGTGTCTACCACAATATTACACGTTCAACATCTGTGCAAGAGATGCGTTGAGAGATGCGCTCGACAAATGGGATGACGACACGAAGAGCAGGCGAATGCGAATCGAATCTCAGTCAAATAAGTATAACCCGTAAAAACAAAGTTTTTCACTATAAATCCTTTATATGCGTGGCGGCTAGAGTCCTCTCGTCCTCTGGCTTGAGATGGCTGCCACCTATGGGTAAGATGATTGCATTGCACCATTAAGCAATTGGTAATTAAATATAATATTTTTGTCCTAAAAAGTGTAAAATTTTGGAAAACATTTTCACGAACATTAATTGTCACGCACAACGAGTCTGTTTGGAAAATGTCAGCTCGATTGGATCACGGGAAGTGGGTTAAAAAACGACCGAAAGATTTGCACGGTCCTAAGCAAGCAAGCAAACTTAATATAAAGGATTTAAAAAGCATCGCTATCTGAGAATGCTTGGAGCAGCGAGGTAAATATTTTAGATGGTCAAAGACAACAGCATTACACTTGGACTGCTCCTCGTTGTGACAGAGAGAGCGCAGCACACACAACGATTACTGTAGCAAGTGAAGCCATTGACGAAGGGAAGAGGTTTGAATTAGCTAGGGTGTGAGATTAACACCAATAAAAGCTGCACGCGAGATAATAAGGGGACATTAGCTGTAGCAAGGAATTACTTCACACATATGATATTCATCTGGAAGAACAAGGCATCAACAAACTAACTGAAATTCTGAATTATACGTACAATGGTCTTCCCGATTGCATTATATAAATATGAATTCTGTTCAATGGTGAAAGCAGATGAGGAAATGATGGAATCTGTCGACATGCCATGCCACGGGCGCATACTCCACATTCCCTGGGTGGCAAGGAGGAGAAATGAGTCAGTGCTGGAAGAATTGCTCAGAGAAAAGAGTCTCCTAAAACGGAATAAAGCAACAGAGAGCTGAGCAAATTGTGGCTATGTTATGAGAAGAGGCAGCGGTAGCCTAAAAGAGACAACCATGCCATTAAAATATGTGTAGAGAAGCCATAAATGAGACGGAAGAATTTAATCAAAGAAGGGAAAATATATTTAGCAGCAGTAGAAAGAAGAAGAACGGATCGAGACCGGAGGAAACGGAGGGTCCTCTTCAGGGATGCCGCAAGTTTCCACAGGGGATCTGTTAAATGACAGAAGCAGAGGATATTAATACATATTTAAAATGTCTGTACAAAAGAAAAAGTGTTTTCAAATATTTAATACCTGATGGGTTACATCTTAACGAGTCTGTTAGATTGCCAATAAGTGTTTTTTTTATTTGTCTCAATTCTTTGACGTTACGTTAGCTGCTATAAATATACAGACGTGAGCTCATTCTGTTTTAAAAAAATGCCCTTCAGGTTTCCAGCCATGGTTATGCATCTTTTTTTAACAATGGAAGTGCTGTTATCCTTCCTTCAATGCTATCTTGTTTCTTTGATCTGCTGAATTGTGATTATGAGAACTGGTGTGTCATTATGACCAGCAGCTGACTTGATGTTTTTTTTTTCACCGTTTGAGTCGTGTGTTCCTTTGACGTCTCATGTGGATGACGGGAGATTGTTAACAATGCGAAAGTACTTCTCAGTTGAACAGTGACTGACTGCACCTTTAACGTATGTGCTTTACAGGAACATTGGCTCACAGATATCTTACCACCAAAAGGTCAGCTCACGGTATTTGGAAATATATGACATGCAAGGTTAGAAAAGGTTTTTTGACTAAAGACCTTTATCATTATTTCCACGTTATCTGCTTCACACAGTAACCCCTGGTCTTAGCAGAGTCGATAGGTAAATGATTAATGCTGTAAAATATATTTTAGATCAGTACTATTAATTTTTAAAACTAGGATTTATTTCACGGTGGCGAGATGTTAATTACCCTGACTGGTATACAGGAGGTCGTGGGTTCCACCCCGACCCTGATGCATGTATATTTGGGGTTTGCGTGATCTCCCCGTGGTCGCGTGGATTGCTATACAGTTTTTCAGTTTTTTTTTCATTTATTTGGAATAACCCTGTGAGCCATTCGGCTCTTGATTTGGGTGCAACCGCAACAAACAATAAAATATAAATTTCCAGATGATAAACCACTTCGTTGAGCTATCATTTGTGGGCAGGTCGCTTCTGAAAAAAATAGCTATGTAGCTCAGTGGGGCCTTACCTGGTAAAATAACAAAAAATAGGTGCAGCACAATTTAAAGCTTTCGTGACTGCAGGGATTCATCTTCTTGGTTCTTTCGGTAAAGTCACGTAGAATGGAAATAATAAAATAATAAAAATAAAACATAATAAAATAATTCTCACGACAGACTGTCTCCTCGACAGACCTGTTCTCCACCTGAGGACGGCTGCTTGCGTTGTGGCCGAAACGTCGTGAGAATAATTTTATTATGTTTAATTTGTATTATTTTATTATTTCCATTCTACGTGACTTTACCGAAAGAACCAAGAAGGTGCAGCACAGTTGATCAGTAGGTTGCGTGTGGTGGGGTAGAGTGTGGGTACCTCCTGTCTCATCAAAGCCCCTCCATTGGAGGCTCTCCAGAGCTCTATCCAATGGAAGCCCTCCCAGCAGCAGTGGCGTGAGCAAGACATTTCAGGGCTGCACCTTTGCCTTTTGATCTTTACTCAAGCCAATTCTTCAACACTTTTTTTTCATTGTGTAATGCTTCATTATTTATTGGCTCATTATCCTTTAAAATATGACGTTTTTTGGGGAATTGTGGCTCCTCCATCACCGGTGCACAATGCTTCGGTGGCACAGCCAAAGTCAACACAGAATTTGAGCAATGCTTAGAGCCAATGCTACTCTGCCACACTGTCAGCCTCCAGATCCCAAAATATTTACACCATGGCTCTTTCACGACGAATCAAGACAAATGAACGTGGCGCCTGTCTTTCTTTCGTGGTCTTTTGCAGCAATAGCCAGCACATTGCATCTCCATATGCTTCTTACGTGCCCTTTGGAAAAGTCCATAATCACTCGGTTTAATTACAATGCTTGGACAGTCTATTTATTTGTATTATTTTATTATTTCCCTTCTACGTGACTTTACCGAAAGAACCAAGAAGATGAATCCCTGCAGTCACGAAAGCTTTAAATCGAAATTTCAGTCTAACTAAGTTTAACGTGTGGGTTTCACTCAGATAAGATAGTAACCCATTACAGTACTTGTCATGGGTTACAAGTAGCCATGAAGATACAACTATAGCAGAATCTTCGAGTTTTGTTGAACTCAACTGGTAAAAAAAATAAAGAAATTCCGATCCAGGGTTATATCCCATATAGAAAATTCCATTCTGTATTGTAATTAACTATATACAGAAATAATATTGATATTGGAGGAAACCAGAATTCCTGAAAAAAAACCTCTCCATGCACATGAGGGGCCAATCCTCAAAGCTTTACAATGACAGATTTCAGTACAGGGTATCGATGGACTACTATCACCTGTTCACCTCGCAATCCAAGTCTACAAAACTGGTTATTCGAAGTGCGAACCAGGCTAAACTTTTTATAGCTTCCAAGATCTAACGAGATCGGGCACATTTAGAGTGATTATTTTTTTCAATATTAATAATGTTCAAACTATTTTGAGCAAATGTATGCATTTATAAGGTTCATCTTCCTGAGCAGCTGAAAACAGAAACGATCGGTTGCTCATTAGAAGCATCATCAGCAATCCTCTCCTATCCTATAACGACAGACATGTACGTGTAAATGACAAACATCCTCGCTCAATTGCACAACCCTAAACACCTACGAGCATTCCAGATGAGCCTGAACATTTCGAAGGAATTGCGGTGTCCACATTAGCAATGTAATTTCAATGAATCCTTTTCCTGAAATAAATGAACACATCTGTGCTGTGAATTTTCAACCACGTCTTCACAAGTGCGATAATATCTACGCCACCGACGCTTCTCAAATTCACTCGAAACTCTTTCAACGTTACAGAAGTGGCACAAAATACGTGAACGATGACAATGGCACCTCTTTATTAGAATAAAAAAACTTGCCAGTCAGTCATGCAGAACAAATATATTCAGCACTCCCGGATTACATCATAAGTCAAGGATTTCACAACTGAGGTCACAGCAGAGTTTTAATATTACTTCACAGTGTGAGTCTGTTTAGAGTGAAGGAAAAAAAACAATTCCTTTTCCATTCAATATTGAATGAATGTAAAGAATGGCTAAGATGCTGTGCTATGTATCAATTGAGACTCCTTTTGATGTTCCCAAAGAAATATTTAGGACAGTCACATGATTAACTTAAAAAGAAAAACATTTGTTGTTTGCTGTTAATAAAAACATCAAGGTAAATTTCAGTTAAATCAACGGCTGCTTGAAAAACTAGTGTGACTAAGTCGTATTGTACAATACACATACACATCGAGTATTACATTTTTCTTCACATTATTGGTTTCCAAGTATCTACAGTCATACTGTGCAATGCACTTAGAAACAAAATCACTGTACCTAAGTGGATACATACACGTGTGCATTGGTGTCACGATAGCGTAATATGGTGCCATCGAGTGACCTTTAAACATGTCGCTTGACCTTTCTGTCTCGCGCATCGTGAGATACAGAGATGTTTTTACCACAGACGTATGCCAGAGCACATCTGATGCCGCGTATTTCACAGCCACCAGGCATCTTGCCAAGTGTTATGCCCATGTAAACAGCTACTGTACTCAGTGCTAAGAAGCGAGCACCATGAATCCGTAAACACATTCTCAATGATGCAGATGATAAGGCACGTGCGTTTAATTGTCCCTGTCCTCACTTAATTTGGAGCTTTCGTGACTGCAGGGATTATTCTTTGGTTCTTTCGGTAAAGTCACGTATAAAGATAAAATAATAAATTATATTAAATTAAATACTAGCATACGACGTTTCGATTGCAACACAAGCAATCGTCATCAGGTATAAATTAAATAGAAACACAAATCTAGTATACTTAGAAATGTAATGTAATACAACAGAGAGTCTGTTATGTTATGTTATTATGTTATCCGACTCTCTGTTGTTGTATTACATTACATTTCTAAGTATACTAGATTTGTGTGTCTATTTAATTTATACCTGATGACGATTGCTTGTGTTGCAATCGAAACGTCGTATGCTAGTATTTAATTTAATTTATTATTTTATCTTTATACGTGACTTTACCGAAAGAACCAAAGAATATTGTCCCTGTCCTGTTTGGATTATCATACACATTTACTGTAAACAAATCTCAAAAGCAATAGAATGACTGACAGGGCCATGATACAACTTGGACAGCGGTTCCAAACCTGTGGCCTGCAGACCAATGTTGGTCTGCAAGGCTATGGGAAGTGGGCCGTGGAAGTGTCGCAGATATTACGATTTAACATACTTCAGCTTTAAAAAATATTGAATTGCTGCATGGCGGTCTGCGATGAAAAAAATATATTAATCGTTGACAAAGGGTCAGCAAGTACACAAAGTTTGGAAACCGCTGTGCATGATGGGATTTTTTTGGCAATTAGTCACTGGTATTCTTCACCGGCAATAGTTGCCGCATCATTCTCTATTTTTGTTTTGACGTAACTCAATCAACCTATGCCACTGCCATACCATGTTGCCATATGTTGCTCACAGTAAGTGTGCTGCTCATGAAGATTGCTGCCAACGTTTGCCCTCAAATTTTCTTTCAGGCCTACCATAGCATGGTGGAATTTTAGCCACTGTTTTAATATCTTAAAGCATTTTCAAAGCACAGAAACAAGTTAATGTTTGGCTATCTCAGCAAAAATGAAAATTAGCAAAATCTTCAAAAACAATATCTTACGACAAGCGTTAAAGTGATTTGAATAAAATTGCGAACAAACAACACGCTTGCGATTAAGCTGACAGTGCCCTCCACCTGTGACTGCAGCCACCAGTGGATATAAGTTCGCTTGGAGATCCCCCAGGGGACACCCTAAACCAGAATGATTCATAGGTCAGTGATATGGGAGACCATGGCACAGTTAACAAGGCAGCCTGCTCTTCATTGCAAACATCTTGTTGACCTTAGTGTAGATGCTAAATAGCAGTCTGTATGTATGTTAAACTTCTAAACACAATAAAGCAGTTCAGTTTGCTGTCCTTCCCCCGCGCCTCCGATTAGCACGATTGGCTACGTACGGTGCGAAAGACGTCTGCCTACTTAACACTGCTAATCAGTGTAATGCTCTATTTGAGATTTATACACCGCATGTATACATTTATAGTGCAAGTGAGGCACATGCATATGTGTTGGTGTTCAGTAGTGAAAACATTTTTGTTTAATCACTAAAGCAGAGTTGGCTGTATTTCATTGTAAACACGAAAGTGCGTCATAGCACTAAATGACCCGGTATAACCTGACCGTTCTCTGGAATTAAAGAAAGGTGGAGAGCAAACTGCCATTCTATTTTCACAAAGAGACACCAGTCAATGTTTTTATTTTTCACGAGCTCGCGGGGCTTCCCACTGGAAAATTCTTAACATTTTTACTGTGGGCATTCTACTGCCAAGTCTATTAAATCTCGGATCATCCAGCCCAGTGTCTCTGATCATTGGGCGAGTCTGGAGCTTATATTGGACATCTATATTTCTTGCGAAGAAGGGGACATTCCACGCAACTTATTGCACTACATTTTAAACAAATAATTTTAATATGGGTTCTTACTCAGTTCTTTATTTTCACCGACAAATGGTAAACTATTGGTGAAATATGTATTTCTTTATTTTAAAAACATGTACACTTTACGCTGTACATGGACTACGTCCGTTTTATAGCACCACTCAGCCATAAAAGCGAACCGTTAACAGTGTAACAGTTGTTAAAGGCTTGCAATCAAATTGTAAAAAAGCAAACTGCGTATATCATATGGTGTAGTAGACTGTAAAGCGACATTTCTCCTGTTGAAAATAGACACATTTTCCTTTGATTAAAATGTGTAAGACAGCAGTAAGAATAACAGTTCAATTTATCGGGATGAAAGGGATGGAAATGTTAATTAATTTTAATAGGACAATGACATACAAGACCAATGTGCACGTCTGAATAAAAGTTAACAGCAGCAAAGCTGGAGAAACAACTATTTTTCGAGAATATAATTGACGGTCATGTAAAACACTCATATGCCACCCCCTACTGGAAAATAGAAAGACAGACAATGTGAAACTACAGAGAAAGCTGGATTCAGATAAAAATGTAAAGTATGTGAAGATGATGGCGATGCACTTTTCCTTATCACGACAGCTCGTGAAGTAATATCAGACAGTGCATTCATCATTTTCATCAGCCATAATCCACTGCTGGATGAAGCCCTCCCCGAGAAAATGTAATCTCTTATGGTGCCACGATGCAACAAGTCAACCGACACACGAGCCAATCTCATCACTCCATCTGGTGGTTGTCTTCCTGGGCATTTCCCATACAAGTTATTCTTGTCCACCAACCACCATCCATTTCGATGATGTGCGCTACTCAAGCCCACGTACTTTTGTTAATAGTGAAAATTGTCTTTAACCTGCATATTTACTCTAATCCGTGTTCTCCTTTCCATCTCGCAGCGTAACCCCGAGCATGCATTAGCTTCTATGCTTTGTGATATTTTGAGTTATTACTCCATCTTCATACATGAGTCTGGTAATAATAACAGCATTATTTAGGAGTATGCCACGCACGCAGTTTTAATTCACGCTGCTTAACTTCTCAGATTCGACAGATTGGGCACATTTGGTATTTTTAGACAAAAGGCTAAATATATATACACAACTTACAAAACATGTTTTTTTTTACACCTTAGATGATCTTAATGGTAAAGTCGAGGAATACAGTACCAATCGTGTGACTGACTCTGTGTTTAATACTGTAATTTAAGATCTCAAAGTACAATATTTGGCCTAACCCAACAGGTAAAAAAATAGATCAAAGTGTGGTACACGTTGTACCAATGTGAAGAGAGACGAGCCAAATGGTTTACAGTTGGGTCAGCATGAGCGAAATTAACACGTGGTGTTCACAGTGGTGTCTGTCATTTGTGGCGTCACAGCAATGAAGAAATTACATTTACTCTCCTAGACCTTTTGCCAGTAACATTGGTACAGATGGGTAAAAAAGTCAACACAATATCACATTTTTTTTTCGATTTAAAGCTTTCGTGACTGCAGGGATTCATCTTCTTGGTTCTTTCGGTAAAGTCACGTAGAAGGGAAGTAATAAAATAATAAAAATAAAAATAACTTATTCTATTATGTTTTATTTTTATTATTTTATTACTTCCCTTCTACGTGACTTTACCGAAAGAACCAAGAAGACAATATCACATCATTTTTACTGCACGATTCGACGGTATCCGTCCAGTGCTCGCTGAGCTGCATTGGCTTACAGTCGCCGAACGAACTCATTACATACAAAGTGCTTACCACAAATCAACCACAATACCTCGCTAAACCATCAAGAAAACTCCGGTCATCCTCGCAGCGACTTTTGGCGAGCCATCGCACAAAGACGGTGACTGCATCGCGCGCTTTCAGACGCGCTTCTGTGACCGTCTGGAACGCTCTTCCTTTCGAAGCCACTGGAGCAATGCACTTTTAAATCTGGATTGAAAACTCATTTCTGTAGAACAGTTTTGTGTGTGTTTAGTTTGTTGTCCTGCCCGTCCGCACCTTCGATTAGCACGGTTGGCAACGTACGGTGCAAAATAAGTTCTACATACATACTGCAATGAGTATTACGCGTGTCTTCTGGTTTGCTTTGTCCCTGCAGAGTGCAATACAAGCCACGTGGTGGCAGAGTGATATAGACGGAAGCGTGCAGAAGAGGCCAAGGTCTGAGTGTATGTACACAGAGTTCCCAACTGTTCTTTGACTTGAATAAAGGAAACCCAGATGCATCCTCAATTGGAATATCTTGAGTTCGCAGTCCACCAGGAAACTGTAAATTATACAATTTCGGTGACAAGTAATGTCTCGACAAAAACTGAACAATACAGACGCACAATGAATGGATGACCGCCCTCAGCACGCTGAATACTCTTTAAATGAGATTCGTATATTTAGCCCACCAAGTGGTGCCCTTTCTATTCAGCATCAGTGACCTATTCAAAAGGTAAAGTGGCAAAGGTTTAATCAAAATGATGACATTCTTACGTCTGGGTTTGTAAGCCCCTTTACCAAGAAAGGTGAACAAGACATGCGTGGTCAATGATAGATAATGTAGACCTGCCGAGACACCAATTACTGCAATACCTGGAGAGGCATTCATCAAGCAGTGGATATAACAAGGCTAATGATCATTTTTATAAAGTGATTAAACAAAATTATATTCAATTACCGTCTTCCTATGATGCTGCCATTGTGCAATGATTAGCACTGGACTAGCAAACCATTTGTCGATGGGCATGTCGAGTGTGGTGGGGTAAAGTGTGGGTACCTCTTCCAAGACATCTGACCAGGGTGAAAGAGTAGGCCAAATATCCCCCGAATGAGGTTATCTAGCGGAGGCAATTGCATTGGCAGTGCAATAAGCAAGTAATCACAAGGCTGCACCTTTATCTTTGTTTTACTATATTCATGTATTCACGAAGTCGGCCTTGGAAAATAGCTGGATAGCGCAATGAAACGGCTTCAGTCGGGTAACAAACTTCGGGCAATGAACCTCGGAAATGTTCCAACAGAATGTTCAGTTTTGAGTTTTAGAGCTGGGCAGTTTAACTACCCAGTCAAGTATTCATATTCTGCACACAGGATTTGCATTACGCAAAGGAGCGTTACCTACATACACCCTACTGCTGTGAAGTAGAGTACATCCTGACCAGAAGTACTCATATTCTAACAACATTATTTTTTCTTCGTCGAACGTGTCGACTATTTGCAACAAATACGGGAAAGATGAAGCCCTGCAAATTGCTCGCTCTCAGGCCACTCGCTCCTATCGGAAGGGCATGACACGAGAGTGAGCTGAAGAGAGAGCTCCTGGCCAGATGTCTTGGAAGAGGTGGGCGTCCAAAGAATTTACTCCACCACACGTGAACTGACGTTCGACTGTGATGTTACCAGAGGTGTGGACTCGAGTCATGAGACTTGGACTCGAGTCAGACTCGAGTCATGAATTTGATGACTTGCGACTCGACTTGGACTTGCATAACAATGACTTTGTCCCACCTATGAGATGTGGACTCGAGTCATGTGACTTGGACTCGAGTCAGACTCGAGTCATGAATTTGATGACTTGCGACTCGACTTGGACTTGCATAACAATGACTTTGTCCCACCTCTGGATGTTACCCATTCACGATGCTCGGTTGACGGGGCTATGGGGGCCCAGGACGGTGGGTTAAGGAACTCCCCCATTGTTTAAACCGCCATGCCAGGAGACGGAATCGAACTGGTGCCCTCTGGATTTTCAAGTCTGCTCTGCTAACCTTTAAACCATAGCAGTATTAAATTAATGAATACGTTCAAAAGCCACCACCACCCCAAATGTGCTTTATAACCACAGCGTATTCTTCCTTTAAATTAAATTCAGATATAAAGACTAGAATTACTCTTTGGTTCT
Organism: Lampetra fluviatilis; assembly: GCF_964198595.1. Classification (NCBI taxonomy): domain Eukaryota; kingdom Metazoa; phylum Chordata; class Hyperoartia; order Petromyzontiformes; family Petromyzontidae; genus Lampetra; species Lampetra fluviatilis. The sequence continues at coordinate 6,226,289 of NC_136294.1, forward strand.
TTCGGTAAAGTCACGTAGAAATAAAATGTAATAAATAATAATAAAATACGAAGTATCTTTTGCAACACAAGCAACCATCATCAGGTAAGAATGAATGAGAAAACAAACCTAGTAAACTTAGATATATAACGCAATGTAACAGAGAGAGTCGGCTAACACAACAGTCAACACCCTACCTGGTTGATTACGTTCTTCCAAAGATTGCTAAATTTGAGAGAGAGACAAAACACAGACACGGATACACATAGACATACACACAATCAGATAGAGACACACACAGAGAGACACACAGAGAAAGAGACACAACATAGACAAACAGAGAGACAAAGCTTCGAATCTAGTTTAAAGACTATAATTGTTCTAGACTTGAAGCTTTCGTGACTGCAATTGTTTTCACTTCTATTTTGTTGCTAACACACATTTTCGCTTGTCACTCCAAGCTGTTACTACTACCTGCTAAGTCAAACTTAAAAAAAGAAAAATCCCTGAGGCAACAAAGCAGGTACACGCCCACATATTTCTCAGCCTAGCCACACACACACACAAAGACCCCCCAAACAATCAAAATATACATCTGCCTGCCATTGTAACAGGTGGCCGCTCATCAGCATGCCTCCCTCTGCCGAGGCATCCCAAGACGGGCTGCTCATTGTGGTGGCGGTGGTGTTCCCGGTGTCGTGCGTGACAGTGGCTGCCATGTGCCTCTACTGCGACCTCAGGAGATGGTTTACATCGTCCGACGACCGGGCAAATCTTGACCGAACGAGCAGCCCGGACCAAAAGTGCAGCAGCAGCAGCGGCGGCAGCATCAGAGTCATCCAGCCGGACCTTAAGCTCAGTCGCAGCAGCAGCGCCGTGTACCTGAACAGACCCAGCAGAGAGGACTTTGAAAGGCGCTTCAGCATGCCTGCTGGAGACTCCTTGGCCCGGGTTAATGTGATGCAAACCAATACATCTCTGCTCCAGAGCCAGATGTGCTACTCATCTACTGACGGTAAGATAGCGGGGGGTGGAGGGGGGGATTGTTATTTGCATATTTCATACATGCAAATATTTGCAGAATGTTGATGTTGAATGGCCTTCATTGAAAGTGATGTTTCGGGAGTGTTTCGTGATGTCCCCCCCCCCTCCCGATGCTGTACTGAGTTACTTTATTAATTGACTATGACAGATGCACACGGTGGGGGAGGAGGGGGGAGGGTAGCAGTGGCGCAGTTGTCCAGCACTGTGCTGACACTTGTAACCAGAGTTCGATTCCTGGACACGACTAACATCAGTGGCGAGTGATCTGAAATGGTCCTGGGTGATTACCACGTTTCCATTCTTCGTGCAACCTGCACCGACCAGCGTGGTGAAGCATGGTCAAAACAAATCCAATGGCCATCATGACAAGGGAAGCCCTTCATCCAGCAGTGGAATGACAAAGTATGTCAATGTGGCTTTCAAAACGTGCATTATCACAGGTGCACGCACACTTGCAAGAGCAATGCATTTTTGAGAGCAAGGGTCTGAAAAATATTAAACCACCTCGAATTTGAGTGTTGAACCTCTGTTAAGCAAGCCTATGGATCGTGCTAAATACCTCTTTGTATTTGGTACTTGCACAAAATAGGAGCTGCCGTGGAGTTACAGTGAGCAGACTGTGGACTTACAATCCAGAGGGCGCCGGTTCCAATTCATCTCGAGCGCGGCAGTTGAAGCGATGGTCCAAGCGTCTTCACCCCCCCCCCCTCCCCCAATGCAGTATCAATGGGTACAACACATGTTGTATGTGGTGCAGCGAATTGTGGGTATAACATACCTCTTCCAACACGCCAGGTCGACATGGAAGAGGAGATCAATTGCCATCTTTAGAGTTTGCTGCAGTGGAAGCCCTTCTGCCGGACTTGGCATGAGCAAGCAAATTGCAGGACCTCGCCTTCATTATTTTGCCATACTGAAATATGTATTTCATTTTGGTGGTGCTAAATTTGAACAGCAATGTACTGTAATATTCCATTCCCTTCATGTTGCTCGTACTGCAGTTGTTTTGTGATATATGGGTTAAATGGTCAACTGCTAATGGATTTTAGAAATGTGTAGAATACGACGGCAAATGCAGGACACACTTATACTGGTAGGAACCTCCTGGTTATACCAGCCCACAGGGGATTATTGTGTCCGTCCGTCCGTCGTGCATCCAAAAATGGGAGGGGTGGGGCTGGGTGGAGAGGGGAGGGTGGGGAGCTGGGTGGGGAGGGTGGGGAGGGGCTGGGTGGGGAGGGTGGGGAGGGGCTAGGTGGGGAGGGTGGGGCTGGGTGGGGGGTGGGAGGGGTTGGGCTGGGTGGGGAGGGGCTGGTCACCCCGTGGTGCCCTTATAAAACTCAACGTTTAACCTACTCACGCCGGCTTGTGCCCGCCCTCACAGTCGGCCATATTTGCGGAATACACCACGCCGCCGTTGACCCTGGCCATTGACCGAGCAACCCAACGTTCCTACCAGCTCCCTCCGCAGGAATGTGTTTTGAAATGCAAAAATGACAAGCACAGACACAATATGAAGTGTAAAACTGGATGTGTGACATTCCAGAAAAAAAGGTCAGGTGCCGTTTTGGGCAATGCGAGTGCTCAATCCCTGTACAACCCCAAGGGTGTGTCCCTCCTTGTCAAACATCCCCAAAGCAGAAGTGCAACAGCAGCTGTGACAAAAATTACTGCGTATAAATACCAGTCTCTCACGTTCATTACGACCTTCAGGGCACGACAGGATATCTTTTGATGTTATAATTACGATGTGCTGCACCATTTAAAGCACCATGCTGACCAAGGCAGATTCCGCCCTGAGTTTAAAAACACGTGCAAGATGGTAATGTTCTTCTTCCAAAGTAAATTGTCAAGATTCAGCTCCCCCTTTGCCCTTGCTATGGTTCAAGGTTGTTGCTATGGTTGGTCACAACCCATCACTACATACAGGTGTTTTTTTAACTCAAATTCTTCCCGTGGAGTGAAATCTGGATTCAAAATATTCACATGGGATTTTCCAGGTGAACTTTTTTTTATATAAAAAAGGCACAACATAATTGACAACGAGCATTGCCACTCGAGCTGAAACTATTAGCTGATGAAATAATTTGGTAATATTGATTTACTGTTTTGTTTATTAAAGTTGATGTGACTCGAAAAATTATTGCATAATTTCTGCACATGGGGATAAAAACATACATTTTATGTGCCAAAAGTTTAGGTTTGAAGGGAATTATGACATCATCATCTTCATCGTTATCACATTGGGCTTGCTCTGTGGTGAGTTTCGAGGGCGGACAATCATTTTAGAATGGCTACTGATTAATCGACGTATAAATCAGTTATGATTTTGAACAATCAGTTCAAATCTGATCAATTTATGAGATAAGTTTCAGAAATATTTTTTCAGCACTGATCAGCACGTTGCGTGACGTGACACCATTGCAAATGTGCACAAAGTTCACATCCTTGCCACGTGCATCCACCCAGGTGCCTCAGCGGTAGAGTGGCTCGCACTCAAAAGGTTGCGAGTTCAAATCCTGATTGGGAGTTGACTCGGCCCATCATCTCTCTGGGGTTGATTAAAATAAGTACCACCTTGTGGTAGTCCATAATGGTTGCCCAATGGAGAGACTTAGTCCCACCATAGCAATGTGGAATTTCCACCACTGGGCTCAAGGCTGTAAACAGGAAATGAGCACCGTCTCAATGCTCAATCGCATTGAATATGTAATTTTAAGAAACATTTCGACGAATTAAAAGTTTTACTTCGAGTAAATACAATACATTTTGTTTCCCATTCCAGTGGAAATAATTTGGTCATTCCCGAAATGCTTTGTTGCGTTTGTGCCATTGATCGTGATCGTCTCAACAGGTTCTCAGTATGGATCTACCAACCTGTTAATCAACTCGCGCCGCCCATCTATAAACAGCCCACTGGACCCAAGCCAATTCAACGTAGACATTTACAAACAAGCTCAAGTACGTGCACATACAATAACAATGTGTTCAGTTTACTTATTGGGCATGTCTGCTCAATTATGTATATATTTTTTTTAACAAATACCTTGATTGGCCTTTTATTTGTGAGTTTGATGCTGAGCCACGGTTGGCATCAGGGGCAAATGATATCCCAACCAGTTATTGCCCCTCCACTCCTCCGCTTCTCAAACCTGCACTGATCAGTGTGGTGAAGTATAGTCAAATAACCTTTACTACCGACATAGCATGGGGCGGCATCCATCCAGCAGTGGATTGACTAAGGGCTGTGCTGTTTATTTTTAGTTATTTTATTACAATCTTGATTTTCAAACTAAAATATAAAGACATCTTTACATAATTATAGGAATGTTTTAAATTCTCCACATTGCCAGAGTATTAAATAACCACTTTCAAATGTAGAACTGTACAACTCTGTATCGTATACATTATTGCATATTCAAATAATCAGCCATGTTGAATATTTCGCATATATGTTGCTGACTTTATTGGGGTAATACATTACATAAAATATAAAGTCTATACAGTATACAAGAGCTATTTAAAAAAAAGCTTGCTTGGAACAGCATTTGCTCATTTGCACGTCTTACGTTTCGGCCTTCACAATCAGCCCCTGGAAAATGTTGAGGAATCTTGTCCGCTGGGCTCCATCAACTTCTGCCTTTTATATGAGGAGGAGCTGAACATCCTGACCGTTCAGATCATCCAAGTGCGGGATCTGCCAGCCAAAGAATTCGGGAAGCCAGCCTCCTTCATCTGCACCGTGTCGCTGCTGCCAGACGTTTCGTCGCTGCAGAGCCAAGTCCATCACAACACCCCGAATCCCATTTTCATGGAGAGCTTCCTCTTCTCGGTGCCCCTGCTGGAGCTGCACCGGAGGACCGTGCTCGTCAAGCTGTTCGAAGTCGACAGATTCTCCAAGAAAAATATCGTCGGCAAAATCGAGCAGCCCTTGCGAGACCTCCTGCTGGACATGAAGGCTCCCCAGCACTTCCTCAAGAAGATAAAGCCGTGCCGGAACGAGGTATGCTCAAGCTGAGAAGTCCGGTGTGATCGCTTAAGCTGAGCGCTCACTTTTATTTTCATTTCGTACACTCAGTTTTTATACTGTGGTACACGTTATTCATACGGTGCACAGATTTTTTTTATTGAAAAAAATAAACACTTAGACGCATTATGGAAGAGAGTTGTGGTGTTTTTCGCAGGTTAAATAATTAAAGTGACTGCCAAGGAAGCAAACAAGTCTCAGCTGAATGAACCTTGAACCGTAAATATAGCTGAGCAATGGCAGCAAGGTTGCGACATCCTCTGAGCCCGCGATGTCTTACAGACACTCCATATGGATTTCTGTAGATGTCGTGTACAGGGTTTCGTTTATTGCCATTCAACTTGAGCAAAAGGTTACACACCTTTATGGGGACACAATGGAACGCTAATCAGCCATTTCCTTTTAGGGAAGGCTCTAGTTCATGTTGTTTGGGTGTGGTTGGTCACATCAGATAAATATTTTGGTGGATACGCCCAAAGGCTGACAACACTTTTATTATTTTAACACATTGAAACATGTTTTGTTTCTAACATGGTAATGTTCACACAAAAGGAAAACTAAAGTCTCAACCTGACTTGAACACATTTATTCGTCACCTTTTGACTGCCACCGCTGTATAAAGTTCTACATTCCAGTGCAAATTCACGGATTAAATCGACCTTCTGTGTTCTAAATGTTGGCGAACATGTTGAACATGACTCCACGGCCGGCTGGTTTTACCCTGAAATGTTTTGAAATACAGTCATTCAAATGTACAATACCCCAGGGCCGTGTTAGCTTCTACATTGTCATCTATTTGACCAGTCGGCACATTCGACTTACCATTGTAGGCAAAAGGTCATCAGTGCAGTTTATCAGAATGTGTGAACCACATTTCCTAGAGCTGGCCTTTGTGGACAATTCACAAGCTGGTAGTCTGTCAATGCAAAGCTCCATATACAACACAATATGATAATGAATTTAACATTTGTGTTTTGCATTGTAATGTATCTTTAAGGAACATGGTGAGTTGTCAATATCGCTGGGTTACCTTCCAAAGGCTGAAAAGCTTACGATCACGGTGTTACAAGCACGGAACATCAACGCAATTCAAAATGGATCCCAAGGTAGGTTTTCAGTTTTGAGAGTGGCATACACATGGCCATCATCTTTATCAATCAAATGCCAAGTGCTCTTTTTCAATTATATAGCGAATAGTTATTCCCTCTGGCTCAGCCGTTAGGAAGATCCCTTCTGAAATACTGTACTGTAATTGATTAGTTGACTAATTGACGAAGAATTACAATTGGAATACTTTTTGAGGTTAACTCCATGGGTCCTATTACAAACGATGGCCGCTCTTACATTCTGCCACCCAAAGGCAGCAAACCCCCTGTAAGCCAAACCTAGCGTGGTTATGCCAATAATTTCAACAAGCATCACCCATGAACTCTCATCTATTGTCTCACTTACGAACAGAGGTGAGACTATTTTCCAACGATTTAAGTGTTGTCCGATTTGCCAAGCAAACAAATACTCAGTAGAGTGCAGTACTTGATTACATAAATGGGATATCCCAGCTCTATTACACAGTGCTATAGTGTACCGGATGGTTTTGCGTTTGGTAATTCCACAAATCAGTCTAAGACTGACATAATTGCTGATCATTGCAGAGAGCTGAGGCCTGTTTTAACCTGCCTAGTTACTATGGGCCATGTGGCAAACACATTAACAACAAGAATGGTCTTAAGTTATAATTTGAAGTTATTGTATTTGTGTTTTTTTTCTCTCTCAGGACTATTTGTAAAGCTGACCGTTTCTGTGGAAAATGAAAAATATATCAAAACCAAAAAAATCATGCAAAAACAAAGAGATGGCGGCATCGAGTTTAATGAATCTGTGGCTTTCAGCTATTCATCTGAACAGCTGGCAAAGACACACCTGTTATTCCAGGTTATCCAGACCAGCAGTGGAAAACAGAAGGTCGAAGTTGGGCGCATCTTGTTTGGCAAGGACAGCTCTGAGAAAATACTGGCTCGGTGGAAGGTCATCATGTCTGGACAGCCTGCCCGGGCCATCTGGTACAAATTAAGCGCACCTGAAGTGGACCCCGGATCTCCATAACTGTCAATTGACAATATCACATCACAAAAATACAGTGACACTTTTCTTTGAGACTCCTGGAGAATGTTTAAAATGAACTGTACATCTCGAACGGTTTACAGGAGTTAAGTACCAATGACTGATGAATGTGGGATGAACTTGTTTGCTTTTTCAGTCAGGTTAATATTTACAAGCTACAAAGGCGGTTGGTTGGGTGACTCGTGGGTGGATTATACTGTGCCTGGGTTTTGGAGCTAACGACCCCTTAAGAGCCTGAGCTCCTGCGTGGACATGTTAAGAGTGAATTTTGTTTGCTCAGCCCACAGAGATTGCCTAAGAATGACAAGATTGATGGCACCAGCTCAATTATATTGCACTGAAGAAAACCCGAATAAAAAGCTGTCGCTCCTGTTCTTGATTTAATTACTGTACATAATATGGTGTATATATTAGAGGGCACTTAATTGACTAAAATTCGAGGGTGTTCACGTTTGGCCCAATGTTTGTGAAAAGCATGTCTGCACTATGGATTGCATTGGGAGCAGATTTTAAAACTGCAAGGGTACATTTCAACAACAAAAACAAATGCCAGTCATTCAGCTGTCGTACAGAAATCACCCAACTGGTCAGAATAAAAGAAGGCAATTTAAAATGCAAAACAGTAATTCTATATTGAAATAATCCAGTGTTTGATATTCAATATAACGTTAAAGTGCAGTATTTTGTTGTTGTTTTCTATACAGTCGTTACTTTAAGTCTTTGCATAGCAAATAGTGTTGCTTTCAGTAATCATGAATAAATACTTTACAGCAAACCATTGATGTCGTTGATTCGCATTTTACCACTCTATTTACGCTTCAAATTGAAGCTTCGCTTGTTTATATTTTTTTTATGTTACGTGGTAAGACGCTGCGGTGAGGTTCTGCAAGAACTGGCCCTGCAGCAACTGCAAGATATATAACAAGATGCAGCATGCAAGATGCAGCCTCAAGGCACACCTCATGAATTGTGCACAGATCAATGTGTTTTGCGTTTCATTTGTGAACAAGTTTGACCATCATCATTAATGTAGAACACGGAGCTGTTGCTGTAGGACTGCAGAATCAAATAGAAAAAAAATATGCCAAACTGATGTTTTAAATGCACTTTGGTCATGTACGGAAATATTGTGGTGTGATTTGTAGTTTACTTTAAATAAAAAAGAATTGGTTAATGGGACATGCCAAACATTATACATCTTCTGTACACAGGCCAGTTTTGTTGGTTTGGCCATGGAAGATTTGATTTGTATCCAGGGGCGGTTTCTTCATTAGGGCGATTGGGCGACGCACCACCAATGTCATTCAACCACAGAGTCACGCTAGCCGTCACTGTGCCTCTGGATATAGTCCAATCAGCGTCATGTCACGTTCTGTGGAGTACCGCCTCTTTTTGGGCGATTTCACTCCGCTGAGAATCGCCCCGAGTGGCCCCATAGACTTACATTCAAAGATGCTTTTTTTCGAACGGGGGGCGCTGCAATGCATTCTCTATGGCTTCCGGGAGGGCTCGCACTAACGTGCTTACGTCATCATACGTAAGCACGTTTCATCCAACAATATTATTTGTCGCCACCTAGTGGAATCTTTAATAAAAGAAACTTGAGTGGATTGTATTAATAGTGAGTATAGAAACAAACAAGATGTATTGTAAGAGTCACTTTAATTTTCATTAATATTAAAGAAGTGAAGTTGCCTTTACATGCTTAAGCTGTTAATTTATCCTTTGCATGGGTGGACCTTATCCTTATCAATCATCCAGACATTTGCCCCCCCTGAGAGATTTTGCAGGAGCCGCCACTGTTTGTATCCATAACCTTTCTTGAGCATAATGTCCCAGTCATGTATTGTACCTTATGACATGCACATTTTTGTGCCGACTTAACTCATGCCGCCATAGCTTTGACAAAAAAGGACCGCATTGAAATGAAAATTATAAGAATTGTGAAACACCAGATGTATGGCTGAAAAATCCAGGTTTGATTGAAGTGCAGTCGATTTTGGTTACATAGACCACAGCACGCACAAGTATTGCACAAAACACATAAATACCTAACTACATAGACACGAAATATTTACAGATTTTACGTACATATGTACACGTACAACACTTTGTCAATCCACTACTGGGGGAGGTTATCCTGGTGCCACGTGGGTGTTTTGGGTTATTCGACCGAAGTTCACCACAATGGTCATCGGTGAAGGTGGGGAGCATTGATGTTGGGGCATAGAAAGTAGAGCACAGTACAACAAATTGAACAAAGTAGTTGTGCCGCACTGACCTCTAAAACACACACCATAGCCCCACAGCAGCCAAAAACAACCGAACGTGCATGGTGGTCACCCATCCAAGCACTATTCAGGCTCAAACCTGTTAATCTCTGGAGATTATTTTGTAATAAAAATGTTTCACATGGCAGTTACAGTTATATAGATTTTAGAGATGCTTGTCTACACGGGTCGGCGAATTTACCTTGAGCCAAAATAATTGCACAGGGTTCTCATCCAAACCATGGAATTAAAGACCACGCCTTATACATTTAGCAATATCGAGAGTGAATAATTAATGGAAACACAGACACAAATCTACTAGCATGAGAATGACTGTAATTCTTGCCCTGTTTCTGTGGTTTGGGACAGTAATTTTATTTTGAAGGGAAAAAAATGAATGAAATACCATGCTTAAAACATTTTATTCCTATAATGGAAGGAAATACAAACACACGGAGCACTTAGAGTCTTAGATACTAAAAGGTGCAAACATATTTTTGTTTGTTTTCAGAGAGGGGTCGTTGAGGAAATGGCATCATTTTAATGAGAGCAGGCAGGTGTTTCCTGCAATAAAATTGGGCCTCTGTGTGTCTGTCACACGCACATACCTTAAATGTGCGCTAATCACAGAAACAGCCTTGAACCATATGTTCTGAACTTAAAGTGTCATCAGTACGGTGTGTCTGCAAATCTGAGCAACAAAAACATTTCCGTCACTACATCCTGTTTACGTGATGGAAATTAACCGATTTGTTTGAACGATATGGATACAATCTTAATGTAAAAATTCGATTGATTGGACTTATTTCTCAAAATGTTGCAAGTTATAACCCACTAGACCCATGGTTCTTAAACTGGGGTGCACGCACCCACTGGGGGTACGATGTGCCCTTTCTGGGGGTACGAGACATGGCCAGATTTTTTTAGAAATAATCGAAAACGCTAATTCTGCACTGGCACGTTAGTACAACTACTTTGTTTAATCAAACCCTATGTATTCATTAACATTACACTTTTTTTACGATTGAGAACCAAAGGGATGCAGGCTGCAGTAAAAGTGAAGAACCACTGAACTAGAGAGATTGATGGTTCCATTTGAGTAATCCCCCCACCCCCATTTTTATCGTAAATGTGCTATTGGCGTTACATCATGAGATGCAGTCTAATTCCGATCGCTTACAGAGCAGTGTCACCCCTTCGTACCTGAGAACGGCCCGTGGAAGTGGATATTACACAGATACCTACAAGATCCCTGAACTTGACCTCTGGTCCACAAACAATACATTTTCCCAATTGCGTGACATTCATATCGATGTTGTAATTTTCAGAGCTATAATTTAGCCATATTAAGTGCAGAACCACATTTAAATATGATTGTTTTTTATGCAGTCATTGGTGACTGGTCTGAGACCATCAGCTTAATATACTTGAGAACTCAGTTCAATCACAGGCAGCTGCTTGGATTTGAAGCCAGGATCTCAGTTGTCAGTGTTCAGCACTTTGGGCAGAGCCACCCAGCCACCTCCTGAGTTGAGTAGTTTATGGGTCGAGTATATATATATTTTGGTTTATTACATCTACCAATAACATATAGTGCTGCCCTTCTGAACTCCTGGTCATTGTATTCTGTATTCAACAGGTTTTTGATGGAACAGTGTCACACATTTGATCGCACGTGACTGTCAGTGGCATTCCCAGATTATTAGAATTGATTATCATTGAAAGCCTCATTGCTATTTTGTTTATTCTACATTTTTTAAAGTGCTGCGCATTGCAAAGAGGCCACCTGCTTTTTCGCAATGCAGATAGAAAAGGAAGTTGCAATGCATAAAAAGTAGACAAATTTGGTTTTGCATCAGCACAGACTCGCTGTGCTGACGCGATCTGTTGAGTAGTACAGGATTGTTTGCATGATTTACTCTCCACAACGCAAAACAATACTTTGAGATAGACCCAAATGGCAGATATGCTCCAAATGGGTCTTGAAAATATCATAACCTCACAATCTGCGAAATTCACACGATGTAATTGCTCCTCTAATCGGTGGCACACCGCGTTGGAGAGATTGTTTTTCGCGGATTACTGGAACCTCCGCAGGGGTCGGCGGATTTACAAAGGCCTCGACCAATATCAACACGGATTCAGGAATTGTAGTTCTGCTGTACACAGTGCTCATTGGCAGAGTCAAGCAGCTGAGAAGGAAGATGCCAACGGTAAGAGCTAGGGACAGCTTATGTTCAAGTCTTTTTTACAGGTAGGAACAACAGGTTCCACACTGCCCACCAGGGATTATTTGTCTGTCTGTCGTGCATATTTGTCTATCGTGCACAAATGCGCTGTCCAACCAAGTTCCTACCTGCCCACTCCGAAGGAACGTGTTTTTCAGTGTCCATATTTTCCTGGTCAGTGTCACAGAGGTGCTAACAAGTACCACTGAAGGCAAATTTCTGTTTCCACTTCGTTTTATCAAACTCCTCTTCCAAAGGCACTGCCATCCTAGCCGCTCTCGTTTGGACTTTTCATTCACCAATTTTAATTCTGCCCCAGGCATTGACACGTTCTTCTTTGACTTCCAGTTGTGATCATCCGACAATGATTTTCTCGTTAATTTAGCCAGCTTGTTTTACACGACTTTAACTTTAGCCCAACTTTACAGGTGCTTGCGTTCAATCTCCGTAGCCATTCCCCCTGCATACTCATTGCTACGTCGGTCGTTATACCTGTCGACCCATACGGTTTATACCCCGTATTCTTGTACAGGGAAATTGAGTTTTCATGTCCATACGGCGTACAGATGTTTCAATACGGGCACAAACAAAAGCATTTTGTCTATTTGTTTCCCTTGTGATGGGACTTTGTAGGATGAACGTTGAGATTTATAAGAGCACGGGGTGACCAATAAGGTCTGAATTGTTTTGTAATAAGGTAAGGTACTTGATAAAGGCGTTGACAGGTATGTAGTGGTGAGTGTACTAGTGTTGAGTGTACTAGTGGTGAGTGTCTCTCCCTTGTGATGGGACTTTGTAGGATGAACGTTGAGATTTATAAAGGCACGGGGTGACCGATAAGGTCTGAATGTGTCCATAATAAGGTAGGGCACTGATAAGGGGTTGACAGATTTGTGTCGTCAGCGCAACTGAGATGACTTCCACTTTTTCCATCCATATGTCATGGGGGGGGGGGGGTCATTTGACCATACTTCACCACGCTGGTCAGTTAGGTTTAGACTGAAAACTAATTTCTTTATAATTGCGTTTTGTGTTTATTTTGTTGACCCCCCCCACCCACCTCCGATTAGCACGGTTGGATTAGGGTTCAACATACAGGATGAAAGTGGGGAGCATAGAAGTACTGCACAACAGTGGGTTTTCGTGCAGGTCACTGCTCTCTGTTGCTCACAATCAGTTGTTCCTGGGTGACTCACCCCCAAAATTCAAAATTTAGGTAAGTTAATCTTATATGACATTAAATAGAATAATGGCAAAATAACCATTGTTAACACTGTGCTATGAAGAAGGGCAATTGCCCGAAACGTGGAGTCGTTATATATATCGTTTTAAGGCCATTGTTTGTTGACAAATGCGTTGAGTTGCTGTAATTATTATTGATAAACACAGAGCCGGAACGATTTCTCGGCTCAAGCCCGGAACCTCAAATCAGAGCCGCGCGGTTCGCGCCGAGCCCAGTGCAGCGCACGCGGCGTCCGGGTCGCGTTCCCGTCACGCAAAATAAAACACAAAATAACCTTCGGCGTTGCAGGGACAAGCTAACTCGCGATTAGTCTTAGATAATTATCGGAACAACAACATTAATAGTACGAATACAACAATACGGTCATTCCCGTGACCATGACGGTACGGGCGGGCACAGCCTCAAGCTCGTAGATCTGTTGTTATACATTGAATCTCATTAGACTGTGGTCGAGTGAGTGTGTTGAGTGTTGTGGTGATTAGTCAATTGCACGGCTAAAATAGAGTTTCCCGTGACGCTACGGAGTGTATCTTAAGTGTGTTAGGTACAATACCTGTGATTTAAGTTGCCACTGTTGAGTCGACCATCGTCTCGTGCTATTTAGAGAATTGTATGCGTCGTTGACACGGCGGTGAGGCGTTTGACCACAGGCACGGACGGCCCTTTTGAATGGATATCACGCTGTAGTTTAACAGTGGTGAATGTAGTTGGGTTATCGTGGTTTGATTTGTTTTAATCGACCTCGTAAATATACGACTAGTCCTCAGACGACTATATGTGTGCGAGTTGGATTGTTAGATTTTTCTGCAGTTTTTTTGTGTTGGCATTACGATACGCAATACAAAAGGATTTGTTCCCTCTTGTTGACATTTGGGTATTGTCAATCAGTTACATTGCGTGCGATTTAACTAGATTAGATACAATTACCTGTAGTCGAGCAATTGATCTCATAAATTCATGTGTAGCCTTGATTGTGTTGTATTAATTACACGGGATTTGCGGGGTTTTTTTCGACGAGTCTTAAAGAGTACAATTGATTTAATTTCATGACATTAATCTTAGATTATCTATGAAGTACGTGATACGTTTATTAAACTACATCCAAGTTATTGGTTTCAATTAGATTCTATGGTACATATAATTAATATAACTAAATTACTTGATACATGCCAAGTCTGGTGATTAGAATGTACAATATCTTTTACATTAGCAACGATATATGGTTATGATTCTGTAACGTTGGAGATAAATATATAAACGCCGATTAATGTATGTATTTTTGTTAAGTGGTAAAATACATTTGAGGTTATATCTATAATAATTACTTGGTTACGTGATCAACTATGAGACATGATTAGATCAAATCTGTGCTAAAATAACTCAAAAGTACATTTCCTCGAGTGAGCTCTCAAACACCTTTGAGCCGATTTGGACCGAGGTTTGTGTGCATTTAATATTTTTTCTAATTAAAAACAATGTCTTCCCAATGCACATCCGCTTTCATTTATGTTTATGGGCCCTCATCTGGATTAAGAACATAAAGTCCTCGACGTAATACACAATTTGCTGTTTTAACCTACACGATTTAATTAAATTGTGTAGCACGTGCTGCATAAGCATATACGTTTAGATATATACTGTAGTTTTACCGATATAGTTTTGTACTCAATTTATTTTCAGAAATTATTCTTATAGATCACCCAGTTAAACATTGGGTTGCATTTGTTCGTAAGCTTGGTGAATGGGGTCAGTTGTGAGCCGGGCTTATGAGGCCCTGGTGGGATACATCTTGGGTGCTCGGCGAAATGTACTTGCGGTGGAGTGGTCAGATCATGCCTCTTCCGAGGCAGTGAACCCCGTGGATGGCACAGACGCAGAGCACAGACTCCTTGACCCCGCAAAGGTTTCCTCGCGCCTTCGACTGGGCCGTGAATTTGTGCCAGTCGAAGGGCAAAATCCATCTCCTCCCACGCCCTCTTTCCGCATCATGCAGTGGAACGTCCTCGCCCAAGGTGGGTCACTTGGCAATACTGTCCTGTATGTAGTCACAGTGGTGCCATATGCCACCCCAACACAGGTGTAAAGCCAGCATTAACTTGAGCCATATGGAAATAACGTGAAATGTGCATTGGTAACATTGTCAGTTGATATAAGCTATCAATTTGTTTCTTAACATTACATTTTTTCAACGAGTCCCATAATCTTCTTGGTTCTTTCGGTAAAGTCACGTAGAAGGGAAATAATAAAATAATGAAAATAAACAAAAATAATTCTCACGACGTTGCGGCCACAACGCAAGCAACCGTCCTCAGGTGAAGAATTCAGTGCGCCGTGCAATCGTCCATTGCGTTGTGGCCGAAACGTCGTGATAATTATTTTTCTAGTTTTATTTTTATTTTATTATTTCCCTTCTACGTGACTTTACCGAAAGAACCAAGAAGATGGATCCCTGCAGTCACGAAAGCTTTAAATCGAAAGAGTCCCATAATGTTTGTAAATAATACAAGTGGAATTTTTTTTTATGTATGTGCATACTGTTCATTAGACCCATAAAATAATGGCAACCTTAGTGAATTTGCTAAACAGTACCATGTTGCTATCACTGCAACATCCAGTTGCATCTTGTGCTTTCATTGCCTTAGAATGGATTCCAAAATATTCTCATGTTTCTTTCGGCTCATGTATCAGCCCTTGGGGAGGGCAAAGACAACTTTGTGTGCTGTCAACCTGCTGACCTGACATGGGCCGCCCGGTGGCCACTTATCCTGGATGAAATCGTATCTTATCAGCCCGACCTTATCTGCTTGCAGGTGGGTGCGTCTGCAGGTCACCAGTTGCTTTCATTAAAAGTCAATTTCCATGTAGGGCTTTCTTTTCTTTTATAGCACTTTGTTTGATGTTTCTTTCAACTTAAAGGTTACAGCATGCTGTATCTCAAGTATACATGTTGAAAAACAGCACTTTTTTTTGCTATATACCAGAAATGTGATTAAGATCTGTTTTTATGTCATTTCCAGAAGTGGGCCTTGCTTTACGTGCAAAAAATGTAATAGTAAAAGGTTGCAAAAGCGTTTAATTGTTGCACGTCACACGTCCTGCATGTAAAACACAGTGAATGCAGTTTAAAGGTTGTGTTTGAACACGAGTGTGACCCGGCTTAGCAGCGTAACGGTATACAGATATGCTCAGCATTCATTGTCCTCGGCCATCTGGCTGTGTCATGCTTCCGTGTGCTCTCTTTGCCTGCAGGAAGTGGACCGGTATCACGATGCTTTCAGCCCTGCGCTGAATCAGCTTGGGTACGGAGGTGCGTTTGTGCCCAAGCGCCATTCTCCATGCCTGGACGTCCAGCCCAACTATGGCCCCGATGGCTGTGCAATTTTCTATCGCAAGGAGCGATTTGAGCTCCTGACTGGATACGCAATCGGTCTGCGTGCTGAGCCCATCCCCTACCCAACCCACCA
Organism: Lampetra fluviatilis; assembly: GCF_964198595.1. Taxonomy (NCBI): domain Eukaryota; kingdom Metazoa; phylum Chordata; class Hyperoartia; order Petromyzontiformes; family Petromyzontidae; genus Lampetra; species Lampetra fluviatilis. The sequence continues at coordinate 6,242,665 of NC_136294.1, forward strand.
GGTAGTGAGAGCTCGGAATTATCACAGCATAACCTTTCCATAAGCCATTTTTAAAATTGACAATACCACAAGAAACATTTAGCTGTTTTAAGAATGTTCTTGACGTTGACTTTCTACGAGCCTCGAGCATTTTTGAGAAGCCAAGTATATAATAGGTTGTGTATAGACAATTACACGGCTGTGGTTCGTATGCCAAATTGATGTTGAATATATACAACATTGTTCGTGCATTATTTCTCACTTTGAAAATTCACCTATATCCGAATTTCCTCAACTTAATTGTATTGGTTGCAAATTTGGGCAGTGCGCCGTGCAATCGTCCATTCAGATAAAAACAGCGAATAGTTTACTGATCATACGCTTACACAGTATGGTCCTTGCTGTGTCGCTGTTGAATTTTTTTGTCAAACATCCCTACAGGTTTTGTTGGTGTTGAAGCTCTGTTACGTTGACACGGGACATAGCCTGACAGTGGCGTGTACCCACCTGAAGGCACGGCAGGGCTGGGAGCGTCTGCGTGCCGCGCAGGCAAAACACTTGCTCAGCTGCTTGGACAGCGACCGAGAAGCTCGTGAAGGTCCCCTCATCGTGTGTGGGGATTTGAATGCCAAACCTGCAGAAACTGTTCATCAGCTATTTGCTGCTTCAGCCCTGGGCCTCGGCAGTGCTTACAGGTGAAGCAGTCCTGTGCAATTGTGGCAGCGCTTTGCTTTGCATATTTCATCACCCTTTTACGAAAAGCCTTTTGTCATTTCCGTTCAAATGTTTATTTACCACGTAATCATATTGCCATTGTTATTCATCTCTTTTGGGCAAAGGAATAATACAGGTAAATTGACAGTCCATTGCATTAGCTTTTCATACATCGTAAAAAAAAATCATGCCCTTACAAAACAGTTGTTGACACTACTCTTATACAATGTATGGTTTTATATAGATCGATCTTATGCTCAAAGTTTAAACCATATCTCCTTCAGAAATACACTGGCCCATTTAGAAGTATATGGGTCATGTATTCTGAAATACATGCGTGCTTGTAGCCTCAATGCTATTTTTGTTTTGTTTGTTTTCAACGGCAGGAAGTTGAGCGAGGACGGACAGACGGAACCACCCTTCACTACATGGACGGTACGTGCCGGTGGGGAGACTCAAGCCACCTTGGATTATATATGGTACTCCCAGAATGCTCTGCGTGTGGAGCAGCTGCTGAATCTTCCATCTGAGCGGGACATTGGCTCTGGGCGGCTGCCTTCGTCCACGTACCCGTCCGACCACCTCTCCTTGGTGTGCGACTTCAGCTTCGTCGGAGATACGCGAGCTACGTGACTTCCTCCCATCATGGGCCATAGACGGACTGGTTGTACCATGCTTTGACAAGGGAACTATTTCCTGAAGGGGTCTATTGCTTGTGCCTGTTCATTTTTTGGCCATGCTGAGGATTTGCCATTGATGTCAAAAAGGAAGTTGTTGAATGACAAAATCCCAGGTTTTTTTTGGGGTCGTTGCATACAAAATAGACCATGGAATAATATGCAATAGGTCACCAATTTCATGAAGGAAATAATGGTACTCATATTGACTTGTTTTCAGAAGATCAGGTGTTTGGGTCTGTGCTTAACTGCATTGCAACTGCTAATACAATGGGCTGGTAGATTACTTGATGGGATTTATTTACTTTCAGATGCCAGGTACTAGACTTCATAGTGACAATGACGTAATTAATTAATTGAATTGCATAATAACTTTTCATGAAACTGCTGTATGGCTATTTCGCTAGACCATCAACATTAATCAATAACCTTGCCTTTAAAGGGAAACATGTATTCAGTGAAACTTCAGGCAATGCCCCTTCACAGCAATGTGATTGATTAATGTGTTGTGTTTATTATTTGTGCTTGTGCACCACAATGCAGTGTCACAGTTTATATTTTGCGTTACCTTTTCACAACCAATCAAAATATTTAAAAGCAGTTCTGGAGCTACACTTTGCCCTCGTGTGCTTCTATTAACACGAAATAACTTGATTTTATAAGAGTATAGTACTTGAACAATAGAAATGTCATTTTTGTCAAATGCTGCTGCCATTTTATTGAAAATAATGCTTCATCTCAATGCAAAGATATTTTTTTTTTCTGAATGAAATGCTGCTGTTGCACTGTCAATGTGTGGACATTAAATTAAAATTGTTTGCCTTGGTTATCTGCATATTTAATTTAGTGTACATATTTGCAACACTGAGGGCAGAATAAAACGTTTGATGTACATAGGCCATTCTGTCAGTCCGCTGCTGAATGAGCGCCTCTCCATGCCATGGAGGTTGTGAGCATTATTCTAGATTTGAAGTTTTCGGTATTTATACAGGTAGGAACAACAGTTCCACACTGCCCACCAGGGATTATTTGTCTGTCGTGCATAGCCCCTCCCAAACATGTACGCTCCCGGATTGGTTGAAGTGCGTCACGTGACCGCGAGCTTTCTGTCGTGCACGAATGCGCTGTCCAACCAAGTTCCTACCTGCCCACTCTGAAGGAACGTGTTTCTAGATTTGAAGTTTTCCTGACTGCAAGAATCCATACTCTTTGGTTCTTTCGGTAAAGTCACTGCAGATTTCTTACCCAGTTCAGCAGTTGTTTCTAACTGTTGTGTCCCACCTGACGACCGGCGCTTGTGTTGCGCCCGAAACGTGAGTTAATTTTTTTCACCTACGTAACTTTACCGAAAGAACCAAAGAGTTGTGAGCATTGTTTAATTCACCGCGCTATTCAGTGCCGGTTCGTGAAGGCAGTGAGCACGAGTACAGTACAGCAATAGAATTTGTAGGCTTTTTCCTTTATTGCCTATCAATTATCCCCCCCTCTGCCTCATGACAATTTGTTTGAGCAAAGTCGCTTATTCAAGCACTATCCAGGTTCCAATCTGCTTGGCTTTTGAGGTCTGAATAGGTGGGGCACATTCCGAGTCATTCGGCCACAATAAAACATCGTCTATAGTTCTACAAAACATTACGTTGACTGATTACTAAAACACATTAAAACTTGTACTTTTATAGGTAAATTGATAAAGGCGTGCACGTTTTAATAACCCTGGTTCATCCATTAACATGTCAGACTGATTGACACTCCCACTTTATTTTTTTTTTAGAACGAATGACTAAAAGCCCTTTGGCATTCGGGGACAAATCAAAAGACCCAGACTCAGCAGTTCAGAGACAAGAATGCACGTTGGAATGAACGCTCGCCGTGACAGACTTGAAGTGTGCCATTTTTCAGCTCCTTCAGCTGTTTTAAGTGAGAAGAAGTAACGTGGAACTCGATACAGATTTAGGCCTTTGCAGTAACATGGTTAAGAAGTTGCGTGGATGACAGCTGCCACCTGCAGTCAGAAATGTAGAAGTGATTGGTTAAAGGTTATTAGTGTATTACTGAAGAGCAATGGATTCAACGTAACTGTCTCGCCCCTTGTCAGTACCGGAGCCCCCCCCACCTGCCAAAGGTAAGCTAATGACCCCACCAGCGTTGCCTAATTATGTGAGCTGCCCCTCGACGAATTCCGCTCTCACACGCACACTAGATAAAGTGAAAAGCTTGAAACAAGATGCAGGCCCACTCATCCAGGACAAAGACGTGCTATAAAAGGCGCCTCCAGGTCTGTTCCATTGACAGAGGCTCATGGGAAGATGTCAAGCAAGACGGGAGTCATGGCAGCACATCTGCCGCAATGACTCGAAGACTTTTCAAGAAACTCCTCAGTGTATTGCAAGGGAAGATGCATCAGCGCAAAGGCTGTACAACCCTCAACTGGTTGACTTTGCTTGTGGTATCTGGACATTCCTACACATCCAGGATTTATTGGACTGTTCTCCGATGCGTGTACCCATCGCCGACTGACTCATTCGATTATTTTCTTGACCTTATACGGCACACTGACACGAGACCCCTCAATACAAGTGTATTTATCATCGCAGCACGGTTGAGTTGGCCAGGGGTTCCAGAGCCCCAGGGGTTCCAGGGCTGGAACCTCTGGGGCTCTGGGTTCGAATCCAGGCAGAAGTCCTATTGAACCGGATCCACAAGCGTTTGAGTTGATGGTCTCGCTCCGGTCACCTAATTGCTGGTCAAATAAAATATGTTCCTGCACTTACAAATTCCAGCTGAGAGATCAAATATTAGTCTTACCGTCAGGACAAACCTCACGTAGCACTGCCCTCTCCTGTGTGTGGATCATAGCTCCCTTGAAATGATCTCCCGTTTATATCCACTTCTGTGACTTCTGAGAGCCGTTCACAATACGATAGCTTTGCACTGATCTGCACGAGATCTTGAAAGGATTCTTCGTCTCGTAACGTGGCACAGGATATCAAAATAGGAATATAATTTGGGGGTAAATTACAAAAAAAAATAAAAGTGATCTGCAAATCTTGACTTAAAGCTTTCGTGACTGCAAGAATTCATATTATTGGGTCTTTCGGTAAAGTCACGTAGATAGGTTCAAAGAAAATTAAAAAAAAACTGCAACGTTTCAATCGCAACACAAGTAATCGTCATCAGGAGGAAAAAATAGCTCTTTTTTTGGACTGTTCTCTTTTTTCTCCTGATGACGATTGCTTGTGTTGCGATCAAAACGTCGTAGTTTTTTTGTTATTTTAGTTTTTTTCTTTGAACCTATCTACGTGAATTTACCAAAAGACCCAAGCATATAGCATCTGCAACGTTTAGACGTTTCTTCTCTGAAAGTACAAGCTTTATGTAATCTTTTTTTGTGGCTGCATGTCAGTGTGACTAAGAGCAGACATCTCATGGGTGGATGTCGATGCGGCTTTGGTGTGTCGATAAAATCGATAACATTGTGTGCAGTGCAACGTGGAATGACTCACCCGTTCAACAGGACTTTGGGTTTACACCATTGATATTAAACTCGAGTTGAACGCCAGCCCATGTGCATTTGAGCATGAAACCATTGTCAGAGGGACCCATGCATGAATTCCCTTTACCACAAAATACTGAGATAATTTTACCCACTTTTTAAGTCCCCAAATACAAATTGCTTGAAACAATTATGGGTTAAAATTAACATAAAATAGCATCCCCCTGCTGGTTGAAACCACAATTGCTCATTTTCCCATTTGAAACATTTAAAGTAGTGGCCATCCCTTCACGGCTGTAGCTAGATGTGGTTTGCAATAGTAAGCTCAAGTGTGAAATAATTATATATTTGTATTACCAATTTATGTGGCCCGTAATGGGTAGGATATTTATTGTAATGAATAATAAAAGCTGAGTTGGAAATGTTTGAATTTTAAACCCATGAAAACAGGAAAATGCAGGCAGGCTAGAAACATACTTAACACACACAGCTGTGCTCAAATAGCAGGGAGGCACGAGTCCCATCATGCATTGCATGCAGGTCATGTGACCATATTGCATGTAAAATTCCCTCAGCCTTGTCTAGACCACCAACTCAAAGGAGCTGAAAGTGGTGATATCATTTAGACCCCCAACTCAAAAGAGTCGAGTGTTAGTTCACGCCAATCATTCAACAAACAGCAACGTGCAGTCTTTAGCATTTATTACAACTAAATTTCCGAAATAATTCAGTCCATTCTTGTTTAACAAGAAGCATTTTAAAATGCTACTGCAAATGAAACGTACATTACTTAAAAATATTTACTAACAAGTGAAGTAAAATCGCATTACTCTAATACACCACCAGTTTTGTCTTGTGTGTATTATGAGTGTGTAGTTTAAAATAACATTCGCTTATTCCCACTTTGCAGTCGTTTAAAAATAAAATGCGAAAATCATTTTGGCATGCAGTATCTTAGTAAAAAAACACTCGTAAAATTGACAAGCTTAACAAATAGTTGATATGTATGGAAAGGTATTCCATCGCTTAAAATTAAGCTTGAACAAGAACCTGTTACACAGAAGCTAACATTAAAACATAACATTAAACGTTACATATATGATGTATATGTAGAGCGAATACAGTACATTATACAATGACGTGTTTCTCTTATTGTAAACATAACATGGAAACGGTAAGTGCTTGGGCACCAACCTACAATACTTTAACACACAACTTCATAGTGCCCATAAATATCATGCTGTAACACTGTTTTAGATATACAAAAAAATACCGTGAACATGGAAAATATCGTCAATTATATTTCCGTTAAAATATACCACGTTAAAACATTTCAATGTAAATGCATATGGGGTCCTTTAAAAAGCACATAAAGTTTGGACAGTCGTACTAAACGGCATGTTGTCATCTTGCATTTGTAACACAGCGCTAGTTATGTAAATCAGTTCATTGGCTGCAGAAACTGCAACTGTGGTCAAGTCTTCAGGCTCATTTTCTAACCATTTCACGAACTTTGAAAGCCATCGAGTCTCTCTTCATTTGAATGCTCGGATCAAGTGATCTTCATTTGCATGGTATAAAAGCCACTCAAATTCATTATCTAGCCAGCGCAGAGGTGAATTCGATGTCAAATGCTTTGCGCCAAGAAAATCAGTTCTCTTTGGATGGAACATGTAAACCCACAGGTTAACATGTGCCAACATTTAAACTTAACATTTTCAAAGCAGAAGTGCCATGTGCCTTGCACATTGTTGAATCTTGTTGCTTGTCCATAACCATTATTCAAAAGTCATCAAGTTGTCTGGTGGCTGAAAAAGAAGAAGCAACATTTGATTAAAAAAAACTCCAATCATGAAATATATATATTTTGTATTAAATTATACATTTTGACTATTTTATTTAAGCCGAAATTAAACTAATGTATATATGTGGAAGGTAACTCACCTGGGCTATGTTGCTTTTACAGGCTTTATCTAAATGTTTGACCCAAAGGCTGGCATTGACGTCTGACACAGCTTGAAACTTGTACACATTGCCTGCAATTATAACAACACACATGCTTAAATTTCTCCACACACACTGCATTTTTCATTTTCCTGCACCCTTTTCATCGGTGAATAACATAAAAAAAAATTACCAAACAATTGCCAATGGCCATAACCATAATTGCTGGACAAACTCACTTCACATGTTTACATATGGTGCAGGAACAATGAAGCTCGTGTATAACTTTGGTACGCTAAAAGGCTCCGAAAATCTGCTCGAAGTAACATTACCAACATTACTCGAAACATCCTCGAACGATGGCTTAACTTTGTAACTCGAAACTTAGCTCTGGCAGATTGGGAACATAGTGGAATGTTGCGCACTGCCGCACACCCGTGATAACACGGCGGGCATCCGCATGAGTCGCTGAACAAAAATCCCAGTTTTTCATTTGTCGTGTTTGATCTAATTGCGCCGATGATGCACATTGGGGATTAAACGCACCTCTTTCGGGGTCTGTGAGTTGAAACACAGTTGAATGATCAGGATCAGCAGCTCTAACCACCATCCAGCCAGCAATGTGGACCTTCTTAGATGGACGTGACTTAAACTGTGTGGGGAAACAAAGGAACACAGGCAACACGTTTGCATGCTTTTTTTTCAATTTTAGAAAAACTTCTGGTGGATATTTAAGGGGTGCTTTAAGCTCCAGCTTTTCAAACTCCGCGATCTGACGGAGAGTAAATGATTCAGTCACACGGGCACGAATGGAGCTCAAGAATCAGAGCTTGGAAAGTGGCGTCGTGTATAATATGCACGTGACGACCAATATCATGGCACCTTTTGCCAGTATCAAAGTATGAAAAATAAGTATAGGTGTTACCCTTTCTGGCAATAAAACAGGTGTTAAGATGTTCAAACGTCAAACACGTACCTGTTGCAAAGAATCAAGTCTGCATTAACCACATGTACTTGTGGTGAGCATGCCAACAAACTCTAACAACCCATCTCTGAACTCACATGCTTTCTGTCCGCAACCTTCATGGACTTTGCCGAATAAAAGTACAGATCTGCTCCGCACAAAGAGATCCAGTATCTTGTCCACGGAGACATCTGTTACGACAAAATATAGGAGCAAGAGTATTGCAAAACAATACAAACGTTAACGTAACATGTGAACACTTGTAAAATAATGTTGCACTAACAAATTATTAAATGAAAACCTTCCAAATTACGGTGGTTCATCTGTGAATTGGCCGCTTGGAATTTGGCAATAATGGATATGATAGACTGCCTTCATTGGCATGGGAATGACTCAAAATTGCACAAAAATGCAATGCAACAGTTACCCAACTACACATTTGAGTAACGATCTAGACACACACACGGATACAATATGCTCCAAGACAAGAAAATTGTGATTTTCCAAGGCTGAGCGTACGGTTGGTCTCCGTCCTTCCTTCAAGATGGTCCTGCGCTTCAGTGCTCCTTCCAAGGTGACCAGGCTGCTCGGAGGAGGCAGGGGTGAGTCGTCCAAATCCAGGGAGCTGCTGACAAAGGAAAACGATTATAAATGCAGGCAATGTTGACAATGTATCAACTAAACTGTGCCAGAAAGTCAGCACATGTTAACTAAAAACACATTGACGACTTGACTTGTTTTTTTGGATGCACACACAACACCCAATGCAAATATTAAGATTTTATTGAAACGTAAAAAAATGGTTCATCATTAGTTTGATGGCATTTCAATGCAGGTGGAGCAAGGTCAGAAGAGAAATTCATAGACGAATCCACCAAAATAATTGCGACTGTTATTGGAGGAGGCTGCGGTGGTGCAGTGGATACTCCACTGCCCTGCGAGCCTGGTAACCCGAGTTCATGGCCGTGGATAACTTCAGTGGAGAGTGCTATCGCTTGTTGGCCCTCATTCACCAACCTGTACGGATTCGTACGGTCAAGTATGGTCAAAAAAACCCAATGACCAATATGGCATAGGCCTTCTCCAGCAGTGGATTGAGGGCTGTATATTATAATTGTATTATTATTTTTTACCGAAAAAAAATGACACGTTAAACTGACAAAATTCACTTCATTGACCTACGTAACGTTGGTTACATTATCTTAGTGCACACATGAAGTTGCTGCGCCACTTTCTCTAGGCGCCTACAAAATAAGGGCGAGGTTTTTAACAGAAATGTCTTCTGTGCACAACGTTCATGCCATTGACAAAGGAAACTCTTTCGCACATCCATTGGAAAAAAAATTGGGGGGGGGGGGGGAGGGGACCGGCGGTGGGGGAGAATAATGAAAATGCCGATGATGCAGCAACAGATAATGCAGCGGTGGCCGTGCGGTGATGCGGTGTACCTGATGAAATGCACTCTGGCACATCTGCTCCTGTGTCCTGCGCTCCATGTCGCATACTTTGTCATTTGCCCCACGTGGGGTGGCAGGGGCAGTGTACTGCGAGGTAAAGAGCACGATCCCGTGGGGTTACGCTCCGTGCAATCACGTGACCTGTTGTTGTTGGCGGCACGCGGCGGATGAGACCCCACGAAGATGTTTCAAGAACCGAGTGACACCCGCCAAAAACATGAAGCACCCCCAAAAATATGCACATTGGCACCTGAACTTTGCATTGCTCTCGAAGCGATCGGGCAAATCGAGATTGACCAACTCGTTTCTTTAGGACTGCTTTTTGTGCCGAGTTTGTTGTCCTCCCCCCCCCCGCACCTCCGATTAGCACGGTTGACTACGTACGGGGCGAAAGAAGTTCAACATACAAACACACGTACAGGCGGGGGTGGACACCTAGCAAAGGCCTTTATATTTTTGGGGTGTTCCATTTTAATGCAGGGGATCGTTGAGTGTTAAAACATCTCCAGATGCCATGTGGGATAGCGTCTTTGCAAAATGATATCAAAAACAACGTGAAAACATGTCAAATGCTGCCAGGCATGTGTGCGATCGTACCGCGTACTAATATCTCACAGAAATGTAAATGTAGCAATGCTATATCCTTGAGTTAAACTATTATTCAATTCTTTTGTATAATTAACATAACCTAAAAGTCAACGAAATTAAATTTCAGTTGACATGTCTTGAACTCATCCACATTTACACATTTCGATTTAAAGCTTTCGTGACTGCAGGGATTCATCTTCTTGGTTCTTTCGGTAAAGTCACGTAGAAGGGAAATAATAAAATAATTAAAATAAAACATTATAAAAAAAATGTTTAAACATAAAAAAATGTTCTTATGTTTTATTTATTTTATTTTATTATTTCCCTTCTACGTGACTTTACCGAAAGAACCAAGAAGACATTTACACATGTTGATGTGTATCCGATTACTGCTGTATGTCTGAAGTGCAGCAGCAATTTATATGCCACACCCACTAGAAATATACCGTGCAGTGAATGTATTCATCATCCCTGCTGAATCTATACACTGTGCAAACACGCCAACTGATTTGGTTTATTAGCAAAGTCGGAATGCTGAAAAGCAAGTCTAGCCATTGTCAAATATTGGAACAAACTTCCCCTCCACATTACACAAGCGCCCACCCCGTATAGTTTTGGCTCCTTCCTCAAGAAACCATCTCTTTCTACTGGCCCATCCTTCCCTCCATCCCGAGGTAACCATGTAATTCCCATACCCCATTCCTATTCACCATATCACGTTCGGCTACCCTAATCGTACCACTCATCACCCTTGGAAAGCGCCTTGGATGAAAGCGCTATATCAATATAAGATAAGATGATCTAACCCAACGGAAACCAATTACAAATCAAATTCTGAAAGGCTATGCTTAAAATTATATATTATCCATTTTGAACTAGTCACATTAAATAATCTGCAAATATCCAAGATTAAATATGTTCGTACGTTTTTCATTTTGAGAACAGAGCAAAATATTGCGTTAAACTAACAGCATAAAAGCAAAGCAAACTCAAAAATGGAGAATGTGCAATTGTCTATCGCTTGCGTTGTAACACATCTGTGATGGCCTGCAATGCAATGCACGGTCCTGTGACTTGAAGCAGCTTTTACACTTATTGACCGTACCTGTCAAATCCAGCATAGCTGAGCTCCTCGCTCAGCTCAGACCCTTCACTACTGCCTAAAAGCACAAAAGTTAAACATTCATTGAATACTCACTCTATTTCACATTGATCATTTGACCAATCCAATATGTATGATGTTTCAAAGTACAGATATTTTCATTCCTGTCACTTATACGTGTTTCAAAGTGTGCTTTATTGTACAAAGCATGCAATTAACAAAATTGAAAATCGCAGATGGCGATGGTCAAAGAACGACTGCGTGGGGTTTTGGAGGCTCTGCAGTAGCAAATTTAATTCGGTTCTGCAAAAACCTTCCGGTACGTGGAGTGAAACATCGTACATCGTGCCGAATAACACGTGGTACAACCTGAAAACACATGGTCGGGATAAGTAATTGTTTTCACCGACAGTGAAGGACACATGGGGTAAATTTACATCTTGATAAAATGGCCACAATGCATCATCATAGTGATTTTCCATGTTGTTGGTGATGGAGACATTGGCAAATTTTTTTTGTAGGTAAAGGTACGTACTCCTAATTGGGAATTGGGCCCATGGGCGGTGTAAAAACACCACAAAATCACCAACATTTATCAGTGCAAATTAAATACATAATGCATTTTAAACTGCAGGTGTCACTGTTTAACCATAAAACCAGGGGGCACACAGTTAATGTAACACCAAGTGAAGCATACAAAACTATTGACAACACTCCGCGCCTTTCATAATCTTCAAACGGCGAGTGTGCCGCAACCTTTTGCTCCCTGTAGGTTTTGTACTTCAGCCGTCTGGGAAATAAACGGCAGCAGGCAGCTCACCGTACACTGTGACACTGGCTGGTGGTGCTCACAATGACACCGACACAGCAGAGCCAAATGTACAACTCAAATACATTGACACACGGGGGCATCTATCCAGAGCTGTAGAAATTTTACTGGTAGGAACCTCCTGGTTACACCAGCCCACAGGGGATTATTCTGTCCGTCAGTCCGTCGTGCATCCAAAAATGGGAGGGGTGGGGCTGGGTGGAGAGGGGAGGGTGGGGAGGGGCTGGGTGGGGAGGGTCTGGGTGGGGAGGGTGGGGCTGGGTGGGGGGTGGGAGGGGTGGGGCTGGGTGGGGAGGGGCTGGTCACCCCGTGGTGCCCTTATCAACGTTTAACCTACTCACGCCGGATTGTGCTCACCCTCACAGTCGGCCATATTTGCGGAATACACCACGCTGCCGTTGACCCTGGCCATTGACCGAGCAACCCAACGTTCCTACCAGCTCCCTCCGCAGGAATGTGTTATTTGAATACCAGGGAGACATTTCAAAATGGTGAGGGCAAAGGTACGGCACCTGCAAGTTACTTGTTCATGCCACTGCTGGCAGAAGAGCCTCCACTCGAGCAAGCTCTACAGAGCTTCTCGAGAGAATATCTTGGCCTCATCTTGCATGCTGGCCAGACATCTTGAGAAGAATTAGGAGTACTCCGCACTCTACCCCACCACACACACGAGCTGCCAATCGACTAACTGTGGAGTACCCATTTATACGGCTGGGTAGACAAGAGGTGGGGGTGGAGGGAATTGAAGAAACTTGGCCCATTGTTTCAATTGCTGTGCAGGGGAGGAGATCGAGCCAGCGACCCCTGTATTGCAAGTCCACAGTGTACTAACCATTATGCCATGGCAGCTCTTATTTTGTGTAATTACCAAATACAAACCGGGCTTTAGAACAATCCATGAGTCTTAAGAACTTGCCAATTGTTTCAACTGCCACCATTACACCTGGACGCACCGTACATTCAATATATCAGAAAGGCCGATTTTATTTTTTTCTGAGCTGGGGGGGGTGGGGGTGTGTGTGGGGGGGGGGGGGCAATTTACCGATGGAGAGGCCGCTGGAGAGGAAGGAGGCGTCGGTAGCCGTGCGCAGGGGGCTGCTGCTCTCGATGACGCTGTCGTCCAGCAGGTGGCGTGGCCGCACGGCTGGCAGGGTCATGCTCTTGGCCTCCGTGCCCGACTGCGGGCCCACGAAACTGGCCGTGGCAAAAAAAAAACAGGACCGAGCGCCACCCCACCCCCCCCATCGTCGGTGGTTAGACGTGCGGAAAACTCGTCTCGTTGTTGTTGTGCGCGTGTACGCCGAACCTCTTCCGCGCCGCATGCAGCCAACCGCGCTGCTGATCTGAAGTGACTGATGTTCAATCACACGAACCATTTTAAAAGTTCGACGGAGCCATTATGGTATTGGCTAATTCGCTCGAGCCGACGAGCTTGATTTTGCGTCTGGGTCTGGGGTCTGTAACACGAGACGCTGCGCGGAAAAAATTACGACACGAATTATTTAGCTCGAATGGCGCTGTAATTACAATTTCTCTAATCGCTCATTAGGGGCTAGCAGTGGGAACAGAAAGTTATCCGGTACTTGAATAGCTTCTCCATGAATGAATAGTTGATCTAATTTTGACGAACGAACACACATAAGCTACAATTAATTTAAATAAACAAAACAAATTAATGGCGTCCAATATTCATGCACCATCACATTTCAACTTTCAGTTGCAAAAATAAAACGCTCACCAAAAAATGTGCTACGGATCTTAAAGGCACAGTTGCATTTATGAATCAATTGTATTTCTATGAATCCGCCAAGGCTACCAAATTCACTCTTTCCTCGACACCGCAGCATATTGCATTTTGTCTCGCTCGAGTCTTATTATGAATCACAGATGTTTCGTCTATTCCTTGGCACTTGCAACGGCGGACGCAGAGAGATATATGACGCATGCGGTGGACGGGTGTCTTTAATTGCGGTTGGAAGCAGAAGTTGCAGCCACTCTGTGGAGGTTGGGTGAGTCTCACTCGCAAATGCTTCCCAGTGGTTATTGGTTAGATTACAAATGGGATTCACGAAGTTGGCTCCCCCCGCTTCATCACGGAGTTCTACCCGACTATAATTATAGTAATTATAGTAAATTTACGCAACTACTGGCTACTGACTCAGTACTGAGCCTACTGTCCATGCGCTGCTCTGCATTGAAAGGTACCTTCATCGGCATAAATCAGCATTTTTGTCACCTTTTTGAAGGGAGAAAAATAGAGACCTATCAATACCAGGATTTTTCCCCCCAAATATTGCAGGAGTCTCTTAGCCGCATCTAAACATGCTGGGGGTGTCCGAATACTCACGACACCCACAGTCGCTGCGCCGAGCTTTGCCACCGCCACAAAAAAAACCAGGACAAATCATGGGGAAAAAATAATCTCTCAATACTGGAATAGAGAAGAACTACACGTGAATGCATTTGTCTTGAGTGATGAATTATCAGCCAAACGACATAAACGGCCACTTATGATGTCCTAGGAAGATTGACTGATTTCACAGGTCAGGCAAGCTTAAACAGAGCACAATCCCTGGTGAAAACCAGAACAGACAGGCGATGGGCAAAACCTCTTCACCCCCCCCCCCCCCCCTCCGATTGACTTCACCGCCTACCGACGAGGTGGGGAAAACAACAACCTGGCACCTCCCTGAGCCGCACACGGGGACGAGCTCAGCACAGCCCCCACGCACGGCTCGATTGCATCGTTGGAAAGCAGGTGTACGGTAATACAATTGGACTGGGGCGCCTTAAACTAACGGTTGGAAGCCGCCAAAGCCCTCCTCGTGCGTTGGCCCAACCTGCTGCCCAGACTGCGGCTCTTGCGGTGGCAGCACGGCGGGGTGTGGCGCGCGAGGGGCGGCGTGGCTCCCGGACTGTGGAAGGAGAGCGCCTCGGGGGCCGTGGGTCTCCTGCCGACGCGCGGGGATGACGACAAGTCGGACGGCCCTGGAAGGAGGCCAATGGAAAACAGACACGCGCGCAAAAAAAAAAATCGGACAAATCTGCGTTACTGTCGGTTCCATTGAGAGGAAAAACATTCCCTCTTGCCCAAAGCGAGCGCGGCCTCTGTGGCTTCATATACGGTGGCGGTTCCAAGTCGGCGGTGGAAACTCCACATTCCTTTGGCGGAGCCGGTGAAGTCTCATCACGTGCAGCTCAAACTGCCCATTTGACTGACTCTGCAGCGACGTTGACCCTGGCCGGATTTGAACTCGTGTCCTCTTGCAGACAGTTTATGCACCGATGGAGACTCAAGGACATTTCACCAGCGCAAATGTGGCGAATAACTTTACACAATGGAACATCGATCTCAACTGCACGTATTCCTTTGAAACATCTCTGATATTCCCTCTGCATCTCCAGAAGCTCCTAAACTGCATATCAAAACATATCATACTCTAACACATTGCTATTTCTCCATATGACAACACAAGTTGACAGGGAGCTTGCTGCCCTATCAACTGAGCTACATAGGCATTGAGACAAAAACTTAGCAAGGTCATAGTTATTCTTGGTTCTTTTGGTAAAGTCACGTAGAAGGGAAATAATAAAATAATAATATATATTGTCTTATATATTTTTTTTTTTATTCTTTTATTATTTCCCTTCTACTTGACTTTACCGAAAGAACCAAAAATATGAATCCCTGCAGTCACGAAAGCTTTAAATAAAAATTTAAGGTCATAGTTATCTAGAAATGTTTCAATGCAAGTACAGGTACATGTGAATTAAAGTAAAAAAAGGGGGAGTGATGCACTACATTATAAACCCGGTTAGTCGAGTCCAACTCACAACTAGGGCTGACATCAGCTGCGAGTGATATTTGGACCAGTCCTGGGCTCCCCCCTTTCACCAACTCACGCTGACCAGCATTGTGAAGTCTGGTCAAACCACTTACACTACGAGGCCAGACCGTCATCCGATCAGCAGAATGACTAAGGGCCTCAAACTATTATTATTTAATTTCCATCTTACATATGTGTGCGTCATTATACTTGACTGCAAATTACCTTGACCCATTTCGCGGACAGTGCAACACGTGTGTAAATAAATCAGAGCCCTGTTTTAATTAAGGAACGGAGGCTAAACAAGCTTTGCCACAACACGCATCAGGTACACCTGCTATAATCACCCAGGAATGTCTGTCCTTAACGCTCGTGACGTCACTCCACATCGGCCAGCCCCCCCCTAATTAATATTCATGAGCAGGTGACGTCCTTCAAATGGGCACCCCCCCACCCCTCCTCATTAATAATCATGAGCAGGTGACGTCACTCAATACGGAGTACCCCCCCCCCCCCATCTAATAATCATGAGCAGGTGACGTCACTCCACATCGAACAGCCCCCCTCATTAATAATCATTATAAGGTGACGTCCTTTAAATGGACACCCAACCCTCCATTAATAATAATTAGCGGCTGACGTCACTCCACATGGAGGGGGGGCGAGGCGCCTCCTCCCCCCTCCTCAGCGTCAACTGACAACCCTCACTACAAAGGCAGAACCCTGACGTCACGCGATCTCCGTCACGCTGTTGAGACATCAAAGTAAAAAGGACGTCATGGTGAACAAAGGATTAGAACCTTTAAATGAAATAGGTCTGTGTCACAGCACCCTTACAAATTGCGATTGGATGCAACGAATATCACATCGCGGTCTGCTTTTCGCTTGCAAGTTTCAGATTTACTGAAATACACCCGTCCTTGGACGGGCAAAAGGTTAGTTTCAAATAACTTAACACATTTGTCAACAACGTTTTTTTCCCCTTTAATTTTAGGCCAGTGTGATTGACAAACGTTATTTGTGCTTGTGTGCCCACTGCAAACGCAGTATCGCCAAAAAATAGCCACTGCAAACAGGTCAATTGTGAAAATATGCACACAGCTGCCCAGTTGGAAGCTGCAGAACATGGTACATACCACAACAGCAAAGGTGTTGCTTCCGAAACGTCGTGATTTAATTTGTTTTATTTTCTACCTACGTGACTTTACCGAAAGAACCAAAGAGTATGGATCCCTGCAGTCACGAGAACTTTAGATCTAGATTGATTCATGGGAAGAGTAACCATGATATTCTAGATTTGAAGCTTTCGTGACTGCAAGGATTCATACTCTTAGGTTTTCTTCTTTTTCTCGTGACTTTACCAAAAACAACCTCGTGACTTTACCGAAAAAACCTAAGAGTATGAACCATGATATTATTACCTGTAAGGTCCTCCTTCGACATGGCGAGCTGCGGCGTGCTACTCGCAGGCTCGATTCTGAGCGATTGCCTGGAAATACAACGCAACACGGAACATTGGCATGGCAGGCAAACTTCATGTATTTAACAGAAGCCGTAAATTCACACTGGACGTGTGCACATCTTGAGTTCACACAAAGAGGCCACCAAGCGACCGGTTTTTTAAATCAAACTTTGACCTCTCCGCTAGCAATATTAAGTAACGCGCTTGGAAAAGCAAAACAGAAAGGAAAAAAACCCGTCACACGTTTTCCAGTCGCATTGGGAATATCACAATCCATTCCTTTCAATGAAATGGCACCTGAAAGCTTCAACTATAAACAAAGGATGCACCCCCCTCCCCCCCGCCCTTAGGGACCGATCTGGTGTCTAGAGGTGCAGCATTCATCAGCCACACTGCATGTGAACGGTTTCTCTTAGAGCCAACGTGTTCACTAATCATGTTTGTTTGTTGTAGTACAGAGTTAGCCTCAGTAATTTTGCTGGAGCAGTCAATACCTGATGGCGGTTGCTTGTGTTGCTTCCGAAACGTCGTGATTTAATTTATTTGTTTTCATTTTAATTTATTTTATATTTTTTACCTACGTGACTTTACCGAAAAAACCAAAGAGTATGGATCCTTGCAGTCACTAAAACTTCAAATCTAGAATTAGCCTGATAACTTTAATCTAAATTGTCTTATGGTTGTTATTGTTTGACTTGCATCCCACTGGGATTTTAGCACACAGCGTTGAAATACGGTGCTTTTTTGGAAGACTTTTGCTGTTTTTTCCTGGATTTTTCTGTTGCGGGTAGTCACTTTAAGATGTTTTCTTGTTCATGTTTTTGTTTGTTGCGGTTGCACCCGAGTCAAGAGCCGCATGGCTCACAGGGTTATACCTAATAAATGAAACTGAAACTCTCCGCTCTCTGAACATTCAGACAGGAGGACACGCAGCCCACGCGGAATGACAGGCAAATGGTTTCCCATATGCGGAGAGTTCTGCTGCTCAGAGAGTTTAAGAGAGTACCCCGCTTTACCTCTGGGAGCCAGAGGCACATTGAATTACATCATTGTGAGATCCATCATTTCCAAGCACATTCAGGTCAACCTCTCATGCCTGGTCTGCTTTAACTCTTTAAATCTTCAGAAAGCGGTCCTGGGATTGCGATGATGAGTTTTTAAATTAGAGGCCGTGTGTGTTGAGGATTTCCTACTTTCCTCTGGTGACTGAATGACAACTCATTAGTGTGCGCTTATTTAAGGAACGGTGACAGTATTAAGTAGCTCCTTGGAGGAAGCTACACGTGGAGTTACCGCTATTGCTGCTCCTGCTGATATACGCCAGATACTATGCACTCCCAACATTCGTCCAACATATTGGCTTGAAAAGCAAAAATATATAGTAGGCATCGTTTCAATCAATGGCCCTTCTTCAAATGATGTGCTATGAGAATGCGACATTGGCCAAAATGTCACCTATTTTACATGTTTCCTTTTAGTCAGCGTTATTGATGAAACAGTTTCGTTTATTTGTTATGTGTGCTTACGCACCACTGCCAAAACATTATCATTTAATAATTTGTTTACATCAGATACTGCATGCCTGCATAGACGTAAAACTGATGGCCATGGCACTGAATTCCCTGGATTGATGTTTCTGGAGGAAGCATGGAAGCCATCTTATTGGCCGATGCTGTTTTACTCAATGAATCAAAGTTGATTTAAGTAGCATTTGCTCTGGAATCTGTCACCTGGATTTGAAACTGCACAGTACACACTCATGTCCCTTAATCTGAAGGGCAGTATGATGTATGAAAAATATATGAAAATACTGCAAACCACTCATGTTTTTTTTTTTCAAATATAATAACCTCCACCATCAATATACTTTTCTGACACCACAAGTATTTACATGTTTTTGCATTCTAGATTTGAAGTTTTCGTGACTGCAGGGATCCATACTCTTTGGTTCTATCGGTAAAGTCATGTAGGTATAAAATAAAATAAATGAAATCACGACGTTTCGGGCGCAACACAAGCGTCCGTCATCAGGTGGGACAACCACAGCAAGAAACAATTGCTGATGACGGACGCTTGTGTTGCGCCCGAAACGTCGTGATTTAATTTATTTTATTTTATACCTACGTGACTTTACCGAAGGAACCAAAGAGTATGTTTTTGCATCTCATTTTATAATACTTTTAACTGCCCTATTTTGGCAGCATTAAATTAGTGTATGTGGATAAGACAAGTCATCTCCGCCAATTTGGATATACAGGTTATGCATTACGGGCACATACAATAGTATATTTTTCAACTGTCAGCAAGCAGCTGCTGTTTCATTTTACTCAACGGGGTACAGAAAGCGCAGATGCCATGCAAAAGCAGACTCAAGCTGAAGTCAATAGTGGA
Source organism: Lampetra fluviatilis (assembly GCF_964198595.1). NCBI lineage: Eukaryota > Metazoa > Chordata > Hyperoartia > Petromyzontiformes > Petromyzontidae > Lampetra > Lampetra fluviatilis. The sequence goes on from NC_136294.1 coordinate 6,262,092, forward strand.
ACTTTTCTGAAATATTCTTGCAAACGATGTTTTTTTCTTCTGTATTTAGTTTAAACAATGGGGCAATACAGTTACAAGCGACTCTACAATAATCAACTTTATTCAAAATAAATGTATTTACATGTCACACATGTAAAAGCACGATGATTGGACAAATAGGGTCACGTGGATCATCAAGCAAAACATTCAACATCGTGGGCTTTTTGACGCTTTTCAACTGAGGTTCAAAGCACTGATGTGTTACCGCTGCCCACTAGCCCATCTATCCATCTGCCTGTAACATGGGGTCACTATAACGCTCTATGATTTCCTGCAATCACGAAAGCTCCGAGTCTCTCATTGACATGCTAATTTCTCTACCCCCCCCCCTCTCTCTGCCCCCCTTTCTCTCTATTTAAGGCCTCGACACAGAGGCGTTGTTTCTCTGTGTGCCTATGTGTGTGTCTTTCTCTGTGCGTCTCTGTGTTATCTCTCTCTGCTTATGTGTCTGTCTGTGTGTCTCGGTGTCTGTGTTTTGTCTCTCTCTCTCAAATTTAGCAATCTTTGGAAGAACATAATCAACCAGGTAGGATGTTGACTGTTATGTTAGCTGACTCTCTGTGTTGTATTGCACTATATTTCTAAGTTTACTAGGTTTGTTTTCTCTTTCATTTGTACCTGATGATGATTGCTTGTGTTGCAAATAAAACGTCGTATACTATTATTTAATTAATGTTTTCTTTCTACGTGACTTTACCGAGATAACCAAAGATTAAATCATTTTAAAGTTGAGTTTTTATTAGGGGCTTAAACTACAGAAAAAACTAACTGATGAACGAATTACCCAACACGTAGTGATACAAAAAGATAACCCAGCGATAATGGCCAAGTCCAATTCAGGCATTGTGATGACGTTATAAGTCATGTGCAGGTTAACTTCCCCATGATGTCCTTATGCGCAATATTATCTCACGACACGTCATTCACCCTGTGACGTCATTTCATTTTTGCACGAGATGATGGCACAGAGAACTTTGAATAAAAACTGGATTAATCTGTCCTCATGGCATTATGCAATGGGTCGTCTTGATTATTAATTGCATTTTCTTATTTTCTGATTGATTTGTTTACAAATGTCCTTGTTTTACTTTTGCCTTCATAGGCTGAACCAGTGCATTTCATTTCATAGATCCCTGCTGGATCCGAGTGAGCTCTAGGCAAGAGGGGAGGGTGAGGTTTTGTCCTCAGTCTTTTGTGTATGAATGAATGGAGACAAAGCAACCATTTTTGACAAACAATGGCTCAATAACGAATAACTGTGTTAGAAAGCAGAAGCAAAAAGAGTCGCTCAATGCGACATGGAATGTCACGCAACAAAAGTTACATGCAAGAAAGATGCTCTGTTTAACTTGAGATTAATATTTCCTCAAAGCCGATTGTGAATTCTGAGACCAGGTCTCTTTTACTTTAGCTGAATGTGGTGTCATGGACAAAATACAGCACTTACTTGTAGTTGTCATCCTCTACAAACTTCTGCAGTTCCTCAATGTACTGCACAGACTGAAGGTACTTTTGGACATGGAGTAGCATTGGTAGGAAGTCTGCACAGACACGCATAAATATAATATCACCAACCACATTACCACCGTTTGCCTTACAAAAGTACAATCGTGCTTAAGCGGTGCATATCTCTGTTGGCAGTCCGGAGATAATCGTGAACATTCTATGGTGATGCGTGGTCTATCCAAAGCAAATAAAATACAAATGTGATAATTGGGTTTTTTACCCTTCTATCTGGCACAATACCTGCAGTCATAATGCAAACAAAAAACATAACTCTGTGCATACATTATCAGATGCAAACAAAAAACATAACTCTGTGCATACATTATCAGAGTTATGTTTTTTGTTTGCATTATGACTGCAGGTATTGTGGTCTATGTAAACATGACTTCTTGTAAAAAAAGGTGTCAGTTTTGTTGCCAGATAAAAGGGTAAAAAAAACAATTATCATATTTTTACTGGCAAATGAGGTTCCAATGGTAAAAATACAAATGTATCTAAGAATCCGTTTCAATAAATGAGCATTGTGTATGAAAGGCATTTACACATGAATTTAATTTGAGTAGGCATAAGGTATATGCTAAATCTATATATATAAAATCGCAAATCTGTCTGTCTGTCTGTGTGTGTGTCTGTGTGTCGCCGGACCATACGCAGTTTCATTGGACGGCGGTTGCCCCTGGCAACGGGTAGCGACGCATTCGCTGCCGGGTTGACGCCATTTTTAATTCCCGTTAAAAATATGCGCACGCATTTGTGGTATAAACTCGATATACCCAGCGTTGCCTGGGGGGAAAATACATTTAAAATCTTATGAAAACTTTCAAACATTACATACCAATGAAAAAACAACTGTGTTATTACTTTTAAACCCGACGCGCCAAGAACCGATTCTCTAAATTGCGCAAAGGAATCGAAGGTTGTAGATTCCTTAAGATTCGGACGATTCCCGTTTACTATAAGTTGGTTAAAGTCGATATAAACTGCTACGAACAGGAAATATCCGGCGTTGACCGGGGCAAAAATGTAATTAAAAACTCCTGAAAAAATAAAAAAATAAAATAACAATGAAAATGAAACTCTATCATTAAAAATGTAAACCCCCAACATGCCAGGAATCGATTCTTTGATTCGCACAAAGGACTAATCGAAGGTTGTAAATTACTTTAGGATCGTGCTTCCTGTTTAATATAAGTTGCTTATAGAGTTGATATAAACTGCTACGAATGGGAAATATCCGGCGTTGACTGGGGCAAAAATATAATGGTGAGGGCGGTTGTGAGTGGCGATTGTGAGTGGTGATTAGTGAGTGGTGAGGGGAGGTTGAGTGGTGAGGGTGAGTGGTGAGGGTGAGTGGTGAGGGTGAGTGTTGAGGGTGAGTGGTGAGTGGTGATTGGTGAGGGTGTGATTGGTGAGGATGAGTGGTGAGGGAGAGTGGTGAGGGAGAGTGGTGAGGGTGAATGGTGAGGGTGAGTGGTGAGTGGTGAGGGTGAGTGTTGAGGGTGAGTGGTGAGTGGTGATTGGTGAGGGTGTGATTGGTGAGGATGAGTGGTGAGGGAGAGTGGGGAGGGAGAGTGGTGAGGGTGAATGGTGAGGGTGAGTGGTGAGTGGTGAGGGTGAGTGTTGAGGGTGAGTGGTGAGTGGTGATTGGTGAGGGTGTGATTGGTGAGGATGAGTGGTGAGGGAGAGTGGTGAGGGATAGTGGTGAGGGTGAATGGTGAGGGTGAGTGGTGAGTGGTGAGGGTGATTGTTGAGGGTGAGTGCTGAGTGGTGATTGGTGAGGGTGTGATTGGTGAGGATGAGTGGTGAGGGAGAGTGGTGAGGGATAGTGGTGAGGGTGAATGGTGAGGGTGAGTGGTGAGTGGTGAGTGTTGAGGGTGAGTGGTGAGTGGTGATTCGTGAGGGTGTGATTGCTGAGGATGAGTGGTGAGGGAGAGTGGTGAGGGAGAGTGGTGAGGGTGTTATTGGTGAGGATGAGTGGTGAGGGAGAGTGGTGAGGGTGAATGGTGAGGGTGAGTGGTGAGGGTGAGTGTTGAGGGTGAGTGGTGAGTGGTGATTGGTGAGGGTGTGATTGGTGAGGATGAGTGGTGAGGGAGAGTGGTGAGGGAGAGTGGTGAGGGTGAATGGTGAGGGTGAGTGGTGAGTGGTGAGGGTGTGTATATATGTAAGGTTATTAAGAAATATATTTTTCACCCGGGCAACGCCGGGTAATACTGCTAGGTTATATTTTCCAAACCATTTTTCCTGTAGGAAGGCGTTTTGTGCCATCGTAAAGAATGCACAATATCTTAAGGCTTGTAATTCTATAAATGTTGCCTCTCAACCTAATGGAACACTTAGAGAATGGTCATTTTGTATTCGTCTAAACTGACAGATAATTGTTTGGAATTTCAGTGGCCATGCTCCACACTGACCCTAAAGCATAGTCTGTAAAAACTTCACCATCAGTTAAAGAAAATAAAAGTGCATCCTTTAAAAGTTATTAATTTGTTTGGACAGCTGCAGAAAGTTTAAAAAAAAAACTTCAAAAGGAAAACAGAGCTTACTACACAGCAATTTTTATAGTTAAATAACACTTTAAATTGTTTAATTGTTGTAAATTGTTTACTGTTTAGGTAGAGCACACAAAGTGTACAGTTTGTAAAGAGTGAATCACGGTTTCATGGCCTTGGTCTTGAACTTTTATGCGAATTCCAGTCTTACTGCTGCTCTTTGGCATTTTATTCAAAACCCTGAGAACTAGACAAATTGCATCGTGGGATCACAGCACTCCAAGTCTACTTGGACCAATAATAACTCAATAACAATGTTGTAAGCAACTAAAATCCTCTGTATTTAACAATATAAATTTCTGATAGTGCCAACGAGTGGTCTGGATAAAACTTCAAACCGTTGTTCTTGACATGTAGAAAAGTAGCTTATTATTTCAGATGAAAACAGGTTCCAAGAAAAGCAACAGGATCGTAATTTTAAATTATGATTTTACATTCAACTATAATCCAATAACAAAAATGGCACCCACCTAATATGATCAGCGCAACACAATTCGCGAGCCTCCCTTAAATAGCATTAACGTCCCCCGTGCTATTTTTCACATTAGATAATGAGTGGAAATATCGAAATGAGTAAGTGTGCGTTACATAAAACCATATCATTAGTATTCCCTCTGTCTGCTTTATTCGTTACGTAATAAAACAAATATTGATGTTGGGAGAGTTTGTGGAAATTGATTAGTCCAGAGCCAGCAGCAAGTGCAAAAGTCTTTGCAAAAGGGGCACGCGTTTGCTTTGAGTGGTTTCGATCAGCCGAGCATTCCAATCCACATGGCATCATTCTAATGCTAGTCTTGCTGTCAAGCACGCTGCTGGCTGAGTAAAACTAATTCAATACGACAGTCACATGCAACCAAATGTTTTACATTGCCCGCTAGAAACCCGTGCACTGGTGAGTGAACGGGAGTACACAAGGGCAACACAGGTTTTGTATTTTGATAGTCTTAACCAAAAAAAAACTCGCTTGTCCCACCAACTTACTGAACTCCGGGGTTCAGCACTGAGATGGCACAACTGAAACGCTGGGTTTGCTATCAGGCAGCCACCCAATTAAACCGGGTTCTCAAGTGTAGTCAGCTGATGGTCTTCGCCTGGTCACCGGTGACCGAAAATAACCGCGCCACATTAAATTTGGCTGAGCACACACCTAGGTCAACATCCACCCTCTGACGACTTCAAAATATCAGTTCCAATATTCATATGACGAGCGTCACTCTGCGTTGCATTGGCGGGAGGAAGAGTGGTGCCCCCTACTGTGTGGACCGAGGGTCACCTGAAGGGACAGAGGTATTCCGCTTGCATGGGCCATCCTCCAGCACAAAGGATGGCACTGCACTGCGAGAAATCCATACGGATCCTTGGTCTCATGACACAACTCCAAGAGGACAATCGAGTGCAAAAAAATATATATACAGGGTGCTTCAAAAAATGTTAACACTTACATGTGACTATCGTTTTCAATGGAAAAAGACTGTAACATGATAGCAAGTGTATGTTGATCTCTTCAAAAAGTCTCTCCACTTGTTCGCCATCATTGTCAACACATGCCTGGAATCTTCTCCAGGTGGTCTCCAGAGCCCGGAGGCACATTTCTTGTGGTGTTGTTGCAAATTCTCAGAAGTGTTAAAACATTTTTGAAGCACCCTATATACATGCAAAAGCAAACTACTGAACTCAGTGGTGAGTTCCTCACGTCCTTGTAGGACCACAGATGTCATGGAAAGCCCTTGGCAGCTGTGCTGAGGGAGACCTCACCATATTGACAGAACTGTTGGAAGTCGGAGATGACCCTGAGTATGTTGTTCATGTGCAGAGACCTCTTTTCGCTCTCCAAGATGCTGCCAGATGCCGGATGGGCAGAGTCAATGTACACGACGTCAGACAGGTATATGCCTGCAAGGAACAGAGAGAAATAGACATTTGATTAAATTCGCAGCAAGTTGCCAAGGGGGGTGGTAGCAGTGGCGCAGTCATGAGCACACTCCACTATAACCTCAGTGTCTTGAGGTCGATCAGTGGCAGAGGTCGCAACCGGGTACCCGATACTCGTACCCTACCCGATACCCGGCTACCCGTACCCGGCCAGGTACGGGTACGGGTACCCGTTTGCGACCCTGGTGCGGCCGGGTACGGGTACGGGTAGGCTGTGAGTCACTGGGGAGTAACCGTTTGTCACTCATTTCGGGTAGGGTACGGGTAGGAAACGGGTACCCATTTGCGACCCTGGTGCGGCCGGGTACGGGTACGGGTAAGGAATCAAAACCCGTTTGCGACCTCTGATCAGTGGTGAACTCTGAATCAGTCTTAGACCCCCCCCTACCCCGCCACCCTTCACCAACCGACACTGACCGGCATGGTAAAGCATGGTCAAACAACACCCATGACAACTTGTGGTATGGCGAGGTCTTCGTCCAGTTGCTGATTGACAAAGGGCTATAAACAAAAATGTTGCTATTAACCCCAAAAGTTCTGATACCCACAATAAATCGACAACATGCCGTACATGAATATAGCGGTGTCACTCTTTGCCAATGCACCGCCACACTCATTCATCTCCTACTGGATATCTTTTAAAAATTAACCCGTAAAAACAAAGTTTTTCACTATAAATCCTTTATATGCGTGGCGGCTAGAGTCCTCTCGTCCTCTGGCTTGAGATGGCTGCCACCTATGGGTCAGATGATTGTCTGCCAGCATTAAGCAATTGGTAATCAAATATTTTAAAAAATTCCCTAAACAGTGTAAAATTTTGGAAAAAAAATTTCACGAAAATTAATTGTCATGCACAACGAGTCTGTGTGGAAAATGTCAGCGCGATTGGATTACGGGAAGTGGGTTAAAAAACGACCGAAAGATTTGCACGGTCGTAAGCAAGCAAGCAAGCACGCAAGCACGCAAGCAAGCAAGCAAGCGAACTTAATATAAAGGATTTAATAAGTATAACCCGTAAAAACAAAGTTTTTCACTATACATCGTCTATATGTGTGGCAGCGAACTTAATATAAAGGATTTAAAAATATATTCGCCTGTGGAGGACGCGGGGATCGATCCCGCGACCTTTGGCATGGGAAGCGAGGGCGCTACCAACTGCGCTACTCCGCCACGGCCTGTGGAGGGGTTACGCTCTGGGCTCTTACACTGTGACGTTCAGCCAAAGCCATGAATGAGTTCTATTTGAATATATGTAAAATAAAATGTTGTTGCCTAAAAAGTGTAAAATTTTGGGAATTTTTTTTTACGAACATTAATTGTCTCGCACAACGAGTCTGTGTGGAAAATGTCAGCTCGATTGGATCACGGGAAGTGGGTTAAAAAACGACTGAAAGATTTGCACGGTCGTAAGCAAGCAAGCAAGCACGCAAGCAAGCAAGCACGCAAGCAAGCAAGCAAACTTAATATAAAGGATGTAAAAAGGGCGTCGCAGCTCATAGGATTCCTCCAGTCTAAATACATATTCTGATTCTGATTCTGCATTTGTAAAATGAAGGCAAACGGGCGGTTAGCCAAAGTTAACTCTTCAGGAAACAATGCTAACAAAATTAATGATTTAGTACATGACCTATGTGACTACAAAAGTCACACGTTAAAATGATTAATTGATGGTTTCTATTATTTGATTGTGTAACATTAAGTATCAAAGTGGTCCGTGAAAATTATCTTAATTATGATAAATGTGAGTAATTTATTTCGTACCTAATGACAAAATTTAAATACGGATTATGCACATTCCTAAGTTGTAAGGGTTGTTTATGAAATATCTGGTCGCAAAATTGGGTTTGTATTCATAGAGACCAAAATAAGAATTTGACATGCTGCATAACCTTCATTAAAGCACTAGTTTGGCAATGAGCCTTGGTGTTGAAACAATATGTGCTCCTTCATGGAAATAAAAAAAACTTAAACCACATTCAAAATGCTTTCCAGTTCATAATTTTAATCATATTTACCCGATTTACTTCATCAAAATAATAATCACTAGTACGTTGAAAACCAAACATGTGCAAGTTATTAAAAGCAAGACCTAAAATGAAGTCCAAATGAATCCCACTTGCATCAGTCCAAAGCACTGTACAAATAAAAAAAAATAACTCCCAGAGTCAGATGCACTGAAGTTCAGCATTTGGTTTATGTTGACTATTGATGCAGTAAAATTTCTACTTGGGTATTGATCTGTTTTGCCATTGACTTTGTGTAACCTGACTGCATCACACAGCCTAACAGCACGCCTGATGGTGCTAGATTGCCAAACTGTGTCAACACACCTTTTAACTAAAATAATTAAAGATACCACATCAACCAATGCAGGAGAACTGCGCAGATGGAGGTCACATGCCCTAGATAATTCAGTGATATATTCTGGCAGGTTTGGATAAACTATTTGATTTACAAGCAAGCACAAAGAATGTGTTTTCAAGGCTTGAGGCGTTAAAAGGCACAATTGCCAGGAAATGTTTCTATCTCATGTGGCTCCAAATTACTTTGCCTTGAATGATGATGAATACAAAAGGAAGCTTTATTTATTCACGGATGTTTATGCAAGTGCACTGGCGTGACAACTCAAACTCTAGTAGCACTAGCAACATAACAAAAAGCCTCCCAACAGGCGAGGAGAGATTGAGGCTTTCTACAAATCCCAAGCCCATGGCCACGTGATGAAATAAGTCAGTCGAGACTCGGTGCCAATCGGTGGATGAAAAAAGACAGGGACCCAGTTTTCCATGGGTTCCATTTGTTTATTTAACACGTAGGCTTTCGCGGCCAATTTTATCCATAACAGAATGGGTTTTTTGGGTTATATTGCGTAAATATATCGCTTGTGGCTCCAAATTGATAGGAAGATTTTTCCACAATTCGGGCAGTCGCTTGATGAGGCTGGTTGTAATTACCGGCAAAATGTTGTACTGAAATTGTAAATGTTACAGGTTGGCTCTCCAACACAACGGTGTGCTGAACGAGTAACAAATTGGCATGCTTTGTTTACGTGAAACACCTTACTAATTGGCTGTGTCGGGTGGTGGCGGGCTTAACGACAAATTTATATTTTTACGCGATCTATTCCAAAAAAATATATATTATGGATCCATTTATATATGTGGGTCAGCTCACACTGGTGGCTCGGAAGGACACATCTCCAGAAGTGAGGTCAAGCGTCTCAGGAACAATATGAACTCCCCAGGCTCTACAAGCACTCTCCCGCCAGAGAAGAAGACATCACGTGCAGGACTATCCTTGCCTCAGCGTGCCACCGATCGCTGCAATTTCATCAGATGTTTCCCAGTACTTATGCATCCAATATTTCTGCTATTCATTCGAAGTTTGATTTTCAGTTAGGTCAGTTGTGGCCATAAAAAAAGGCTTTCCAGCTCTGACTCATTGCTTACAAAGTCATGGTCAAAATGCCATCACTGCCGACGGCGTTGATACCACTGTAATTTGCCATCACTTCCTTCCTACCCCAAGATCCCATATAGTTGATGCAAAGTGTACACGTCCAAGTTCCGCTATTAAATGAGTACCGCACCATCTGCCTTTAGTTCATCCCCATGGTTGGTGACCTCTGGGTGCAACTCGAATGGCTGTCTCAGCAGCGTGCCCTCTTTCCATCCTGCACACGTGTTCCACCCATCAAACTCTTTTTCGTCATTACATCTGTAACACTCTATTTTCTACGTTCCATCCTAAAGACCAACTGCCGCTTTCCTCGTCACCTGTTTCAGGCCCAAGTCTCTTAGCCATATCGTAACACGCCTCCTTATCACTCTTATATCGCTACTACCGTGGCTGCTGTTCCTGTGAGCGTCACTCATTGATTCCTCCAACCATGTCGCGGACTGTTTCATCTCATCCGTACCATGTTCAACCATCACACCGCATGTCACAACCACTCCGCTTTCTGCTTCTTCCCTCTCGCTTCTCCTCTTTGCAAAAATCTTACCACTTCTTTTTCAGCAACAGTTTAACACCGTGCTAAATTTAAGAAACAATAACTATTTGGGGTCGGTGCTCAGCAAATGTTTTCACAAACAAACAAAACTCCACACAAACATTAATGTTGCTGCAAAACTAAAGTTTATCTTTCTTATTTCAAAGCAGACCATCAAAAATTAGCAATTGTGATGCAATATATCTCGAGCCCCATGTCCTATACCGCATTATGCACATTACCGTTAACACAAGGGTGATTAAACTTACATATCACTACCAGGTAATTCGATGAAAGCCCCAAGAAATATACCAGATCCTCTGCACAGCGTGTTGAGATACCTTTTGCATTAAATGATACATCGATGCAAGTGATTTATTACATTTCATGGCCTCATCATTTGACCGCTGGTAATAGAAATCGTTTTCATGGTCATCACATACTTTGTATTGTTGTCAATTTACAATATACACACACAAGAGTCCTTCTCCATAATATAGTTTTTTGTTGTTGGTTAGATCGCGTAAATATAAATGTGTCGTTAAACCAGGAGGATTTCTCCACAAATATGGCTGTCGCCTAATGAAGCTAGTTTAAATTACTGGCGAAATGTCGTACTCAGATTGTAAATGTTGTGGATTTGCTCTCCAACACACCGGTGTGCTGTATTAGTAAGGAATTGGCATGTTCTGTTTACGTGACAAACCTTTCTAATTGGCCGTGTCGGGTGGTGGCGGGTTTGACGACACATTTATATTTACACGATTTAATCCAAAAAAAACTATATTATGGATGATATTGGTCGCGAAAGCATACGTGTTAAAGAATCCTTCTGTTAAGAGTCTAATGAAGAACTTTCCATTGTCTGGATGTGTCTCAGACCGTATTATGAAAGACGTGATGAATAGTAAAGTAAATTTGAATGGATAAAACACTGATACTGCCAACTCGCTAATTTTAATTAATTGTCGATCCAGGCTGCTCGTCTTCATTTCCATTCTGTGTGATACTTTAAAAACTGTCAATTCTTTTTTCGGTTTTCAATTGCCCAAACTCAAAACGCTTTTTTCCCCAACCAATCGAAAAAATATTATTAGTATAAAAGAGTAAAGGTTTATGTACTTGTGGTCAGAATTTTTTTCCATTCCACAAACTTCAAACTGGTCTATTGAGCCTATGTTATTTGCAATGAGCCGTCGATGCAATTTAGCGGCACACATTTTTGGTGCGGACGTTAGACAACAAATATCCAATTGTGTTCTCATACTCTTAGGTATTTTTCCGGTAAAGTCACATAGGTAAAAAGAAAAATAAATAATAAAAATGATAGAAATTATAATAGAAATAAAATAATAAATCTTGTTTTAATAAAAATAAAAAAATAAAATTAAAACATTTATAGAAATAAAATCAAAACAGAAATTTATTATTTTATTTCTATTATTATTTCTATTAATTTTATTATTTATTTTTTCCTACGTGACTTTAATGAAAAAACCTAAAAGTATGAATTCTTGTAGTCACAAAAGCTTCAAATCTAGAATTGTGTTCTCAGATGAAAACATTGGAGCATATAAGGCCACGTCAGCCACAGGCAGAGCTGAATTTCAAAAGAAGGTGACAGCCATGCGAAGCATTTGAAAGGACGCAGAGGTGGCAAGGCGCCATTAAATCACGCGGTGTGACCAATTGTGGGTCAGTGGGCGGACGTCAATCAAAGGTGAGTGGATCTCACTGTGCTGAGTGTAGGGGGCCAGGGGGGGGAGAATCTATGATGGCTATGTCAGTTAGACAATGAGAGACTTTGAAATCTTACTGACCTCTTTCTTTCCTCTAGCCCTGTTCGGAGCGGCACAGGAAATAGCTGATCCGTTACCGAACCACACTGCCGTCTTGTGTCTGCCACGCAGGAAGTTTTCTTTTTTGGCTTGCAAGCGCCCAAAACGCAGACCAGAGGCAGACCGCACTGGGTGCTACTTTTCAAGGCTGGCCATAAACGTTTGATTTATATTCAAACTCTATATGCAGTGTGGCCAGAGACTCATTTGGGATGTTTATCGCCGGGCAAATGAAAACAGTGCCCTCGAAGCATTACGTTAATCCCCCTCCCTACATGCGCTTGACCAGTAAGATCATTGTTGCTTGTCTAAAGTTGTTATCCGATGTATGCCTATCCAAGCAAATTTTAGTTGCTTCAGTTGCATCGATCGCCCACGAATCTCAACGACCGATATGAGGCAGCGATGAATGAGGCAGCGATGAAAGAGGCCGCCATTCCCGACGGCAAGAAGTGCAACGCGCCACGTGCCGCGAGGAAACCCCAGTAGCCTCGTGCCTGACCGCGGGGGAGTTTGGTGTGTGACTTCGGATTCTGGCCAAGCAAAATAGTCTGGGCGCAGTGCAGCATTACAGAGCACACTTAGTGCAAATAAGGTTGACGAGTGCGTTTCACAAACAGCTTTGGCGCGTAGGAAAATAAATGAAGTCTGAAATTATTGTTAAAATGCCGTCAATGAGCTTCTGTGCGTTTGGAACAGTCACGTGGTTTGCTGTGCACAGCACTCGTTCAAGCGCAACATGCACATGTTGGAGCTGGTCTGGCGAGTCACACAGTGGCAATGCCTTTGAAAATTAATTTTCCCCCGGAATTTCATGACACCAAAAACAATCGATAGAATCTAGGAATAAAAGGCACTATCTGATTTGTCATGATACCATGCTCAAGACTGCTTAAATGTCTCTCGGTGATTTATACCGGCGCGAGAAACATATTTACAGCTAAATATTAATGCACGGATAACTGGTCACAGATGCTACTGGACTGCCGTGCAGGGTTTAACAGCACGCATTAGAGCTGCCTATCTGAAGATAGTAGCCAAGGAAGAAGTCATTGGCTGTCGACTGCTTTGAAGTTTGCATTCAGGCGATGAGCTCAGGCTTCTGAGCATCCATGTGACTCATGGAGAGAGGCTCGAGGTTTAACGGTATGCGCTTGGGTAGAGATGAAACGGGCCATGTTCTGACAATAAGCTGAACGGCATGCTGACCCAACTATCTTCATATTCAGCAAGGTCACTGATCGTGAATTCTTGATAGTATCGACCAACTGTGTACGTCAGCGTAAGTACGACATGTACAAGTGTAATGAACCACGTGCCAACGACTGTCCTTTGACAGTTTGACACGAAGTGACACTACCCACTCAATGGCGAACAGTTATGAGCTTACATTTTTTAAGACTTAATATAATAATTAATTACTACCTACGAATTGTGATTAAATGTACCAAACTTACGGCATCCCAAAGTTACTACACCAATGGCCACATTTGTATCGTTTTTGGAATAGATTGGATATAAAATACTGATAAGAAGCATTTAAATCAGAAATTAAAACTAAATGACAAACGTTAGGCGTGCCCATGAACGTATAGGCACACGTTATCATATGCAGACATATTTGTGGTGGAGTGGTGGTGCAGTAACTATCTCGAACTCAAGTGACTGGGTTCAAGTGCAGTGAGCTAATCACTCACCACGGCTAATATCGGTGGCGAATATCGGAACCAATCCTGGGTCTCCTCTAGGTCGACTCAGCCTTAAAATAGTACCGTGTGCAGTGTAGAACATTTGGAAATGGACATACACAGTTGACTGGATGTCTTTCTGGCCAACACCATCCCCCTGTGCTCCAGATCGGCCTTCATAGGTGTTCCCTAACAACCCCGTTATGGCTACACGGGGGATTTTTTTGTCTTTGTAGAAGCCTGCCTGCATGTTGTGGGGCAGCTCGTGTGTGCAAGACTGAGTGCCCGTAACTTGTGCATCAATTTGTGTGGACGTGTTCTTGTTTCTGTGAATGCGGTTCTTTGCACAGGCACATCCTCAACAAAGTGGGGGCCATATTCTTGGTTCTTTCGGTAAAGTCACGTAGGAGGGAAACAATAAAATAATAAAAATATTGTTTCCCTTCAAAGTGACTTTACCGAAAGAACCAAGAATATGAATCCCTGCAGTCACGAAAGCTATACATCAAAAATTTACATCAAAAAGTGGGGGCCCTTTATGCTTTGGCTTGCCAGCTTGTTCGTTTCACCTGTATTGGTTCTCACGCAATTTGAGATGCAAGTAATGACACAAAGACGTACACACATCACATGGCCACGCATACGTGTGCATGTGCACGTGTGCATTTGAAGCCCTTTTGTCAACCCGCTGCTGGATGAGGGTCTCCCCACGCTGTGTGGGCCATGTTTTTTTGTTTACCAAACAAGACCGCAATAATCAGTGAATGTTGATGAAGGTGGGGAAGCATAGACATGGGGGGATAGAAATACAGCACAGCAACACATGTTGCTGTACTGCCACCTGCTCTCCATCACGTAGCTTTTGATATAACCTGGGGTGCATGGTGGTCACCCATGCCAAACACTATCCAGGCTCAATTCCATTCAGCTTCTGGGATGTAATGAGATTTTTATTTTGCTTCCAAAGCAGTGTTATTGGAAAATGTTTTTGTTTTTTTATATTGGGCACATTCTCAATTATTTGTTCATAGTCTCACCTTTATTGACCATGATATAAAAGAAAATTAATATAAAAAAAATAATTCTCATCAAGCCCCACAGTGTAAAAGTACAATTTCCAACTTGTATGATTACACTATGAAAATAGGTAAATTTCTCAATATCACTGACCTGATCACATAAGCAAAATATTTGGGGAACAATAGCCGTTTTCTGTACTTTTGAGGCATAAGCAATTAGGAAATAACACTTTACTACCCAGGAACAAAAAAAAGTTACACAGTGTTATCCACTCGATCTTTCTGGCCACTATATTTATACGTTATGAAGAAGGGCCACCACCTGAAACGTTGGCCATTACATATTTTTCTCCTTTAAAGGCCACAATGTTATTGATGCATGTGTTGAGTTTGTTGTTGGTGAATGTGCTGGTGCACCACTGGCAACTCTGTATCACCGAATAATTGGTTTAATAATAACACGCTAATATAATTTGAGATGCAGGCAAATGGCACAAGGAAGCATGGTTGGCCGCAGTAACAAATTATGGTGACGCACGCGCATTCATGTACGCGTAGCAACGAGTACAAAAGTGAAACAGTGAAATGAGCACGCAAACAAATGAGCGGTGGCAGCCCCGTGCATTACACATACGTAAAAAAAATCGCACGATGCTTTTTTGGAAATGCAAAGGTCAGTTCGGTCAAAACCCGAGACCAATTGGCCCATCACCACACATGCACACGTACCCATCAAAACCCCACGTTGTATTAAACAGGCAAAACAGCGACGTCTGCAGAATGTATTCCAGGTGTATTTCACACGGCATTTCAGCATTGCTTTAAGCGTGAATGCTTTATGATGGTGAGGTTTTGTGAAATCTTGTCCGAGGCATTTTTTTTTTAACTAAAGAAGATTATGTCACCATCACCATGCTCAGCAGCTATAATCAATCAGCGTGTTGGATGAAGGCTTTTCCAAGTAATCGCCATCGCTCACGGATATTGCTAATATATTAATTATCTATAAATTGCTACAGTTCGAGAACATTAACACAAGCTGAAGTACTCTTAATTCCTAAAACTTACTCCGATGTTTGATTCCCAGAAAGTCTCATCTCAGTCCTACATAATTCCTGTCAACTCTCCCTATGTGATGAAAACCAAAAAGTTGCCACTCGTTAAATGTATAAAGTTGCATCCTTTTCGCTACACCTCACAAAGTCCCACTGCAATACGTCCAAAATTTGTTATCCCAGTTCCATCTCTAGTTCAGACAGCACCCATGTGTTGTATGTATCAATAGAAAATTGCAGAGACTTTGTGTTCACATAACCAACGATTCTTAGCTCCCCCCCCTACTTGATCTGTCACCTACCCACCTGACACCAACAAGACTAGTGGAACCAAAGCTGCTGCACATGTTTATTACAAATTACACTTTAGATTTAAAGCTTTCGTGACTGCAGGGATTCGTATTCTTGGTTCTTTCAGTAAAGTCACGTAGAAGGGAAACAATAAAAAATAAATATAAAACAATAAAATTATCACGCCGTTTCGACTGCAACACAAGCAATCATCATCAGGTGTGAAATCCACAGCAAGAAAATTTGAAACGTCGTGAGAATTTTATTGTTTTATATTTTTTTATTTTATTGTTTCCCTTCTACGTGACTTTACTGAAAGAACCAAGAATACAGATTACACTGTTTTTGTATCTTTATTTTGTCATCATCACATTTGATTAAAATCATTTACACCTTCATTTAATGCAATGTACGTTCATAATACAATTACACGATAGTTAATTGTTACAGCAGATATATTTGTTGTGATCGTAGTACTTTGTGGTATTAAAATTGGATGTGGTTGTGATTGTTCTGATGTAGTTTTATTTGTATTGCAGAAATATAATTAAAGCATTCGATCGAAAGGACAACAAGGGTGGTATGGTGGTATCACTTGTGCCTCATTGCAAGAAGGGTGTGGGTTTGTTTCCCGACTTGGGCACCTTCATGAGTTTGCATATCCTCCCCCTGTTCGACATGGGTTTGCTCCAGATTCTTTGGTTTCCTCTCATGGCTAAAAAAAACATGCAATGTAAATGGTATTGGTCAAATATCCCGATGCTGAAAAATCAATACTGCAAAACATTTGGCAGGACCCTCCTAAACGAGAGTCTTGGGACTCAGTGAGACTTTCCTGGGTAGACGAGTGTGATGATGATGATGATGATAATAATGTCAAAGTGTGGACTGCCTTATATCCCTAAAAATGTCTGTTTTTTATCAAAAATTTGTTGTGGCCATTGCAGGTACAGATAAAATACGTTTAACACTTTCTCCATAAACTAC
This sequence comes from Lampetra fluviatilis, assembly GCF_964198595.1. Classification (NCBI taxonomy): domain Eukaryota; kingdom Metazoa; phylum Chordata; class Hyperoartia; order Petromyzontiformes; family Petromyzontidae; genus Lampetra; species Lampetra fluviatilis. The sequence continues at coordinate 6,278,987 of NC_136294.1, forward strand.
TCTCTCCGCCGACCTACATGTAATACTTTGCTCAGATTGTGCTAATGTTTCTCTGCAGGTGGACAATGGAGGCTTCTATGGAAAAGGCGATGTATTTTCAAAAAATAACACGCACTCAGAAGCCCCAGAAGTCCTCCCACACAAAGTGTTATTTTAAAAAAATATATAGATTTAAAAAAACAAATATAAAATATATACCTTCAGGCAATAATTAATATTACTTGTCCATAGGTAGATATATCTGACCACACTGTAATTAAATACCATAAAAACAGTACTACATTTTTATAAATAGTTTAGTTTTTATGCTTTAACTGGCAGTTATTAGCATTCCTTTGCTAAAATGGGTCACAGCATGATCTCAAGAATTAATTTTCATTATATGCCGTTTTGTAAGAAATAATAATTAATACGGTGCAACATCTAACCTTCATAATATTTCTACAAGGCATGACAGACCACAGGTATACAAAAACAAAACGAAAACCTGCAACAAAATTCCAGGAACGTAATTTCTGTGAAACTACATGACTGAACGCAGAATAGTTTACAACCAAACTCTAATGATATTGAAACATTTAAATATTTGAAATCTGTCAATGGAAAATGGAAACAATACAGACCTTGTTCTCTGTAGTCTACTTTCACGTTTTACCATTTCCCAGCACCCCAGTGGTGGTCTTAGGGCCATTTTGTCTGGGCCAAGCAGCATTTTCCATTTTCCAGGAACCAGTGTCACCGACGGCAACGTTAAGTTTTGCCCCCAGGTGTAAATTTAAAACATAACCCTTCACGAAACAAACCTCCCGCCTCCCCCCCCCCCGTTATATTTTCCTTTCTGCTAATCTGGCATTTCAACTCAGAAAAAAGTGTTTGTCATCCTCAGGATGGGCCATGTTTAATATAATATGAGAAAAACACACACGGACATGATGTTGCCATGGTTAGACACCGTAATTGTAATACAGAGGTCTCTTGTTTAATCTCCTGACGTGGCAGTTAAAACAATGGTCAAGTTTTTTTTAATTCCGCCCACCTCTGTCCAACCAGCTGTAAGAAATGGGAACACCGGAGTTAGTCACGTGTTGTTGGGTAATAATTTTGAAATATTACAGTGTATAACATTGCCTTTCTTGCCTCTTGGGTGATATAAAACCAGTCTACAACAGTATAATTGAGTTCTCGTGCACTATGGGCACCAATAAATGGCCTCAGTGAAAGTTTAAAACTTGGCAAAAAATCTGGCCACTCTCCAGCTACGGTCCCGAGATAAAATCATCCGGGCGAAGACTAAATGCGTGGCACACAAACGCTGTGCGATCTGTGTTACGGACCATTTCGAACTAAACAGGTTGCATATGTACATTTGACAGGTGATTTCTTATACAAATAGGAATTAAAATAGTTACAGCCCCCGCAATTTCAACTTGCAAGGTAACAAAATAAATATGAACAGCGATTACTAACCCACACACGCGCACACAAAAGTATTTGCTGATTAATGAACTTTACAGCATGACAAACTTAACCTTGCAGCTCAGAAGAAGCACACTGCAATAGGCCTTTGATGTGCTCCCTTTAAATACACTTTCATGGATAAATGGTGATGGATGATAAAGGCATATTAACTCGGCAATATCTTGTAGCTGTGAACTGTGGGTAGACAGATTACTCTTGCCCGAGGCTCACCAGCTATCATCACATCTGATCACTTGCAATTCAGTAGGCCCATGCATCAATTGGACAACTTTTAATTCACAAGTACCCTATTGTTCACGTAAAAAAACTGAACTCAAGAGTAATTATAGATTATGGAAGCAGGAGCGCTAGAAAAACAGCAAAGCTTCAAATTATAATCATGTTCACTTGACTGTTTGAAATGTTTTGTCCTTAGATTAAATAACGGTGCAACTGATATAAAAAATGATGTAAATGTATGAAAAAGTAATTCTTAAATGTCAAGAAAAAGCATTGGGCCTGAATGTCAGTAACATCTTACACCGCAAAAATATAATATATGTACACTGTTTACACATCAATCCTGAATGAAAATACATACTCTTAGTTCTTTCGGTAAAGTCACGTAGGTAAAAAATGAAATTATAATTCATTTTTTATTAATTTTAATTTCATTTTTTACCTACGTGACTTTACCGAAAGAACTAAGAGTATGAAATCCTTGCAGTCACGAAAGCTTCAAATCTAGAATGAGAATACATTCTTGCATGTGACAATATGTTCAGGAGCCAAGGTCTTCTGGCCACGAGAGGGCTTCAGGAGAGATAGATTTGAAGCTTTCGTGACTGCAAGGATTCACATTCTTAGGTTTTTTTCGGTAAAGTCACATAGGTAAAAAATTAAAATTAATAAAAGTAAAATAAAATAAAATTATAATTTTAATTTTTTTACCTACGTGACTTTACCGAAAAAAACCTAAGAATATTTCAGGAGAGAGTTCATGTAGTTTTGCTACTCCCTCCGCTGAAGGAGCGCAGACTGTGGTGGTTTCCTCGATGGTCAACAGTTTGCGTTGCATGGCCACAGTCGCACGACTGAGGCTTGTCTCACATTTTCCATTCACGAAGGAGACGTTGTGCATCGTCCTGCTAATGTGCCGATGCGTTTGATGGCCACACCAGTGTCTTCCTTGAAGTAACATTATAATTATTACCATACATGTTATGGAGAATGAATAACATTGAATGTAAAGGCTAACTTAGCTTCGCATATTTTTTTTTTAAACCCAATTTTTAAAAGAAAAAATGCATGCACTACGTACTTACAGAAGGATATAATCTATGAAATTCCAACGACTGTGCGTGTAGATTATTAACAGAGTTTGCTCAGTGAGCCACACTTCAGCAAGGATTTCAAAACAAGAGAAGACGAAAGCTGCACCTTCCCCACACTTTAAAGAAAGAGACCACCCAAAGCCATTATTTTTCCTGAGCAGCTTGCTATAATGGAAAGAAGCCATTACTCCGAATAACTCCGAAGGCTATACATTCAACCTGACATAAAATGGGCACGCGACAGTCAGTCTGGGCGAACAAATTCTCATTTCCACTAATGGCAATGTTAGGTGGCGTTTGCCATCATTTCACATCGTTGATATTTTCCCACAGTGCGATGCCATCTCCCAAGCATTAGCATTCAGGAATGTGCCAATAACAATAATAAAGTTTTCCAATGAGCCGCAGTAATCCTGTCACTGAATGCTTTTTTTTCGGTGGGGGGGGGCAGCATTTAAAGACTTGGCGAAGGGGCCTGGCTGATCTATCATGTACGGAATCACATTTTCTTGTTGTATCGCGATAAAACAATGCTCTACAGAGTCGGTGCTTGAGCCACAGAGGGGCGTCATATCGCTACTTAGAATGTTTGTATTTCATCAAATAGTTTATTCACATTATTTGTTTTAGACTCCATAGCCCTTTATCAATCATCTGCTGGATGAAAGGGGTCGCTATGCCGGGTCGGTCACAGGCGTTGTGTGAACATACCTCATCACGTTGGTCAGCACGGATTCGGTGAGGCGGGGGAAGGGCTGGGGGATTTGTGCAGATTTCACTCACCACTGCTGTTAGCCATAGCCAGGAATGAAATGCGGGTCGGCAGATTTGTAGGACAGCACGCTAACCACTGTACCAACGATCTATCCTTTCCCCCCCCCCCCCAAAAAAAAAACAACTAAATATTACATGGCACTTCATGCAAAAGCAGTGAATCTACTCAACATAATACCATGTCACTGGGATATAAATAAATGCAATTTGACGTTAATTAAATTTTGCATGAAAAGCTTCATCCTATCTCACTAGATCGATGTCTCGTCTATAATTGTTGTCATCTCATGAGGATGTTATCAATTGCTTAGGGCCTCCAATGGGCTAGCACCACCACTGCACCTATGACTGCACACTTTGGAAACCTGTCAGGCTTTTGGTTCTTCGCAGTACAACGTACGGTTGGATGGGTTTAACACAAGGCCACTGAGCAAAAACAACCCAGTTATCAGACATCTTACTCTAATGGACCAGGTCTGAGCTGAGCTCAGCAGATGAAATTCTACTCTCCTGCAAGCATTGGCCATCCACTTCCATGTGTGGCACCTTGCACAGCCAATGGGCACAGATTAAAACAAAATCTCAACTGTGACCATGCGCAAACTACAGCTGGCCAAATAAAACTGGGAAAAGCCCTGTGCCTTCATCACATTACTAACTCCTGCCTAACCCTACCCTCCCTCACTTACCCTTGCTTGTCCCCACCCGATAGATTATCCGCGCTTCAGCCATGCTCAGGGGTAGGGGATCTATAGGCCAGAGCAATGCTGCCCGCATTATTCATAGCGATACTAGCAGCATTGTACTGTACTGCTTGTCTCTAAGGGCTACCAGTAAAACATTATTACAGTCATGTATTTTTCCTTACTGCTTAACAAAGTTTAACACGTACGCCTACCACTTCAATTGGATGGTCATACAGCCATACAAGACATTCTACTGATGTGGAGAAACAAGATTATAAACCCTAGTGACTCACTAAAAGTAGAGAAGACAATTACATTGCAGACATATAATAACGTGTCATTCATTAGAGCAAGGATGTTATGGAGGATGACTCAGAAACCAAGGTGAAAAAATGGTCATGGGAATTTTCTTTTTTAAATTGTGCTTGAAAATCCAACATAAAAACAACTACATTGATTTCACGCGCAAAATAAATAACGTGAAATTCAAATATACTTGAAACTGGGATGCATTTAAGAATGTCAAACCACTCTGTTTTTGCCAATGCTGTGATTTCAGCATTTACGGCGATGAGTAATAAAAAAAACAACGCCAAAAAACTCAGTGGTTTCCTGTTCAAACTTGCGTGGCGAGGCCCTCATCTCCTGTTCGTAGCCACGCGCCAGCGGCAGATGTTTCACATTCCTATGGTGAGGGCAACTCAATTAATAAAACCACTTATCGTAAAAGAGGATTAACAATTATCAATCATGTGGAATACACAATGCACTTTTAGTTTATTAGGCTAAAATATAAAAAAAAATTCGACCAATCTCATCAAATCTCAGCAGCCAAGCAGGGGTTGAGCGTGGTGGGCAGCAGAGGGCAGTGCAATCAAATCAATTGTTGTTCTGTACTTCTATGCCCCCACATATATGTTCCCCGCCTTCACCAGCTTGGAACTGACCAGAATTGTGATGTATGGTCAAATCCACCCCCAACCTTCCCCCCCCCCGATCTGCACAAAGTGGGGAGGCCCTCATCTAGAAGTGGTTTGGCAAAAGGACCGTACATTGACATGTGCAATATACAACAGGAAATGTGTAATACAGCCCAGTGGTAAGGAAAGTCTTATGACTTTTCCAGTGGCAACTGAATGCGATTTGACCAAGCTAATGAACTACTCTCTCTAAAAAAAAAAATCACAGACGTGTTTATGTATGCGCGTGTAACTGAACTAAATGGCATAACCTATTAGATCCCAGCTACGACATTGCCATCTGTCCCCATTGCACACCATGGAACCAGAGCAGCCTTCACTTCAACAGACCAACAGTGTGAAAGTTCACACTCTCGACCCCCTCTGGCTTTCCCATAGCCCTAAAATGGATAACGGCCAGGTGGCAGGCTGAACATGTCAAAAGCCCAGACCACCTTTGAATTTTCAAAATAAAGTTGACACGGTAACCGAACATTTGCCTCAACCCCCAGAGCTATTATACCACGCAGGCTGTCGTTTTTTAATGAGGAGGTGTCTGCATATTTTGTGAATCACGACAAAGTACAACTGAGGTAAAACAAAATAGTTTTATGCCTCGGCGTCCGGCCACTGGTTTGAATAAAATTAGCACATTTTAAAGAAAAAAGTGGTGTAAGCCACGTTACTCAAATGGTTAAGTTGCACATTGTGGTGTCTAGCCATGCTTTGCCTCAGAAAAGAATCCAAAAACAATAAGCAGCAGCGTTATGTCAAGTTAACGCAGCATCCAGGACATAGTTCCAAAAATCACACCACTTTAGGAACTGCCAGGACAAAAATATGTTTTGATTAAAGTTATTCTTTTTAAGAAGTCTCAAAATGCCTATGGGGTTGTGTGAACATACTTTATCACACTGGTCAGTGCGCATCAGTGCAGGGGGTGCCCAGGACATGTGCAGATATTACTGCCATTGATGTTAGCCATGGCCAGGAATCGAACTCAGGTGACTGCGTTTATAGTTCCCCCCATGACTGATGGGGGGGGGGGGGGGCTTCATCCAGCAATGTATTTGCAAAGAACTGTAATGATTGCTTTTTGTTATAATACACTTATATGCAGTGTTATAATTTGGCATAATTATTTTAAAACGACCAAGCTACCATTGAATTTCAAACATAAATTTGCTATAAATTTAGGGAACATTAGGTTCAAACGTAAAGATTATTAGGGATTCAAAGAAATTTGCCTCATCGCCACAGTATTAAGCTCGTCTTAAGGGCGGTAGACAGATAGCAAGGCCTCCTCTTAGTCAGCCACAAAGGATGTCAAATTCCTTAGCATGGTTATTTGTGAGGCTGCAGTTGTATAAATGTGAAACACACTGTGCAAGATTCATACGAGGTTCTTCCATCCTCTTCCAAACCCAAACAGGCACGTTTCCTTAGCAATGCTTTACACACACACGCAGATAACCTTGTCCAATTCGTACCAGCTACCCCCTCCAAATTAGAAACAGACATCGTCAGTTGGGACACAGCGAAATGCTTTCAGAAAGCAATGATTTTCGTGGTTAAGACCAACAAGCATGCAGCTTTGGAACAGCAAACTGTAAACACCAACAGCTGCCAATGAAAGGCTCAAATTAATGCAAGCCTCAGATGTGGGCCAACATTAGACTAAACAAATAAAAATGCTCCAATTGCAGAGCTTTTGGCGAGTTGTTAAGAAGATAATGCTCTTACGTATTTTTATAGAAACGGTTATGATCACCGAACTTAAACCAGGGACCACATCAATAATTTCGCTTGGCAGCGTTTCAGATATTCACCAAGACGCTAAAGTTGCCAATCAATTCCTTGCCATACAAAAGAAGAAGACTACAACATATTTATTGTTATTTTATTGTCTGTGAGGCTACTTAATTTCAACTGTACCAAACATCTTCAATGTTTTTGAATGCAAGTTTATTTTTATTTTTATGGGGGGCTGGAGGTGGGCAGATAAATAAGTACAAATTGAGCTCCTGCATCACGGGAATTACTCAGATGTAAGGTTCATTGGTAATGAATGAGTATAATTATGCATATATCGAAAAGCATTGAATCTTAAGGCTTGTGATGCACACGTCGAATCGTATAACAAATTTATGCATTTGATAAATTCACATTAGCAGATTTTTGCGTATGATTTGCACGTAATTATGAACGATTGTGATCAAAAATTGTGATACAAAATACAGAGCAAGCGAGAATATATAATACGTTTTTGCAAATGAGACGAAAAAAATGATTGATTCTTGAAACAAATAAAAATATTAAATTCTGGTAATTCATCAAAACGCTGTGTAAGGAAACATCGTTACAGGCATAAGGAACATGTACAATCTGTGCTGTAGAGCATTGAAATGTCTCGCATCTAAAGATCAATGTTATCAAACCTTCAGACTGAACAATCACACGAATCATCGTGCACGAAGGCAGTATGGGACAGTTTAACAATGAACGAAAATACCTTTTCAGACATTGATGTACATCTCTTACAGTATGCACGATATATATATGGTCTTAAGATGTAGAATCATTTTACACCCGGTCTTCAGATATTCTAAATATACGTCAGTGCATCCTAAGGCTTGACATTCTAAACCAATATAAGGCGGTCTAACTTTAACAGTGTCAATTTTTGGCGAACAATTCCTGAGCCGTGAAGCGCACTTTTATTTATAAACACGGGGACATTTTGAGGCAACATCTGTGGATACTCCTTCAGTCAGCATCTTGCATCGTAGCCTCTACTATGGAAACGAGTTACCCAGTGTCACGCTGGGTACATTTCTGTGAACGAGGCACTGCGGTAAAGGCGCGGCCCTGAAATTTGCTTGATCACACCGTTGCTGGCAGAAAGGGCCTCTGCTAGGAGAGAGTTCTAAGATACGTGGCCTACTCCTCCACGCTAGCAAGACGTCTTCGAAGGGGTGGGAGTACCCACACTTTACCCCATCACACGCAACCTTCCCACTGTGAAAAACAACTGTTGCAAAAACATATAATCACCGGTCAAACTAAATGCTTGCACCCCTAGAACAAAATGTTTTCAACCTTGGAGTTTTTTTTTTCACCAATTCAACCAATGTTTTTCTTCTGTTTTGTTATTTCCTACATGCGTTCGCAGATGTTACATTTTCCGGACAGCTGAACGAGATTTATCATCTGCTAGACTGTCGGGCACTTGTGCCTGAAGGTAGGCAGGTGTGCACCCATGGAAACTCGACCAGCCGAACACATGCGGCGGTAAACATCTTCATCTCGTGTCACTGGGTTCTCGCTGCTGGCGTCACACAAAACCTTCATGCCTCTCCAAGCCACAATAATGTTGAGCCTCTCCAAGCCACAATAATGTTGAGCCCGCTGACCAAATTTCCGTGGAAAAATGGGCCAACAGCGACTTGCTGCTCCTATGAAAGATTGATCATCTTCAACGAAGGAGGAGCCCTCCGACGATGTGTTCAACATATTCTTGGTTCTTTCGGTAAAGTCACGTAGAAGGGAAATAATAAAATAATGACAATATAAACCAATATTACTTTATTATTTCCCTTCTACGTGACTTTACCGAAAGAACCAAGAATATGAATCCCTGCAGTCACTAAAGCTTTAAATCAAAAGATGTGTTCAACATCAATATGCATAAAGTACAGCGGTCCTCATGCCAGTTCAAACTTTCGACAGGTAGCACTAGGGAGCTGAATAGCATCTTGGCTGAAGCTGCTGCCCCATGAGTTTGTGAATGATGCATTGCCTCACCACCAAATGTTATTGTTTTGACTCTGACTTTAGCAAAGTGGTGATGGACTTAATTGCTCAGAACAGGTAACGGATTTCAAAGTGGTGGTAGTGCAGGAATAAAATAAATAAAAAAGCGCAAAGAATAAACGATAAATGTATGAAAGGAAATTCATTCCCAGCCCCCAACTCACTGTCAGTTTTAATTAAACTTACACCAAAAATAAGCAATGGATCATTATACTTATAAATTATCCCAGTGATAGTTGTAAAATGCCATCTATTAAACTGCTTAAAGGCAGCAAAAGCTATGGAGGCTTGGAGTGGCTGCACATTTTGTTGTTGTGGCTGGACCGTCTCAAAGGACTTAACCCCAATATTCGGTAAGTCAGACAACAGTTATATGAAGTGTGAAATTATCCATGTTGTGGGGAATGTAAAATTAAGTTGATTTAAAAAGAAAGTTTCTAAATCCATCTCTATATGATTGTGTATTTGCGCGTTATGGGAAATGGTTCAAGGAGGACTGATAGCACAGTGGTTATCATGCTGCACTAACCACAATCTGTTACCCTAACCCAAAGATAACATCAGCGGTGAGTGGTATCTGGACCTGTTCTGTGCCTCCCCTAGGTCGACTCAACCCGGTGTGGTGTGTAAACACCAGTATCGGGAAAGCAAAAGCAGTTGGGGCATTGTGCTGTCCACACCACGCTCTGATGTTTCATTCCAGCCTTAATAGGTGCTCACTGACAGCACTTGCCTCAGCGGCTTGTATGGCTTAATGGAGGATTTTCGTCTTTGTGTGCATGTATTTGTACGTACTTACGTATGTGGGAGCGAGAGCATGAGCATGCTTTTTATTAAAGTATGTAATTTTTTTTCCAGCCAAACATAACACGCTGGATTTATAAATTACGACGGCCTTAGGAAGCACCATCAATTCAGAGTCCTTTTCCGTGTCTGGCACAAAACATTCTTAAACTTTAAACACTGCAGTGTTTAGCAAATGCCTCACGTTTGCTGCACGAGACATTACACAAATAACAATGACGCAAATCCGCCATAATTAACGCGACGCATGATTTCAAGATTCTACCTTTCATCATTACAAGAGGGAGGGAGGGAGCTATTGCAAGCTCCCGTGCAATGAAGGTTAGAGCCATAGCCCCAGGAGGCATGAAGTCGCTTTCCACAGATGAATGAAAACCCGATCCACCCCGTGACTTCCTCCACCATGTCGGATAAGTCTCAGGCTTTGAGGCCCTTTTCATCTCCAAGGTACCGATGGCCGTGCATTTAGTCGAGGGTGTGGTGGGGGTTGGGGTGGTGTTCCTGCACGGGATGGAAGGGTCAACGTCTGAAACAAAAGCCGAAGCCACTCATCCCTGTGGCACTTGAGTATTGCCGCTTTCCCCGCAGGAGGCACTGGCAGCAGCAGCAGCAGCAGCAACAACAATGCATCGGTGAAATTTCGATTTAAAGCTTTTGTGACTGCAGGGATTCATCTTCTTGGTTCTTTCGGTAAAGTCACGTAAAAGGGAAATAATAAATATATATTATTTTATTATTTAGGGATTGCAGCAGACTTTTGAAATCTTAAAGCACCGATGCATTTTCTTGGTTCTTTCGGTAAAGTCACGTAGAAGGGAAATAATAAAATAATATTATTTAATAATAATAAAATAATATTATTGTATTATTTAGGGATTGCAGCAGACTTTCGAAATCTTAAAGCACCGATGCATTTTCTTGGTTCTTTCGGTAAAGTCACGTAGAAGGGAAATAATAAAATAATATTTTTTTCTTATTTCCCTTCTACGTGACTTTATTATTTTATTATTTCCCTTCTACGTGACTTTACTGAAAGAATCAAGAAAATGCATCGGTGCTTTAAGATTTAAAAAGTCTGTTGAAATCCCTCCTGAAACCTTGCGGTCACCCTGCTAAGGGCCTCTCCGTCATAGTACTTAGCCATGTACTGGTTTAACCTTGGCCTGATGCCGGCAGTGTAGAGATGTCCACGCAGTACTAATAGGGGTTTTCCCCTTTTTTTCTGGCAACAAAACGGACACCTTTTGCAAGGAATCATGCTTACATTAACCACAATACTTGCAGTCAAATGCAAACAAAAAACAATACTCTGATAATTTATGCATTGTCTTTGAAACTGATTGGTCCACACCAGAGACAGCTTTCTTTAGAGCCTAGGCTCATATGGTGTTCGACCAGATGACGCCAAAAGGCGCACAGTTCAAAGACAACGCACTACCAGAGTAATGAGAGCTCGGGACTGCAAGTATTGTGGTTAATGTAAGCATGATTCCTTAAAAAAGGTGTCAGTTTTGTTGCCAGAAAAAAGGGGAAAAACCCTATTAGTATATTTTGGTACTGGCAAAGGAGGTCCCATGATGTCCACGCAGGTTAATGAAAAGCCCTGCTCCAAGCATTACAAGCAACGTCTGCCTCCCATGCAAAAAAAAACAGGCAGAGCATTGCGATGGGGTCTGTAAGCCGGTTCTAAGAAAAATAATATAATAGGTGCTTGATGGATTATCGTTTTCTATCTATTTTTTGGCCTGCAGAATTTTATCTTTCTACCCATGCACTGCGAATGCTTAAAATAAATTCTTGGAAAATGTGCGGGTAATGTTAAAACGTTGAACTGTGCCAAAACCACACAGTATACTGCACTTGTAATAACTTGGTAATAATTTCGTGATGTTTTCAAAAACTTGCTTTCACCATGCATGCCTTTGGAATGATGATGATAACATTGATGATGATGATGACGATGATGATGATGATGGTGATGATTGCGACCTAAAAACATGCCACCCATCACCCCCCCCCCAAGCCCTTTATGACAGAAAACGTAAAGAGTTTCCAAAGAGTTGAAGCCCCTAAGGAATGATTGAGTTGTTTGCCTATAGAAGCACACAGTTATGGATCAGTCGCCTAAAATAATTATATAAACGCTATAATATGCTCTCATTTGAGTGGCAGCATATTGCTATCATTCCTTAGAATCTAGAACAAATAATGAACGTATATGGGAGGGCGAAAACTGCAAAAAATATCAAGTATTGAAATAATATACATTTAAGTACTATATGTTCGTAATGGGGTGACGTTTTTTGCCAATTTATGGTATAAAAAATTTGGCCTGCATTCAGTGAATTTCATTATGGTATACTGAAGAGCATCACCACAAAGCATTATGAAGTGTTTTACGGAAGTTAAACTCTTCTAGAAGGCAATAAAAATGTCTAAACATGAACAACGTTTCCTGAACTTTTGTCCAAACTCGTCAAATTAAACACAGCTCAAATAGGATGGCCATAATTTACTGTTTTCCAACGTTTCCACAGCATAAACAATTCGATTTCACCCCCTATCATTATGTTAAAGTAACGTCCCTGGAAACACAGCTATAATGAAACAAAAGCAAACAGGTAATAAAACACAAAGTATCGCTGAAGTCACATTCACAAAAAGCTGACGGAAATTCTGTAAGAGACCGCTCTCATCACCACCCAATTCATCATCGTCATCATCAGATTCATCACACCATCGGCATTCTCGATGCGCCGTTGGAAGGCGACTTCCTCCGTGCCCCTCCATCCTCCCAACGCCTCCTCCCGTTAGACGCTTCAACCCTTGCTCTTGGGCAGCTGCAATCCATCTCGCTTGTGCAAAGTGCCCTCATGTCATCACTCAGTCACCCGTTTGGTTCTTCCCCTCAGGCGATTTTCCCCTTCAGTCCGACTCATGTCACGAACGTGTGTCCAACTGGTTGTACTTCTGGCAGGGCGTCGAGCGTAGTTCCACTTGTTTTCCTATCAGCATTAGCCACGATCAATCCACTGCGAAGGCCTCCCCCCAAGCTGTTGCTATCTCTCACTATCCTGCAATATATATGTATAAAATATATACTCTTAGTTCTCTCGGTAAAGTCACGTAGGTAAAAAATTAAATTAAAATTAATAAAAAATAAAAACAATAAAATCACGACGTTTCGGAGGCAACACAAGCTTCCGTCTTCAGGTGAAACCGTCACAGCAAAAAATCTGTTTCACCTGAAGACGGAAGCTTGTGTTGCCTCCGAAACGTCGTGATTTTATTGTTTTTATTTTTTATTAATTTTAATTAAATTTTTTACCTACGTGACTTTACCGAAAGAACTAAGAATATGAATCCTTGCAGTCACGAAAGCTTCAAATCTAGAACTTATTAATCACGTTTGCCATCCAACAGGCCCAAAATACAAAGCAGCCAGCAACAAGCAGTGCTCTTAAAGCTGCAATCGATTAAATTCGTGCACTTCTTCTATTGACAAAGGTGAGAAGAAATTGGGAAAGGGCCCATGGGAGGGAATTTCCAAAGCCAAGCAGCGTTAGAGTTATTCGGTCAATATACCAAGCACCTACACATGAACTCATTTCATTGCTGCATGTCCTCGGTAAGACACTTATTTCATTTACAATACTTGGGTGCATCTCCATAATTATTCTAGGCCATAATCATGAAAATAACACAGTAAATGTGGCTGCAACTTCCTCAGTCACTTATGAGATTACTGCCCGCTACATGTCAGACATTTACACTGAAGTGCTAGCTGCATGAGCATTCGCAATGCATCGATGTCGGAGCTAGAACTGACATATAGTTGTTGCTGTTGTTTTTGTTGTAGTTACAACTCTTATTTTACCTTCATTTTATCGTTGCATTTATTAGGCATCTCCTTGCAGATGTTGCTAATATTTTTCACTATTGTGCATCAGGTGTACAGTTAAGAAAGTTATTAAAGAAAGTAAAGATTGCTTTGTTTGATCATGATGTATTAAAAAAAAAGATATTGCATTAGGCCGACGAGCTGCTTTTAGAAATGAGTGGCCAACTCGAACGATAATTGTACTCTCACAAAAAACACACAAGTTATTAAAATCAGCCAACGCTTAGCGATGTCGTGGCATAGGTAAAGCTAAAGGTGCAGCTCTGTAAAGTGTTTTGCTCACGACACTGCTGGCCGAAGGGCTTCCACTAGAGGGAGCTCTGCAGAGCCCCCTCTCCAGAGGTCGCAAACGGGTTTTGATTCCCTACCCGTACCCGGCCGCACCAGGGTCGCAAACGGGTACCCGGCCGTACCCGTACCCTAGCCGATACCCGGCCGGGTACGGGTACGGTACGGGTATCGGGTACCCGATTGCGACCTCTGGGATGAAGCCATGTTGCAGGCGCGGCTGGGTTGATTCTAGGAACTTGAATTGTGAGAAGAGACAAGACGCTGGGAAATAAGTGACAAACAGTTACTCATCAGTGACTCACGGCCTACCCGTACCCGTACCCGGCCGCACCAGGGTCGCAAACGGGTACCCGTACCCGGCCGGGTACGGGTAGCTGGGTATCGGGTAGGGTACGGGTATCGGGTACCCGGTTGCGACCTCTGCCCCTCTCTCTCTCTCTCTCGAGGGTATTTGGCCGCACGTCTTGGAAAAAGCGAGAGCGTCCACACTTTACCCCACCGAGCGGGACCTTCCGGTCGAATAACTGTGACGTACACGTTTATACTGCTGGGTGCAAAGACGTTGGGGAGGGGGAGAGGAGGGGGGGGGAGGAGTAAAGAAGAGTGCCCCATTGTTTTAACTGCCACACTGGGAGATCGGCAGCTGTGCTATATAAGCGCTTAATAAATGAAAATCCTTATCCTTAACTGCTGAGCGGTGCCATCAGTGGGGAGAAACTGCAGTTAGTCTTCGCCTCCGGCTGAAACGCGGCCATACGCGGGAACGCACTTCTGTACCGCAGATTCCTTTGTACAGCGCCTCCTTTCCGATCGTTTTTTTATTCCAACAGAGCTGTTGGCTTTTGCTCGCGAAGCCTCGTGCTTTTCCACTAGAGCCCTAGAAATCCTTGTAATCTAGTTAGGCAGTTCGCAATGGGTAGCCATTGGGTTTGTCTTTCCCTGGGACACACACGGTTACTTTGGCTGAGGTCAGCAGCTACCGGAGTTGAGCTCGGAGTCCAAGAGACTTAGAACGCCACCACTGGCCCAGACGGCACACAGGCCTCCTAACGTTGTGGGCTTGGCAGCACCAGGGTCTCACTATTGCATACATTAAAACAAATGTTGAGCTGTGGCACAGTGGTTAAAACTCAACTATAAACTATTTTGAGCTTGGAGTCCAAGAAACTTACAACGCCACCACTGGCCCAGACGGCACACAGGCCTCATAACGTTGTGGGCTTGGCAGCACCAGGGTCCCACTATTTCGTACATTTTAAAAAATGTTGAGCTGTGGCCCAGTGGTTAAAACTCAACTATAAACTATTTTACAGTTTAGGCTCATCGAGCTATATAGCCCTTTTTCTGAAGCGACCTGCCCACAGATGATAGCTTTACGAAGTGGCTTACCGTGTGGAAATTTATCGCAGCCAAATACTCTAAACGCACGTTTCTAAATGTGGAGGGAAAACCGGAGGACCCTGAAAAAAATCCAAGCAACCACGGGGATCACATACAAACTACAAATATACAGGCGTCAGGGTCAGCATCGAACCCACGACCTGCTGTATACCAGGCGAGGTAGTTAACACATCTCGCTACTGTGGCACACTGAGCTATGAACGAGGCCACCTGAGTTTGATTCCTAACCATGGCTAATACCAGTTGAAAGTAATATCTGAATCTGTCCTGGGCACCCAATTCACGAACCTGCACTGACCAACATGGGGAAGTATGGTCAAGCAACCCCCATGGCCAAAAAGCATGGAGAGGCCTTCATCCAGTGGTAGATTGATTTAAAAAAAACCTCAACATCATGGTGTATAACTAAGTAAAGTTTACAAAGGCTAGCTGGTTTGGATTGCTGCTATAATAGCATATTATTTTTTTAAAAATAACAATTACAAAACTTTGCATTACATTCACTTGAGCAACAACAGAAAGCCATCATTTATTGTTGCACACACATACTCGACGCGTTCGTGCGCTGTGCTATTCAATTAATTTGCCGTATATCTCCAGCTCTGTTTGCACCTATGCATACACACACACACGTATTGCTGTTGGAGCAGGACTTGCTCCGTTTACGGTGGAAAAAAAAAAGTACAAAGCACATCCAAGTGGTAGGCATTCTGAGGCTATGATTAATGCATCGTGGAGAGCTCTCGCTTGCAGCTGGCCCGCAGAAGAGTTGAATTGCTGGAATTGCGTTGTCGGTAATGCCAAAACCAGCTCTGAGCACAGACTGTGGCTGGACATGCTCTCAGCCCTGGGTAGGATCCAGAGGAACTGCTCTTCCATTACGCAATGCCAAATGAATGGCCCACTGCAGACAGTCTGGCCACAGACGCGAGCAAAACAAAAGGCAGAAATCTGTCGGGTCATCAGCTGCCAAGGGTCAGACGCACTCAGCTGTGATGCCGTGGAGCTACGGAGGTGGCCCGAACTTTACATTTCGACCGTACATGTGGGGATCGAGCGCCTTACACTGTGACACACTCGTCGTGATCAGTACATAATCATTACCAGCCTTGGTCTATTCACTGCTGGACGAATGGCTCCCCACGCCGTTGACAACTCCACATGGCCGTGCCTAGCCACAATCCATCTCACTGCATCACGAGAGCTGACCTTGTCGCTACGTCTCTCCTCTCGGGCACGCTCTCTCGTTTGGCTCCCTTTCCATCACAAGTTTCGTCCATTGGTCATCATTACTTTTGGCAATGTGCCCAAAACAGTCAACGTGATAATTCCAAATAGTGTTGGTTCTCTGATCCATGCATTCTTCTTTCTATCTTTCAGAATTCTGAGCATGCATCTATCTAGGCTTCTTTGTGTACATTTTAAGGATTTCATTCCAATTTAACATTTCAATGTCCATGCTTCTGATCCAAATATCAGAGCGGATACTATTCAGGGATTGAAAGCTCTCATTCAAGCAAATATTATCTTGCTTTTTGTTTTCAAATGCAGTTTTCCAAAAGCACTCCATGCTGCTGTCACTTGCCTCCATTTCACGATCCCTATCCACCTTCAATAATTGATCTCTGAGTGATTATATATATAAATAGATAATGCTGTGTTGTGTTCTTCCAAACATTATAATGTTTTGTTGAGCAAAGTTTGTTGTTTTCCTCGTACTTGCCTTGAGATCAACTTTGTAGCCCTTTTTTGTTAAGCTCTTAAATCATTTCCTATCGTTCATTTCCATTGGTTGTTACGATGTTTGCGTTGTCAGCAAATCTGAGATGGTGAACATTTTTTACAAATTGTGTGCATATCTTGATAGTAATAACAAAAATAATTGTCTTGAAAACATGTGGCACAATTTTGTTTCCGGATTTTTACAGGTCACAAAATATCTTACATTCCTTTATATCACGCAGCTAATATATCTGAAAATTTTGTGCAATCTTACTGGAAAACTCGGTGGTTTGTTTTTACAAATGGCTTGGCCAGTACCCTGGCAACCCAAGTGCATATTTCTCGTTTTGGCTAAGAAGTTATTCCTCAGTAAACCTCCAGACTGAACTTTTAAATCACCTGGACACACATTTATATCTGTATACTTGGAGAATGGCTTGAAATCATGACTGAACCGATGCTTTTTTTGTATTGACTTAAGAACAGTTGGCTCGGGCCAGGATACATCGCTACAGGGGATGACGCAGAGGTCGCAAACGGGTTTTGATTCCTTACCCGTACCCGGCCGCACCAGGGTCGCAATCGGATACCCGTACCCATACCCTACCCGATACCCGGTTACCCGTACCCGGCCGGGTATCGGGTAGGGTACGGGTACCCGATTGCGACCTCTGGGATGAAGCCATGTTGCAGGCGCGGGTGGGTTGATTCTAGGAACTTGAATTGTGAGAAGAGACAAGACGTTGGAAAATGAGTGACAAACGGTTACTCACCAGTGACTCACGGCCTACCCGTACCCGTACCCGGCCGCACCAGGGTCGCAAACGGGTACCCGTACCCGGCCGGGTATGGGTAGCAGGGTATCGGGTAGGGTACGGGTATCGGGTAGGGTACGGGTATCGGGTAGGGTACGGGTATCGGGTAGGGTACGGGTATCGGGTACGGGTATCGGGTACCCGATTGCGACCTCTGGGATGACGGCTGATGGTCCAAGTCTAATGACGGAGTGGCAGCCAATGGTGGGATGACATTCGAGAGGACTTCCAACACAGAGATGGAGCAATAATGTCAGCCGGTGTCGCAGTATCTGGGTGTTCTGGGGAGGCCTCATCCAGCAGTGGATATATCATGGCTAATGATGCTCATGATGATTACTATGAACTCATACATTTGACCATTCAATGTAAATATATCGTTTGCTTTTCATCCTACAAAGAAAACTCCACATTTTCTATTAGAAATGTTATGCTATCTATACGAAGTATTTTCCAACATTCCTGCTGTATTATATTTGAAAGGTGTCCAACTTCAAAACAAACCACGTCAGTGTTTTCTTCCAACATGTGGCTTCAGCTGACATTCATGCTTATTTTATAAAAGCTGTGGTCACAGACCAATTTTGGTGACTTCCCATCAACTGCCAAGTCATTTCAAAGTTGTTATGATAAATGCTGCAGTTATAAGACCATAAAAAAATATATGGTCCTTGTAAACCTCTATCTTGGTTTTGTTCTTGAGACCAGGCTCTCAGAAAGTGGCGTTTATAACTTTAATTCCTGACTAAAAACCCATCCTAAAAAAAAAATTCGTTTTGTTCCTCTTTGGTACTTTATTCTGCCAACCCAATCTTTCTGTACTTTTTCTTCTTTTAATGCACGGCACCTATAAACTTTTTGCGAGAGGTTCCTTATCTGTGCACATTACTACGATTAATGTTATATTGTTACTCGTGATGCAATATCTTTTTAATGAGGAATGTTAAATTAGTTTATGTTTTTTTAAATTATTTTAATAAAAAAGTAATAATCATATATGATGTACATATTTCAGCGTTTTAAAAGACATATCAACAAAATTCAGAAACAAAACTTCAAATGCATTTTGTTAACTGTTAAGAATAGAAAATGGGCTTGAGATCAGCTCAAACACAGGCGCAAGATGGATTGTGGTATCCACAGGACCATGAAGGATGGCGATGACATAAGGAGGGCATCATCTAGCAGTGGATAAATAGTGGCTAATGACGAACATGCAAACGATTTGTTTCCCTTGAAATGGGAAAACATTTTTGTTCATCCTTGATAATAACAAAAATATATTCTACGTTAATTAACATTCAAATTTCGAGCAAACACTTCCCAGGAACAGTGACATATGAACATACTGAATTCGCTTACATTTAAAAAAAACTCTCTTCAACCTATGAAAAAGGTTCCGTGTAGGTCTGGCAGCTATCAGCTTACAGCATCTGTAGACAAAACAATGGATCAGAGTAGCCTCGTTCGTCTGCTCAAGTTCTCACGACGTCGAAATGGTATTCCTTGAGTTGCCATCAAAAGTTACCTGAATCATCCGCTACCATTACCATCAGCTGTGGTCTATCCACTGCTAGACATAGACATCCCTATGTCTTTGCTACGTCCACTCGTGGTGACATTTCCTGCCCAAGCTGACTTTTTTTTAAAATAACCATCGACATGATGCAACTATAATTTGCGTGTGTCATCTGAACTATGAGTTACTCTTTCGGACTTTCAGTGCGATTCCTGACATGGAGTCCTCCACACGTTTTGTTTGTCGTGTATTTTTTATTTTTTGTTCCACATTCTGTCACCTTTATACAGTCCACGTTTCCGATTCCTTTGTCACAGCGAATTACATGCACCGATTAAAACCAGTCTTTCTTCAGGCTTTTCCATGACCGAAGTTACATTTCCCAAACCACTCCACATCCTGCTATCGATCACTATCATTAGGATTGCCAATAATATAATAATGATCCGAATGCGCCTTGGATTATTTTCCCTAGATATAAGTAATCTGAAGCGTCTTCCCAGTTGTGTTCCTCCAAACAATCGCTTATTTTTTTGTTCAATGTACTTGTGGAACGTGACTTTTATTTTGCTCATCCGGTATTTATCATTAGCCCCGACATCGTAGCCTTCTTTGTTAAGTTCTTTAATGGTGGTAAATAAATAAAAAAACACGACAACATTACCGCCACCATTTTTTGTAAAATCAATCCAAAACAGACCGAAATCTTTTTTGGGGGGCATGTATCTTTGTTAGTGTTCACATTAAATATTGTCGTTACGGCCACGAGCAGGTCTGTCTGGAAGAAAACAATCTCCAAGTGCACGCAAGCATTGGTGACCACATGGAATTCACACACACACAACGGCGGGTCCTATCACGGACAGATGATCGCTTACGTTGTAAGCAAGAATTTTATGACGGCATGTTTTATTTGTTCATAAAAACCAAAGTGATCGCAGATGTTTATATTTGATAGTCTGCGTGTCCTATCCCAAGCAGTGTAACTCTACATTTTTCTTTTTAAAGGACATACAATATTGCATGACGTGCGCTATACAAGCATGCGTGATGGGGTCTGTTTTTTCACTCCACGCCAGTACCTGTATTTACAATGGAAAGTCAAGATAAGCGTCTCGAAAGGCCTTTTGAAGTATTAGACATGTCCATTATGCTTTGGGGGGAAAAAAAAGTGGGTTCATATGTTTTTATTTGCTGATCATTGAAAGCATTGAGAGCAACATTGAGAGCAATTACAACAAAATATATATTTAAACTTAAACACCTTTGTTACTTCGGTATTGACAGTGGGAAATATAGTATAAGCGATTGAGTTTGTGCACAACTGCTGAATGTATAATATATAGAGAAAAAATGTTGAATGTCCCATTATCTTTAAAGGCAGACTTTGATGTCTGCCTTCATGAGGAAATCACTGCAAGATAAGCGTCTTTGACACGGCTTGTTTTTAGAGTTCAACTGAGACAAATGAAGTACTGGATTTATGTTTTGAGGATAAAATGGAAAGGATAAGAAAGGACGAGTGGAGCAGGTAATCGGGGAAAGGAGAGACCAAAACAACAGATGGGCAACTTCAAGGGGGGTTAAAGAGACTGAATAACTATTCATTGAGAACTTCTTCACAATGCCCAATTGTAAACGTGTTCTTTTTTTAATACGTACATCCTTGACAATGGACTTGAAACAAATCTCACGCACCAAGATCAACGTCCAGTACACAGCCTGCGGACACGCACGTGACGGCTCTATCGCAACGCTGCACTGCCGTTCTAAGTTCCATTCAAAGTATGGACATCCTCACGAGTGACATCTACTTGAAACAAAGCTGCCACCTTTACTAACCGCTCCCGATTATCATTTTACAGGAATTATATTGCAATGTTGATCTGATGCAAGCCAATAGTTTCACATGTATTCTCCCATTCATTGAACCCCTTCTCACGCTATTTTACCACCCAAAGTGATCTTGATAAGTCCCCTAAACCAGGACATCTGGGGCAAGAATGGCGCAGCAGATATTTTCTCTCTTAATCTTTACCAAGCGGTGCCTACATTAATGTATTATTAAGACCATATATAATGCAATCCTCTGACATCAAAGGCAAAGACGTGAAGGCGCAGTACTGCAATGTCTTGCCCACGATAACGAGCACAAGAGACTCTCCTCTCGAGGGTATTTGGCCTACTCTTCCCCACTGGCCACAGTCATTAGAAGAGATGGGAGTAACCCACACTTCATCTCACCACAAGCAACCAACCAATACACTGTGGTGTACACATTTGTACTGCTGGATGACGGTATGGTGTTGAAGAAACCTGCCCGTAGTTTAAATTGCTGCGCAAAAAAAGAGAATGAACCAGCAATATTGAGATTGCGAGTTCAGTTTGTTAACAATTACACCATAGCATCATCCCGCGACATGCCAGTTAAAAAATATCACGGTGACGAGACGCCATTTTTTTTTTATAAAGTTAATTATGCACGTGCAGCATTGTAGAATTGCATAAAACAACACAGGTTAACTAGTAACGAAGCTAAATAAAGTACAATGAGGCTTCATTATTTCTTCACAATGTTGTGAGTCTTGTCTCTGCACGTTTTGCCTTAGAACGTTCGGCCAAGAAGCGACGCAGTCACAAGCAGAGGACATTAGAGGTCCGCGCTTCCACCTCCAGTATCCGATCTGGATTCGCTTTCGACAACCGCATAGCTCTTCTTGGTTCTTTCGGTAAAGTCACGTAGAAGGGAAGTAATAAAATAATAAAAATAAAACATAATAAAATAATTCGCTGTCTCCACGACAGACCTGGTCTTCACCTGAGGATGGCTGCTTGCGTTGTGGCCGAAACGTCGTGAGAATTATTTTATTATGTTTTATTTTTATTATTTTATTACTTTCCTTCTACGTGACTTTACCGAAAGAACCAAGAAGATGAATCCCTGCAGTCACGAAAGCTTTAAATCGAAATGTAACCGCATAGCTGTCAAACGCTTATCAGTGCCCTACCTTATTGCAGACCAGACCTTATTGATCACCCCGTGCCCTTTATAAATCTCAACGTTCATCCTACAAAGTCCCATCACAAGGGAGAAACATAAACAAACAGACAAAAAAAGTTCCCATATTCAAACCACACCTGTCAACCCCATCGCAAGGGAAAAATACAAATAGACAAACACATTTTTCTCCCCGTATTGAAACGGCTGTACACCGTATGGACCTGAAAACTCATTTTTCCTGTACAAGAATACGGGTAAACCGCATGGGTTGACAGATATGCAACCGACACAGGTCTAGACAATGCATGGGGGGGATTTCGTTGGCAGTGGTGCACATGCACGAATCAAAACAAATGTCACCACATTCATCATTAACATTGCCTAACAACAGGACATATATAAGAATAATAATACGAGGTGTACATTTTATATAATGCTCTCAGAGCAGAGGGCATCGGCTGATGGACTTAACTTTGGAGATTGCACCTTATACTGTGGGGCCCTGCAAAAACTGGGAAATATAAGAAAGTTGAAAAATTAAGTGTTTTACTAATATACAGTGCACAGGTTTTACATTAGTGGACAATGATTTGCCTGTAGACCTTAGTTGATAGTATTTACTTTCCCACGATGCATTTTTTCCAGTTTTATTTGTTGATTTATTATTAATAATATAAACCAGTTAACGGCTTAACCGGTGCTCAATGTTTGTCGGGACAAAGGTGCTAATATGTCAATACGAAAATGCATTTTTCCACTCTCTTAAAACGTCTCAACTTTCCCAGGGCACCACAGCGTACAGTACAACGTTCAACTGGGTTTAGTCACCCCCCCCTCCCTTCTGCTCTGAATGATGGGCCTTTACCTGCAATGTCAGCTTGTCATGTGTTTTGTTTCTGTCATTAGGCAATATTGATGATGCATGTGGAGATTCGTTAATTAATTTTAACAAATGTAAGTCGTGTTGCGTGTGCTGTATTAGTCCATGTTAATTATTTGAAACAATACATAAATCCCACGAGACACCAATTTTTTTTTTATGGGAGTTGACTAAGAGAAGAGGCATGCCCAACATGACGTTATTCACTCCATTCTTTTAAGTTTGGAAGGCAAGGAAAAAGCGCATTGACAAAATTAAAAATAAACTTATTTTGTTTCTTTAAAACAATCTGATTGAGAAAGTTGTTACCAGCCAAAATGGACACAACTGCTAATTAACAACCCGAGTGATAATAGTTCCAGTGAAACAATACACTGGAGTATTTTGACAGCATTTAGTATGCATTTATTATGCACCATCGTTCAAGCAAATCACTGTACTGCGGTACATGCATTGTGCATGTCTACGTATCTTTTTACGAACTACAAGTGAATGTAAGTCATAATTGACTTTTGCATTGCATTGTTCATTCACCTCAACGTGTCCACATTCAATGCTTTAACACAGAATAGCTTCACTCTCCACCCTAATTGCTATTCAATCAGCTGTGTTCACAGTGAAGAACAAAGTCAATCTGGCTGTCATCAACAAAGTCCATCGGGGGGGGGGGGGGGTGTGCAAGCAGCGTCTAATTAGCACTCTGATGTTTCTTCCTTGTGGATGGTCTTTCCACTTTAATACCCATTGATGTTCAATTGTAGCATATGTACTTATACATATCACATGGGCCTATTGCTTTGGGAATGCTCAGCTATGCATACAGCTGTTGGCTCTTCCCCACCTCCACCCTTGTGTTTTGGAACACAATGTTCCATTCTTCGAAGTAATAGAGCCCCTTAAGTATTGTCCCTTCCCCCAGACACCTTTCATTGTTTAAAAATGACCACACATTTCAACTTTCCACATCGTAAAGTATATTTGGATGAGATGTCGCGTTTTAAAAGGCAGCAGCTACGGCAGGAAATAAAGGAAAATAATCGCGAATGGTTACGTCAAGCAGGAAAAATTCCGTGTTTATTTTGCTTCAGTTGTGCCGAATGAAAACAAATTACAGTTGGACAAGCATATGCAGACTTGAGATTTTCATGGTGAAAATGTCTTAAGTGGCTATTTGCTTTTTTGTTGCAAGTCTATTTATGTATAAATCTTTTGCAATTCATATGCGCGCACATGCAGTAGTAAATGGAATCGGAAAGAGTTTGATCCAACAAAAAATACGCCAAGTTCTACTTGCCCCAGAGCTGCTCGCCAGTCCCGTGTGTTTACCCAGAGGCCCCTGTCATGCAAACAACCAATGAAACAACAGAAAATGCCACCTGGCATGCCCCGTACAGAAATGCCATTGCGCCAACCAGAAGGCAATGTTTTTTTTATTTGCTCCAAACTCTCTGGGAAAAAAATTGCACAAAGGCAGCCCGGCCTGGGCAGAGAGAAGCCCCCCTCTGTTGTGCCAGTTGGCCCGGGTGGAGAAATTCTCACCGAGGCCACAGCGCGCAGCGGGGGTGCATTACAAACCCTCGTGTGCCACACAGAAGCGCGAGCGATCTGTTACTTCATTACGCAGCCGCGGCGTCGCAAGGTGTGTCCACCAACACAAGCAGAAATGCACTCTGTGAAATATGGCATACGCTGTACGTAAAAATGCATAAGACAGACGAGCCAGAGATCCAGTGTATATCCTAAACAGCCTATTGGCGAGCAACCTATTGAGGAGGCCGGCCTGCATGGCACACAAAGGGGATGGGTGGCCAAACCACACCTGGCTGACTTTATCCAAGGTACTCATTTGAGGCCGAATCAACCTAGGGAAGGGCTAGAACCAGTTCTGATATATACCAATGATGTTAGCCATGACTGGGAATCTCATGCGGTGGAGCTCAATGTGCTAACCTCAAGGCTACAGCTCCCCATTATATGCGTATACATGTGCACGAACAACACCGTTTTTTTTTTGTCTTTCACGGCTATTCATACATGTGCAAATTTTGCTAAATAAGTGCAATTTGTTACGGCGCTTGGAAGAATGTTTCTTTTTTTCCCAACCGGGCTGTTCTTCTTCCTTTAATAACTTTAGACATTACTCAATGTTGCCAGGAGAGTTTCCTTGAGCCTGAACCTCGGGGAGGTCAGCGAGTCGGTCGGGAATTCTGCAGTATGGGAGCGATTGAATCTCTCCCTTTTAATTTTTAACTGGAAGCAAATGTTCGCATTTTTAATCTCGGCTGTTCATATACATTGCGAAAGAAAAGTCTTGGTTCTTTAAACGGTAAAATATCAGCGGGCAAAATTGGCCGGTATCGGAGAGTATGCCGTGCCAGCACTGCACAGAACGTGTAAATCGGTATTTTTCAGATCGGTTGCTATTCCTTTGCCACGATGTTTCCACAGAGGGGAAACAACAGTGGACGTGTCCACCAGAAAGAATACGTCTTCCTGGCACTTAGAAACTAAACTATATTCATTTTACTCTACTAAATAGCTTTTTCAGAAGCGACCTAGCCAGAAATGATAGCTCAACGAAGTGGCGGCTTGTCACGTGGACATTTATAGCAGACAAATACTCTAAACCCATGTTTATAAATGTGGAGGGAAAAACCGGAGGACCCGGAGAAAAATCCACGCGACCACGGGGATAACATGCAAACTCCAAATATACAGACGTCAGTATCGGGGATCGAACCCATGCCCTCCTGTTTACCAGGCAAGGCAATTAACACCGTCACGGTGGCGAGATGTTAATATTTCAAGCACGTTTTCGTGCGTTGAAATGTAATCTTGCACAAAATGTTTGGGACACGAGGTTGAAATCTTTTTTTAATACATCAGTATCAATGTTTACATTGCTAAGGGAAGGAGGAATAAAAAATTAACATGTGCTACATTGTAATACAGTAAATAAATTAATATTGCTGCCCATAAAAAGAGGAAACAGTGCCAGCCAAGTTTTGTTGAGCATCCTGCGGAACCCCTAATTAAGAGAAAATGCTCTTGTTCCGTAATGGGGATGCCTGCTGAGCATGTCCCACTTAAAATACTTGGTCAAGCTATGCACTTTTAAAAATATAGATTAAAAACTAATTTCTTTAGAATAACTTTGTGTTTAACTTGCTGTCATTCACCTGCACCACCGATTAGCGCGCTTATCCACGTACGGTGCAAAAGAAGTTCAACATACACACATACAATTGTGCAGCATGTCCAGCACTAATTTATACCTGTGCCCCAGCCCACGTTTAGGGTCACTGCACAATTTGGCGAAGCTCTAAGTTTGGATTAGCCCACACGGGTGATAAACAGAAGGCCCACAAAGCAGCTCCACTCCCAGTGCCCTCCCACCCTCCCCTCCAAACTCCTTGCTCTCTCCTCTCACTCCCCCCTTCTCCTCTGCACAAGCGTGAGTGACATCACGGGTTCCGCCTCTGCACATTGACGTGGAGTTCGAGACCGCCGGGGTCTGCCGGCGCGAGGAGGGACAGCGTGGCCCGGCGTTTTGGTTGGAGGGGCGCCGCGGTGGGGAGGAGGTGGTGGTGGGGGGTGCTGAGTTGGGGGGTTGGGGAGTGAGAATCGTGTGCCGGCCGAGAAAACAACATTACAGAGCAGGAGCTGCTTGGGCTCCCAAAGAGAGACGGCCAGTACTGCTGCCAGTGTCGCTCTGGGCTGACCACCCCCCCATCCCCAGCAACATGCGGCAGAGGCTCAGTCAATGACTGCGTTCACATAATGCTCCCCGCTAGGCTGGTGGGACCGGTGGCACCGCAATATTTGTCAGAACGCGACTTGTGACAGGAGGGGTGGGATTTACGTTTCGATCCGCCGCTGTCCCACAGAAACGATTTGCTCACGCGGAAGAAACTTTGTGCGCTAATCTGGAGCGGCTATGCTGTGGCCGGCGATGCATTCCTAACGTAGAGGATGCATAAACCAGCACGAAGAAGGAAAACAAGAGGATGACAAGGTACCGAGAGCAGGTTTTTGATTTTTTTTTGCACTCAATTAAGTGATGTTAATTTTAAAAAAATAAACGGCAATGATTTAACTATGCTCGATGGCTGCATTGCACTTTTTCAGTATGAACATCGTCCAGTGTCGTGAAATAAATGTTCGTATTGTATTGCATCAATCATCCTTAAAGAATTATGGTTTGGCAAAAAGATAGGTTTTATATAATACGTTGAAAAGCCAAGATTGTCTTCTGAGTGATGATAACCGAATTTGCTCTTTGGCTAAATAGGTATGTGAAAATGTTGTGATGTGACCATCGATGCATTAAAATATCCCATCGCAACGATCGTCAACTGTGCTGCAAACCAACGCAAGTTGGTGACACTAAAAAGGAAAACGAATTGTTGAGTATTTGACGCCACAAGATGTGATCAATATAACGCCAGATATCATCACAGTCACGTACCATCTGCACGCGTTAAGATTGTGTGCGTGTAAATGTACAGTGTGCTGAAAATAATTTAATGCAAAATAAACGCGAAAAAGTTATTGTCACGGGCAAACGTGGTTCAATCGTGAAGGCGGCCCCCAAACTAAAGTTATCTCGAGGCGCGGTAATAGGCGAGAAGGCAGAAATGAGAAAGAAACCTTAGGACAAGGAATGCGGTGTGTTACAATGCATATTTTTCCAAGGAAGGTGTTTTTGTAAGGCTATGACCAAAGTTAGGGTTCGCATTGAAATGTCAACATTCTGGGGTGAAGGGATGAAGGAAACAGCCCTAATGAGTACAGTCACAGTGTGAGATAAGGCTCTCGGCGAGTGTTACGTGATCTGGTGGTGAATGTAGGACTCTGTAATGTAAAGCACCAGCAGACGTTTACAATTCATTTGCCGTCGTAGACTGAAACAATTTGCATACCTTGTATTAAAATACATTAAAGTGATAAGGAATACGTTTCCTTAATAAATCTGTCTCTCCACAAAACAAAAAAACATTCCACAACCCTTCTGAGAGGGCAAACATTCATCAGTGTTGGTTCAGTACAAGAATATTCTGCGGCTGGTTTCAACCAAAGTGTCTCATCAGCAGTCAGGCTTGCTTAAATCAATGCTGGTCAATTCACATGTTCCCCGTATGCTTACCTTTAATATTCGGTAAAACATTTATTTCTATCACAGTGTTGGATTTTAGTGGGTAACCAGCCTTCGTAGTTTGATCCAAATAATCATAAGCGTTGTTGTGTTATGCTTTACATGATTGTGCGTCAAAGTATGGGACCCATTACTTATAAAAAGGGTCCCCCCTTGCCTATAACACCTGGCAATTTTAATAATTAGGTCTTATTTTCACACCTGTTTTGGAAACGTCACAATTATGTGGTAGGGGACAAAACATGTTTTAAAGGTAACAATAAGTAATAAAACATAAAAAGTCCCCAATTTTTTTGTATGCGTGCAATGATACCGGACATCAGTATCCTTAACGAGAAGCATTAGCCAGTCATAACCAAATACACTGCTGCATGAAAGCCCTTCCTAGCCTGAATAAACTATGGGGGTTGTTTGACCATACTTCACCATGCTGGTTAGTGTGGGTTGGTTAGTGAAGGGGGCAGGGATACCAAGAACTGACTTGGATATCATTCCACACTTACGGTCACCATGACCATGAATCTCTAACTCAGGGTCACCAGATTCACAGTGTAGTGCGCTAAACCGCGCTCACTCACCCCCCACCCCCAACTGACTATTGACCGCCTTAAAAGGTGAATCACCCAGTCGACTCAAAAACCCATCAGGAATAAAGTGTACACAACAAGGAGTACCCCTCCCCCATAGAGCCCTCTTTACACGCAAGCACTTCACTGCACCCACGGCCACACACACACAAAGACAAAGATCTCCCCATATAGCCTTTAACAGACGGTTGCGGCAATTGCTGATAGCAAGCACCTATGAAGGCTGGGTCGGTACACGTGGGGGGGAGGGTGGCCAACACCACGCTGGGTTGCCTTTGTCTGCTCAGGGCTGATGTATGCAATGCCACACCAGGTACTGATTTAAGGCTGAGTCAACCTAGGGAGAGGTCCAGGACAGGTTCAAATATTCACCAGTATTATTGGTCATGAGCAGGAATCAAACTCAGGTCGTCCGATTTGTAACACAGTGCGCTAATCACTGCAAAGACAAAGATCCACCGTATGAGCCTCAACAAGCTGTAGAGGCAAGTGCTGTTAGCGAGCACCTTTAACGGCCAGCACAGCACACGAGGGGATGGGTGGCCAGCACCACGTCCGACCGCTTTTGTTTCCCCGAGTGTCGATGTATACACACAGCACCAGGTACTCGTTTGAGGCCGAGTCGACCTAGGGGATGTTCAGGACCGGTTCAGATAATCATCACTGGTGTTGGCCAGTGATCATTGGTGAGTGAGCCTTGAACTCGGGTCGCCGGGTTCGTAGTTCGGCCCGCGAACCGCAACACTACCACGCCCACACACACGCGGCAGTATGTGGGCGTGAGTCTGTCGAATGGATACCGGGAGTCAAGATGTTGCCGTATATCAAATTAGAGCATTGATACGTACCATTCAAAAATAAACACACAATGCCATTTAAGATACCCATAATAACACGATAACAACAGAGCGATAACATGAATGAAAAACACATTGAACAAATTTTACATATTTATTATGGAAGCCAGCATGGGTTTGTTTTTTAAAATGTTTATCCATGTTTGTTCAGCTCGGATTTTATTTTCCGAAATACTAAAGTACACATTTTATCTGATATGCTGATATTAAAGCCCCACAGAAAAGTCTGTTACAATAGTATACTTGAGAATTCTAACATACCACTGCCTGCATACTGTGAGCATAATCTGGCTTATATTTACAAATGCCCAGATTCATGTGGTTTGAGTTGTTTCGTTTATTTTCTATTTTCCTTTTTAAAGTTTTGGCATCGATGAGAAAAAATAGGATGACATTTCATAAAACCGTTGTTGTTTGCGAGCCAGAATGTGTAAGATTTAATACGTTGCCCTTTAACCCCTCAAAAACAATAACTTGCCTTCAAATTAACATTTAAAACGAGGGGGCAAAATAATAACATACAAAATATGAAATGTAGATAAATCTGATGCATATCTACAGTTCCTATGATTAGGGAGATATACGTGTGAGATAGGGGAAGATGCGATTGATGAATTGCCTCTATTCATGTCTTGTGACCAAATCTCTTTAATGGGGGCATCTACTCTTTCTTGGATGAAAGCATGGATTAAAATTACTTTTTAGACAGAAAACTGTTGGGTAGACTCCACATTTCTCAGAAATACACGCACGCTATATAGCTCCTTGCAACACAGGCTCAAATGAGCACGTGTGTTTATATCCCGAGGTATACCCACTCACGTACAAACATGTATAAAGTGTATCAAGACACGAACACATCTTTACAGTTTATGTGCAGCTCTGTCATGTTTTAGATATGTTTGAGTACTTATTGTGTGTATGTGTTGTGTTAAGTAGTTTAACTTGTTTAAACACAAAACAAAATCGAGGCTATTTCCCAAGGGACATATTTATAGTTGTACTTATGTGAGCTACAGAATGTATTTTTTCCACGTGTGAATTTAGTAACTAGTATAAGGGGCACAGTTAATGGAGCCCAGTGGGATTTTTTTCCCCCCTTGGGGTAACCATTTACATGAGGACTCCAAATTAACACGTGTTTGCTCAATCAAGTTTTCAGACATCAATGCTTTCAACATAGTGGGCATTCATGTGGTGATCCATGCAGTGACATTCATAGGTGGACATGCACGATTTCACACGCAAGCACACGCATTGATAAAGTGCTGCGGGGAACAGGGAGGTAAAAATAAAGCAAATTAAAAGTTTCTATCTTTAACGCATGGCCTTCCCAACGTGCCCAAGAGATCTATAATTAGAGTTAAAGCCAAAAATCTCCCGGAAGCATTTCTGCATTCAACAGCCGACCGTGGACTGATTGGATATGCACTCTAAGCCAGGACTCATTAATTACTTACATCAATGAAGAAAATGGGTGGCTTAAGTCATTCCCAAAGATTTTAATAGGATTTGCAGAAAATTAACTAAAATTTAAGTTATATGTACGCACAATCGTTATGAATGTATTTGAGTGCTCATTTCTGTGTATGTTTAAAAAAAAAGGGAATTTCAATTAATGGGAATTTATATATAAATTTTTTCAAGAATGATATTCATAATAACAATATTAATTAATTATGATTTACAGCCCTTTTTACAATCCACTACTGGATGAAGACATTCACATGATGTGCCAGTTATTGGGGTTGTTTGACCATACTTCACCATGCTTGGCAGTGCGGGTTGGCGAATGGGGGTGGTAGGATGGGTTCCGATAATGTTTGCCATGGCCAGGAATCAAACTTAACATTCACTCTATTATTTTACAAGTAACTGCCCAATGTAAGTTGGGCTGATTTAGAAGGACGAACTTTAACATTTCTTTCAAGCCACCCAATATGTTCAATGCATATTCGCATGCAGAAAAGTTAAAACACAAGAAATGTTTTCGAGATATATGTGTGCACTGCCAACGCGTAAAAATGATGTCATTCATCCTGGACAGCCTCACCAAATCTGAAGATTTTTTCAGGAGTGTCAAACATTGGGGTGTGTGGCCAATTCTGTTCATGAGTACTTGGCATTGTTTTTTGTTTTTAAGATGCCACGGTATGTGGAGAAATCTCGTGCATCAAAGGGGATATGGCCATTCAGGATCCACAAATATAGATTTGTTTTAACCCGTAAGCTTTCACGATCAATAGATCGCGTAAATATAAATGTGTCGTTAAACCCGCCACCACCCGACACAGCCAATTAGTAAGGTTTGACACGTAAACAAAACATCCCAATTCATTACTCGTTCAGCACCCCAGTGTGTTGGAAAGTAAACCTCTCCACCACAATACCAGGTGGCCATGACTTTAACTAATTGACAACACAATGGGGTGCTGAACTAGTAACAAATTGGCATGTTTTGTCTACGTGGCAAACCTTACTAATTGGCTGTGTCGGGTGGTGGTGGGTTTAATGACAAATTTATATGTGTGCGATCTAACCCAAAAGAAATAACCTCAATTAAAATATAGATTCAATGATTGCTGTTCTGCCATATCCTCCTGGCCACCTTGTAGCCCCGTGGTAATCTGTGGGTCTGAGTTTTTGCTGTCTAAGAAAAAAAGGGGCAAGGGGCATGAGTTGTGCATATCTGGACATTCCAGGTGGCATTGCATGGATATATGAACCTTGGTAAAAAAAATTATAAATAAACCTGGACGTGTTACACATTTCGTTGCAACAAAACGGGTCAGGAAATTGCAGTGAGATAGTCTACAGTTGTGTGCAACTGCTTGCAGATGTTACATAATAACGAATTGCGGGCAATATTTAATACAAAAACACCATAGGTAAAATGCCACATTGTTAATTTAAAGTGAAAGTAAACATGAAGGCGGCAATTAAACGTGTACATGCGTGCAACTACCGTGCAGGCAAACGATGGGGTTTTACGCAAATTACATGACATCATCAAAATATGTAGGGGCTTTGTGAACATGAGCCAACATATTGCACATGCTATGGATTTAAGACCACATTTGTTTTTTCAGCCCATAGCATTTATAAGTCTTGCTGAGCAGCCCATACTTGCAGATGTCACACAATTGTAAGGCCACAGTGAAATCACATGAAGGTTTTTTCGAAGCTCAAATCACAGTTGACACCTTATGGCAACAAGCAAGTATGCACAACATAAGACGGTTATGATTGATTTAACTAAGTGAACACTCTCTAATTAATGTCTGCAGAGGCATAAGAATATTGAAGTTGAATTTTGTTGAGAAAATAAAGTTGTGCCCTTTCTTTTTACAAAAGAAACCTCTGGGCATAAAAAAACCCCTCAAAGACGATTTACACTAATCATATTTAATTAATTATATATCTTTTGCACTTGTAGTTTCTTATGAAAACAATATTTCCTAAAAGGTTCAAGAAACACTTGCGGTATGCATTAAGTCTTGCTGTGCAGCATTGATTTTTGTATCATTGTTATTTTACACTGTTCGTGACATGCGTGTAATTATACATCATTATTTCTATAAAATGTGTGAACACAAACCGTGCAGCCACTTAGAGGTGCTACATTCCACCACAATGACAAAAGCATGGGTGGTGAGAATAGAATCGTGACAGTTCATCTCACCACAAGAGATCGGTGGAGAAGCAAGCTGGTGCCTAAACGGCATACATGTCCCGATCACAACTCTTAACTTTCAAGATAAAAATCATTACATGGGAGTATACTAGATTTGTGTTTCGATTTCATTTATACCTGATGATGATTGCTTTGTGTTGCAATCGAAACGTCGTATGCTAGTATTTAATTTATTATTTTATCTTTATACGTGACTTTACCGAAAGAACCAAAGAGTAATTCCTGCAGTCACGAAAGCTCCAAATTAAGTTTTATTACATGGGAGGTTGAATTTTTTTTATTTTTCATTTGTATAAATGAATCTTGTTTTGCATGGCCCGGTGACATCCAACTGTGCCCAGCTGATTGTAAACGTTTTGAAAGCCCCGACTCAGATTCAGCGGTTCCTTTCTCATGGAGAAAAGGGCAAAGGACACGAGCCGGGGAATGCCGGCCACCTTCCAAGCAGCCCGGCGCGCGCCGTCTGTGCCCAATGTGCCGGCATGCTGCGCCAAACAGGCTTTGACAATGAGCCGTTTTTAATTTAAAGGGCGCCTGACCGCGATTCGTTCTCACTCGCAAAACTCCCAGAGAAACACGTGGCGGCGGACCCCCCGACGAAATGCCATCGACGCACATCGCTGGCAAGGGCGCTGCGTTCGCACACACGTTGCCCTCGTACATCATCGCAAGCTGTTCATAGGCGCCGGACTGAGCTCAGGACGGAGAAGCAGTTGCGTTCACTCAGCTGCTGCTGGCACCTTCGCCAAGTGCTTCAAGAATGATGAAGGAACAGCTGGATCAAAGCTCTGTGCCACGGCGCTGCACTGCGAAGCACACACCTGATGTGGATGTGGACTGTCAGCTCAGATAGGATGTGGGCGTAACCCTTGCTCCTTCTTGAGCCACTTCTCAAAATAATGGCCTCTTGTGAAGTTAAACAATGTAAAATTCAACTTAACCTTCCACCTGCAATTCCCTGAATGGAACGAGTCAGACGTAATTTTGACAAAGTACAATTCTCTCCTGCCCTCAAAGCAGATATCTGGCATGTGGAATTTCAACGCAGGGTTTCAATTTACAGCATGTGATTTAAATAACTGGTACCATATCAAAACTTGGTTTAAAGCGTCCCACAGAGTTACACACAAGTTCAGTGCACGTTAATAAAAGCACAAAATAAAGTTACAAGTCAAAATTCTCGGGAAGGAATGTTTACAGTTCCATACGCCTTCCTGTTTAATTAAATCTGCAATATGATATACCTCGTCTGGTTCACATGGGCTCACTTGCACAGCTTAACAAAGGAGAGAAAAAAATTGAAAACATATATAAATCACAAACATATTCATTGTGCCTAAATGAAGCAGAGTTCCCTCGGTAAAAACGAATGCTGTTTCTATTAAGTCTGACAGGCAAAAAAAACCTGTTATGAAGTTGAGCTCAAAAGCAAGTGACACCAATACAAAACAACTAGTCGGTCTGTTTGGCGCCCCGTTTGTTTGGGTGTCTTGGTCCTGCGCATTTGCTGCCGAACCCCACACAGCTCTTGGTCAGTTCCACGTCACAGGAAGAGACACGCTATTAGCTCATTAAGGCTCACAAGCCATTTCCTATGCTTCACAGAGGTAGGTTGTTCGGAATAATTATAGGCATTCAATCACACGCTGTCTTTATTTACAAACGCCGACTTCGCTTTAACCTAATTGTCCAGTACAATTGGAGGCCGTTCTATTGAATATTGGAGAGTAAAAGCAATTGTAACCCAAATGGGAAATGAGTTGCAATTTTAAGTGGTTTGTGGTCAGATGTCGTGTTGGTCTCCCACGCTCCTTATTTACCAAAAACAAATTCAGTTGTGTTTTGAAGAACGCAGCCTCAGCGAGTTTGTCATCTGTACAACATTACACGAGAATCCTTTCGTATGCCAATCTACGCTTTGACTGTCAATCTTTATTTCCTCGCAGGAACACATCATCATCATCAGCTCGAACGGAGCGTGCCTTCGTCGTAAAACGTTACGCTGAATATTTAGCGCCTTTTGCACAGTAGACAAACGATGGATACCACGAACTTTCGCAAAGCACTTTTTCAAACGAGAGACACCATGGGGCTCTGCCTGCTGCTCCTGCTGCTTGCCGCGGCAACGACGGGAGCGCAGCGCAAGGAGGCGGAGATGTTCCTGGGCAGCGAGGACGACATGGAGTTCATCCACGTGCCGCGATACACCCGCTCGACTGACACGCAGGGCAAGTGCTCGTACACGTTCATCGTGCCCCAGCAGAAGGTCACGGGGCCCATCTGCCTCAACTCGCAGGGCGCGGCCAAGGAGGAGGTCGCAGGCAGCGGCGTCACCAAGCGGGACGTGGAGGAGATCAGGGACGATCTGCTCAAGCACAAGCGGCAGATCGAGGGGCTGCAGCACATGGTGGAGGTGGACGGCGGGATCGTCAACGAGGTGAAGCTCCTACGCAAGGAGAGCCGCAACATGAACTCGCGCGTGACGCAGCTTTACCTGCAGCTGCTGCACGAGATCATTCGCAAGAGGGACAATTCGCTGGAGATCTCCCAGCTGGAGAACAAGATCCTCAACCAAACGGCCGACATGCTCAAGCTCGCCAGCAAGTACAAGGAGCTTGAGCAGAAGTACCACACTCTCAAGGCCGCCGTCAACAACCAGTCGACGATCATCGCGTGGCTGGAGGAGCAATGTCGGAAGACATACAACCCTCAGCCGCCGCGGTTACACGACCGAAACACGCTCAACATCCCTCCGCAGCAGGCCCCGAACAGTCATCGCTACTCGCTGAATCAGCTGTTCATCAACGAGATCCAAAGGGACCAGACTCTGCTGCAGACAGTGGCCAGCACCACCACCACAGCCAGCACCACCACAACCACCACCGTGCCAACGACGCTGCCAACCACGACTCCGCCCGCTCCCACCAAGGCTGCAGGTGCGTGAAACTAAAACTAAACTATTTTCTATTTTACCAGGTGAGGCCCACTGAGCTATGAAGCTCTTTTTTCAGAAGCGATGTGGCCACAAATGATATAGCTCAACCAAGTGGCTTATCACGTGGAAGTGTATAGCAGCCAAACACTCAAAATGCATATTTTCCAATTGCGGAAGGAAAAACCGGAGGACCCAGAGCAAAATCCACGCAACCACGGAGAGGACACGCAAACTCTAAATATACAGCAGCAGGCGTCAGGGTCGGGTCGAACCCACGACCTCCTGTATACCAGGCGAGGTAGTTAACATCTCGCCACCGTGGTGCCCCATCCTTCCCAGAGAGGCACGAGCCAAGCCAGAATCTCCCAGTGGCAGATGGTAATCGCCGGCATACTGACCCGACGGTTTCCCATGGTGGTTTGAGATAATTCAAATGCATGACCTGTTCACGCGAACCAAAAGTTTATGTTGCAGGCACTATTACCGAGAGATAAAGTATCAAAAATGTAATTAAGTTACGGTTAAAAACATATATAAAGTGCGATGAATGATGGATAATGTCCATGTGGCCAACGGCAACAACCAGGCAAATGTGTGTGTGGGGGGGGGGGTGGTAATATCAGTATTAACATGAATACATGCGATAATCATCCACATTACTCTGGGATTAAGTAAGTCAGTTCATATGTCCCGGATTCAGGTATTGAGAGTCTAGAATAGATACCAAAGAAATCTGTAAGCAACTAAGGTCTCGTGCAAGATAGATAGCCCATGTTGGAAACTCATTGTTGTAAAGTATATGTGTAATTGTCCCCAAATGTGTACTTTGACTCTGGTCCAAGAAATTTTTTCTATTGTTTTTTCCCCTCCTTTAAATTACCTTGGTGATACAGCTGTCATGGAAAAAAACACACAGAACTGGAGAAAGAGTTAATATTGTGATGACATAAACAACGCCTCATAACAATAAACACATACAGCAAAGAAAGCTAATAAAAAAAATGCAGACTGAAGCTGCATATCCAAGGCAACGCTAACACTCCGGGTCTAAAACCTTAAAGTCAAAAAGTCAAATTGGTGATTTTTTTCTCTCTCTGAAACTGAGCATTACATTAAAGCGGTGCTCATCTCTGGTTTACCCCTTTGATCCAGTGGTCGATGTTCATAATTACTATGTCAGGGGCGAGGTTATCGATAGGACAACCACTGTTGACCAGAACAGAAGACTTCACTAAATACAACAAGGCACACGAAGAAGACATCAAAGTGATAACACTCCGCTGCTCCTGACGCAGTTATCTGGCTTTTGACCACTTGAATGTGAACTTGTAGTCGTTGCTCCACATCTACATCAGCCACATGAAAGAAGAAGACTTCCCCACAAAGCGGTACCAATTTATCGACCATGGTAAAAATGATTGGCTGACTCAACCCCCCTCCCCCCCCCCCAAATCAGGATTGCATTCGCAACCTGCCGGGCCACCTGGCCGGATGTCATCAGGTGCCAAACCGCAAACGGTCGCGATGTTTTGACACCTCGAGACGCCGCTTCTCTCTGCAATTGCAGCCACCGCTTGGCGCAGGCGCGCGTGTTGTTGCTGTGCTACGTCAGACCCACGTGCGCGCACACACACACAGGTCTCATCAATCCATCGCGGTCGTGATTGCGCGCATCAATCATTTCGAATAGCGAACCGTGCCCACAATCAGCGTTGCTGAACACGCCTTAACGTCCAAACGAGCAAAACGCACCCGACTCCCGCAATCGGCGAACACTGCTGTGCACGTTTCGGCAATTACCTCGCATTAACGAGACAAATTACCGCGGGTTTGTAACCAATTAGGCAAATCTGAGGCAATCAAATAATTACATAATCGATCATCTAGGGCTCGTCCACTTGGCATATGTGGGCTGTGATCATTGCCCTTGGTTACATTTGTTTCATCCTATAGCAACAAGAGCGGAACACCTGAAGTACATTCATGGCCCCATGTGCGCATGCGTTCCCTACGATAACTCGTATACCCCCCCCCCCCCCCATAGATTCAGCCACCACTGTGCATGTGTTTTTACTGGAATCTAAAACTCTAAACTAAAAAAATAATTTTTTTTTGTTTTACCAGGTAAAGCCCCACTAAGCTATATAGCCCTTTTTCCTAAGTGACCTGGCCACAAATGATAGCTTTACCAAGTGGCTTATCGCGTGGAAATTTATATCAGCCAAATACTCTAAACGCGTGTTTCAAAATGTGGAGGGGAAAAAAACGGAGGACCCGGAGCAAAATCCACGCGACGACGGGGAGAACACACAAACTCCGAAAATACAGCAGGCGTCAGGGTCGGGATCGGGATCGAACCCACGACCACCTGTATACCAGGCGACGTAGTTAACATCTCACCACCCCCTGCGTGGTGGGTTATGAATGGCCAGTTTAAATGATTTAATCCCTGGGAAATATATATTTTGTTGCAGCAATAAAAAGTGTTTTCCAAAAAAAAATGCCTTTCATTAGATGTATGCATTCTGTATATATGCCTGGTTTAAATAAATAAAAGCTGCACACAAACACAGTTCAATTCCTGTGTAGTTATCATCATGGATAATTATAATCATAATAGTTAACCAATTACATAATCTCAACATTTAACTGTTGTATATACAGGCATTTTTAAATACACTGTTAATATTAATAATAAACATAATTTGTATTTTCTTTTTTTTTAACATTGCCATATATATAGAGTAAATGCCCCTAACTTCACACTGACCGTGGGTCAACAACCCAATTACATTCGAGTTAAACAAGCAGGGCTGAGGCATTGCAGTGCGAATTCTTTATCGTTGGACCCCAAAGCAATTAGCTCTGTTTATATCATTCACGGTGGTTTAATTTAATCTGCTCACGATAAGGAGCCAAGGGGAGGAGGGGAGGAGGCTGGCGGGTGGGGATGGGAGGTGGACTAAAACTTTGATCACGAAAACCAATTGAGCTCGGAAAATGGAATCGGCCCTTGAGGTGCGCCCCATTCGTCCTGTTTTCATGTTTCCATCCATCTGTTAATTGCATTCGTGGGGGCCGAGGGCGAGAGCTTGCGCTCTTGTCTTGCACCATTACCACACACATCAAGGCAGGAATGCGGGAAGTCTCCACGGGGGCAAGGCCATCTGTATCAGATGCAGGAACTTGCACAGCAACGAGGGCGCCTCCCACAGATCAACAGCGACCGACCCCGGCCACGACGCGAACAAAAGCCCCGTGGTTTTGCTCGTCGTCAGAATTTCGCCCGCGTTATTTATTTCCATGATTGCGATGTATATACCGCGGGAAAGCGGTGACACATTGGTTAATGCATAGCGCTACGGGCTCGGGGTAGCCGAGTTGGCAACGGCGAAACGGTGGCTGCGAGCGATATCATCTGAACCGATCTTTGGCGGTCTCCTTTGCCAAACTACACTGGCCAGTGTGGCGAAGTGTGGTGAAACAACCCTCAAAGTTCGATACGGTGCAGGAAGACCTTCATGCAGAAGTAGTTTGACAAATGACTGAAAGTTATACATTGTATTATAGTGATATGCTGCACTTGTGTAATTACAATTTAGGTTTAGACAAATTCTCGAATTACGCCACTATATTCCTTTCTTCCTTCATGGTGCCAAAACGAATGTGCTTATATTGACATTGTGTAAAGAGAATACTTGACATTGTCTCAAGAGTTTAAGTGTTGTGATTGGCTACAACCCACTCTTGATGAGAGAACTCACAAGTTAACTTGTGCGATCGCTGATTTATGCAAGCGCACATATTGCATGGCAGTGGCTATAAGGTTCCAGCAGATGTCAGTGCAGCAATGGCAGCGGTCCAGAGACGTATTTGGTCCACTCGTTGGATTGAGTCCACGGATTGAACCTATCGGTGCAGAGCTTCCGAGTGTTATCTCCTCATATGCGTGGGTTTTCTACGGGACCTCCACTTCCTTTCTACATGCCGCCCAAGGCACTCATTAAAAAATTGGCCAAACGCCGTGATACAAATGAGCACTAAATAATCATTGAGGCTTCCCTTGTCAAATATCTGGGATTGGAATTATAACAATTGGCATATACGTACACACAGTAGTGGGTTTTTTTCTCAACACATTCCAGAAGGCCCAGTTACAGTACGAGTTACAAATGTAACATTGTACGTTTTTATTTTGACACCATACCATAAATATTAGGACTGTCACAAGATAGCCTGTAATTAAAGATAAACCCAAAACAGTAATTTAACTGCCAGAGTTCCATTTACATTCCTTTTTAGTGCAGATGAAAGCTTCCCATCTTTCCATTCCAGATGTTGTTTGAAAATCGACTGCATGTAATTTCCCTACAGTTCCAAAATATTTTCGCAAACATGTTTCTCTGAAGGAGACACCAGCCATGTGTGCAAAGTCAGAGGCACGGATGACCTCAATATCCACATTTTCCATAAACAGTCCTTTTTAGGATAAAATCAATACATTCTGCTGATGACAATGTCATTGTTCTTCTTGGTGTAGGTTCACAGTCGTGCTATACAATCTCTCCGCTGTAACTTCTGGTTGAACCGCGTGTTGAATTTCGATTTAAAGCTTTCGTGACTGCAGGGATTCATCTTCTTGGTTCTTTCGGTAAAGTCACGTAGAATGGAAATAATAAAATAATAAAAATAAAACATAATAAAATAATTCTCACTAGAGAAATAAACATAATACAATAATTATCACTAGAGAATTATTTTATTATGTTTTATTTTTATTATTTTATTATTTCCCTTCTACGTGACTTTACTGAAAGAACCAAGAAGATGAACCGCGTGTTGTTCATCACGACGTTCCCGACGATTTTGCACCACATGCCGGGGGGAGCCTCTTCAGAAATCGAGGAACGTTGACGGCACTTTCAAGGCACGTGGAGCGAAACGTCGGGACACCATGCCGACCAACGCTCGGTCCAACCCCGACGAAAAAAAACACGTAGCAGAGCCGCGCAGCACAACGGCGGCGCAAGCCTACGCTGCAGCATTGTCATCGCTACACGACCACAAACAAACAAAAACGGTCTCCCCTACAGCTGCCCTCTGGTTTGGTGCTGGGTCACCTCTTGTGTGAAACATGAGTGTCGCGTAGGAGGAGGTGATGTCATTTTTTCCCTCCGCACCCCCCCCACCGGCCCTCATTTGGGAAGGGTTTTCCAGACCGCATTCGCCCAGTGTTTTGCTGTGTTTGCAGCCAGACGTATCGGATGACAGTCCGACTCCCATGAGGTTGTGCGTGCATGTGGCGGCACAGCGGCGTTCGTACGTTGGGTGGGAAACCGCGAGTGTGTGTTTTGCTGGAAG
The DNA here is from genome assembly GCF_964198595.1 of Lampetra fluviatilis. Taxonomy (NCBI): domain Eukaryota; kingdom Metazoa; phylum Chordata; class Hyperoartia; order Petromyzontiformes; family Petromyzontidae; genus Lampetra; species Lampetra fluviatilis. The sequence continues at coordinate 6,320,934 of NC_136294.1, forward strand.
CGCCTCCGCTTTATTCAAACAAGAAAAAAAAAACTTCTCCAAAAAAACTGCATCGCTTGCGAATTCAGTCGTCTCAATCATTCTGTAAAGTTACAGTTTTGGAATATTAGTCATTCGCAACAAAAAAACACAAGCAAAAATATTTACTCAAAGCCCCATGCTAATTAGTTTAGTGACCCCATTTTAATTACACCAAGCTGTCCTGGATATGAACGTGTTCTAAAATAGAATTTAGGACTATAAATGTTATCAAGGAGGGAACATGCAAATGCACGAACGCAAGCATATTTGAGGCTTGAATACATCACATCACTTACACAGTTCTACGATGCGTCTTTGTATAAAAGCTACACTACAAATTCAAGCCCCACTTGATAATGTAAAAATACCCAAGCGGTATTAACACTGCACCCCCGATAAGCACGGCTGGCTACGTAGGGTGCGAAAGAAGTTCAACATACATGCTTAACACCATATGAATAGTCCACCATGAAGAAAAACAATCATCACTTTCACAGTGCAGACAAACTAGACTGCCAGTACATTTTCAGAATGTCAAATTTGACTTTCCCCAGCACGTTCAATATTGAACAACAAGCACAGCCTGTTGCATCTGAACTTCTGACAGGTTCACTGACATTTTTCCAAATTTCCTCCGGCTTTCCCATGAGATTAGCTTGGGATCTTTTTTCAATGAACACATGACCAAGGCATTATCAGTAATCATGTAATGAGGTCTACAGACAGGGCATACGGAGAACATAATCACATGTTTGTAGTGGTCAATCCCAGCCCACAAGTGATGCCCTGTCACAGGCCAAGAGGGATATTGCATCTCCAGTTACTTTTTAAAGGTTAAAGGCTAACAAAAACGCCTCTTCACGTGACAACTTCTCCAAACAGCCAAAACATCAACACCCCCATGCCGTGCTGATGACACTAATCTTTTCAATCTAGTCAGGAATTGCTTTTAATAGAAATATAATTATTTAGGATAGCTCTAAGCGTAAAAAACACGCATTCACTATCAAATTACCGAATTATTTCATACCATTTTTTTTAAATATTTCGTGCCGAAATCACTCGGTTGTGTATATGTTGTCAAAACATTATTAACATCTTACGTTTGGCCTGTTCAAAACGAATACAAGTTCTTGCACATTTTTACAGCTTGAGGTATGGTGCCAATTCATACGCTTATAATGGGGCTACCTATTCCTGTACAGGCACCAATACCAGAATTTACCGTTCTGGGAAGGTAGGCAGGCATGCTGAAGCCTATCTGAATGAATTAACATAAACCGTTTGTAAAAGCCAAACATCTGTATTAATGCTAAAAACTAAAAGTTTGGTATATTGCTGAATAATATTCACAAAAGGAAAATTCATTCCTACAGTGTCCTGGTCACATTGCCTTCAAAATATTACTGAATTAAACATTCTCCAATGATTACTTACGACACTGGTTCTGGCCAACATAGGAATTAACTCTGTAAATTAAGTTAATTGCCCATGCATATTGTTTGTGGACCAAACACTTAAGTTGACAAGACTGTACCAACTACACACTGGGAGGCATTGTACTCTTAATATGCTTGTGTATGCCAAAACTTTTAAAATTAAATGTAAAAATGTTTTACTCATAACGTTTGGCTCCCTGTAAAGCTGAAACATTCTGTACTGATCATATATTGCAGGAAAATACAATATATTATTAATTTTATGACCAAACGTGACTTGAATGGATCCAATTTCAATACATGTCAGAAGCTAAAAAGGATTTACCCCGGTTGAGTACCTGAATGGGAAACTGCCTGGGATTTCCAGGTATCAAAGGCTACAGCAATGGGTTCTTGAATCGATCTGTACAGAGCTTTGAGTGTCACCATCTTATACGCTGCATGCCAAACACTCGTTAATATCGAACTGGCCAAACACCCTAAGGTAGTAGGACCTTCCTAAAAAAGTATTGATACTCAGCAAGGCCATCATGGGTAATTAAATTAGATTATTAATGATAATACAAATGCAAAGGAATTAATTCAATGTGAACCTACGAGCATTTTTTTTTTACAATCTAGCGCTAAAGATTTTCCTCATAAAATATGCAAAGGAAAACTTTGCTCAAGTTGATCGCAAGTTAGTCTCAATAAACGCTTAACGTGGAGATGACACGTCCATAACCGACAAACAAAGCGCAGCGCTCGTCGCAACTCGATCTGTATTCCGCCGGCTGATTTACGCGCTGGTGAATCAGAGGTCGCAAACGGGTTTTGATTCCTTACCCGTACCCGGCCACACCAGGGTCGCAAACGGGTACCCGTACCCGTACCCGGCTGTACCCGCACCCTACCCGTACCCGGCCGGGTACGGGTAGGGTGCGGGTATTGGGTACCTGATTGCGACCTCTGGGATGACGCCATATTGCAGGCGCGGGTGGGTTGTTTCTAGGAACTTGAATTGTGAGAAGAGACAAGACGTTGGAAAATGAGTGACAAACAGTTACTCACCAGTGACTCACGGTCTACCTGTACCCGTACCCGGCCGCACCAGGGTCGCAAACGGGTACCCGTACCCGGCCGGGTACGGGTAGCCGGGTATCGGATAGGGAACGGGTATTGGGTACGCGGTTGCAACCTCTGTGGTGAATGTGACGCACCGCAGTGACTTGGGCCACACACCACAGAATATTTTGCCACGTTGCTTCACAACCAACGTAAAATTACCTGCGAGCGGTTTAAGACTTTCAGGGCATCATCTGACGCAGAGCAGACTAACTCGGGGAGAATAATGCAGGTCCTCAACAGTAATTCGGGAGAGACACTGAAAAGAATGTCCTCCCAAATTTCCAGAGTGGACAAATGAGTATATTTTCTGAATATATGATTTAAATGCCACTTTGTAATGTCATATTTGTGAATAAGACTATGTGCATGTAAGTACAAAATCACTATACATACAATTTCTAATGATTCACCCACGAACCCCCATATAATCAAATAACATCCATATCACGCACGGCATGGGAAGGCCCGGATCCAGCAGTGGATAATAAAAACGGCTGTTCGTGTATATTAAAGTCTTTATACAGCCCTCTGTAATTATAGACACTAAATAACTAGTCCAGATTAACAAGACAAATTATTTAACTTTAATGTCCCTACATTTACATCCTGCCATTCATGTACAAAGAGGCTATAGCTATGTGCAATTGTGCAGACGTACACATGCATGCATGCATGTTAAACTTCTTTCGCATCGTACGTAGCTAACCGTGCTAATCGGAGGTGCCAAAATGGGAGCCACGTGATATTCTCAGCCATATTTCTGTCTCTTAAAAAAGTTATTTTGGATTGTTTTTAGTTGTTTTTTCTTTCCCCCCCTACAAAAACAGGGCCTTGGCGGGACTGCCAACATGCATGGGACGAGGGCCACCAGACCAGCGGCATCTACCTCATCCGGCCCGAGGGAACCAGTCGCCTCATGCAGGCGTGGTGCGAACAGTTCCATGACCCGGGCGGCTGGCTCATCGTCCAGAGGCGCAAGGACGGCTCGGTTAACTTCTTCCGCAACTGGGAAAACTACAAGGTTGGTGTGCGTGGTTTAGAGCTGGCTGGCGGAGGACCTTGCCTGCTCCCCACACCCCCCAATAGCGTTACCCGACGGTTCGACGTGCAGTCGTACAAAGCGCAAATTTGGCTAAAGTTGGAATTTTATATTAAACTATTTTTTATTTTATGCGGTAAGGCACAATGAGCTTGATAGTTATTTGTCAGAAGCCACCTGGCCACAAATGATAGCTTAACGAAGTGGCTTATCACGTGGAAATGTATATCAGCCAATATCTATAAACGCGTGTTTATAAAATGTGGAGGGAAAAACTGGAGGACCCGGAGAAAAATCCACTTGATCTCTGGGAGAGGGAATGCAAACTCCAAACATATATATAGCAGGCGTGCCAGGGTCATAATCGAACCAGGTGAGGTAGTTAACATATCACCACCATGGCGTCCAATTACAGTTGGCATATCAACCTGATGTGATGTGGATCAGGCTATTTTGGTTCAGAAACTCGCCGATTTATTCTAGTCACTCAAGCAACTGGCGGCCTCCTTATAACTCTGCTACCACTACTGCGGTACGATGGTACCATCCCCCATCATTCTCATCAACTCATCTCATCTCATCACACTGTATTGCTTTATCATTGCTAAATCTCTGTTCAGCACCTTGGTTAAGCGCTATATGAAGTAAATTAAGATAAGAAGATGACATGGTTACTGTTCCAATGAACTTCACTCATTGACTCCTGCACCAATGTTGAAGACTGACAGTTAAAATTAGACACAAATGATAGGTTCTTGAAACAAATCGCAATCTCAAATTGTGAATCATTACATGCCCCGACTTGGTAACTTTTTAAAATGTAATTACACTCACATGCTTAAAATATATAAAGCATGCTGAAAGTACGATGTCACATCGTGACTAAATTGACATCCTAGATTTGAAGCTTTCGTGACTGCAAGGATTCATATTCTTAGGTTTTTTCGGTAAAGTAACGTAGGTAAAAAATTAAAATTAAAATTAATAAAAGTAAAATAAAAATAAAATAAAAATCACGACGTTTCGGAGGCAACACAAGCTTCCGTCTTCAGGTGGAACCGTCACAGCACGCTTGCTGTATCCATTTACTTGATACAGCAAGCGTGCTGTGACGGTTCCACCTGAAGACGGAAGCTTGTGTTGCCTCCGAAACGTCGTGATAAGTACTTGATACAGCAAGCGTGCTGTGACGGTTCCACCTGAAGACGGAAGCTTGTGTTGCCTCCGAAACGTCGTGATTTTTATTTTATTTTTATTTTACTTTTATTCATTTTAATTTTTTACCTACGTGACTTTACCGAAAAAACCTAAGAATATAAATTGACATCAGTAACCATTCTCTGCCCACTGCAGTATGGGTCTAGTCCCATGTTGCTGAGATCAACTTTCACTTTCTCTGATCTTATTGGTGCTGTCTCCACTTGTGTCTCCTCCTCGAGCATCTTCCCTCCCTTGGCTTCCATTCTGTCACTCATTATTGTAACAAAAATAATGATCATTAACAGCCCTCTCTGCCAATGCACTGAACGATGCCATGTCAGTCGTGAGGTTTGCTTGACCATATTTAAACCACACTGGACTGTCCGGATTGGTGAAGCGGGACCTGAGGACTGCTGCAGATGTCAATCGCCACTTATGGCAGCCGTGACCAGGAATCAAACTCAGGTTGCCGGATTTGTAGCAAAGTGCGCTAACCGCTGCACGATGACTCCCCACCAAACTCACCCGCCCCCCCTGCTCCTTAGAGTACAGAAAAAAAAACTGTATTTATCTTTAACACGTAGCAGGCTTTCGCGACCAATATTATTCATAATCAACGTTTTTGGGTTTAGATCGCGTTCTTTATAACGGCAAATTGCCCGATGATGCTGGATGCAATTACCAGCGAAACGTCGTACTACTCACATTGTAAATGTTGTGGTTTCGCGCTTCAACACACCGGTGGGCTAAAGCAGTGAAATAATTTGTCTTTTGTCAACGTGACACTTTTTTACTGATTGGCCGTGTCGGGCGGGTGGTGGAGGGTTACGACACATTTATAAATAACGCGATCTAAACCCAAAAACGTTGATTATGTATTTATCTTTAATTATTCTTCATTTATAGCAAATATAAAAATGCTCAAGCTGCAATACTGAGCTCCAAATTTCGATTATTCCTCCTAAAGGGGCAAGTCAGACTTAGTGTGGAGTATTAAGTAATTTTCACCAACGTGGGATGTCTGCGTAGCATATGTTAAACACGGTGTATTTACCAGACAGCACACCTGAGGCAACAGTACATACTCTGTCAGACTTTGGCAAGAACTGTACGATTTAAATGGCTTCATAAATTTCAAGGTTCACAAAACCCAGCTGCATTTCGATTTTGTGTGTTTTCTTCCTTCCATTAAATATCACAATCCCGTGGCTTATGACATCATGCATGACACGTAATAATTAAATTAAAGTATAAGAACCTCAACATACGTCCATAAGTATACGTACTGCACCTTATATTACAGCTGGTAGATTTAGAAATGCACAGGTCTTACTTTTCCTTAAGTACGTGTTATTTGGCAAAACAAATGTTAACGACTGCCAACGGCTTTTCAGTCTACTGAAGCTTTGCAGAAATAGGAACCCTTTTTCATTTCCCACCGACACAATGTGTGAGCGCACACACTTAACGTATGCTGGTGATGACTGTGTACGCACGTGACAGATTGATTTTCCCTGGCCACACTTCAATATTCACAGTATTCCTCATATTTACGAATATATTTAGCACACTGGGCAAACGAAACGTATGCCTGCGGTGAACGTTGCTTTCCAAACCATCTGCGAATAATTCACTCTCACATTTGCTGCAATAGAGGTACCATTGTTTCAAAAGATTAAATCAACGTGCAAGGCAAACTTGAGACAAGGCTGCACAATCCATTAGAAATGCTAATTTGCCGATATCTTCCGTTGCAATCCATATCCAGATCGCGCTCGTATATGTGATCACTTGGCACCCGTGAATTGTACAAAAATGACACGACATTTAACGCACCAAGCCTTTAGCAATGGAAATGACTGGCTGCTGCTTATTTAGAAAACAAAAAATCTTACACATCACAATGTTGAGCCAGACATCTGCCAGATCACAATTTTGAGTTAGTGTCCCTCAAGGATTCAACATAATCGCTTTTCAGTGTTGATCTATACACAGCAAACAGCACTATTCCAGACGGTTTACCAATTTATACCATTCAAGAAGAAGGTCTTACAGTGCAAGTCAAATTAACGTGCATTCATCCGGCAGCACACATAAGCAAATGCTGTGACGGATTAAACAAAATTGAGACAGATAGCGAAAGAGCATTAACTAATACTAAAGGGATGTACAAACCCCACAGTATTATACAAAAATGCTTTGGTGTTGAAGATTTATAATGTTAAGAATAAATTAATCACCGTGAGGCTATGTATGGTCTTTGATGACCAGACTGAACATTTTCGCATGCTACAATGGTGCAACTTAAAGAGAGCGTGTTGTCCATAAGGATTGATGTTGAGCCCCGTACCGAATGAACACGAGGCAGGTGTTGGAGGTTTACATTTCACCAGCTGGCAGACGCTTTGCCCTTTGCTTTTAAGTAAAAATATAACGTGTCATTTTGCAGTGAGAAAATATCCTTCTTTAACCCATTCTGAGTCAATGCATGGATATCACTTTTCGTGCAAGAATATGACCGACTCCATGATCACGCTCGACCAATAATATAACTGCTCTGACACAATACGCTCACACACAATTGTCGTAAATGCCTCCAGATAAAGTTAACTCCGTGTACATTTACAACCCTTTTGTCAACGCACTTTCTGGATGAGGGCCTCCCCAATTACGCGCGGGTTTGGTGAATGCAGGCGGTATAGATGCTGAGAATAGTACAGTACAACAAATGGATAGTGCTACACCGCCCTGTGCTGAACAACTCTCTCAACAACAGTCCAGAGCAACTGTTTTGCACTTGGTGGCCGCCCATCCATACACTCGCCAAGGCTCAAACTCGCTCAGCTGCTAAGATCTGACAAGATCAGGTGCATTATGGTTATTTTGGTAACGGGTCTGCGTTGATTCCATTGTGATGAGGCGCAATGAATGGCACAAAGATGAACGGTTGGTTGGACGCAATAACATAACATCTTGACATGTGCAAAAAAGAGCTTCATAAACTCATCGGATTCCTCTAGTGTAAATAAATATTCTGATCCTGAACATGCCGACACGCGTGTATGCATGTGCACATACACAACAGCACAACAGTCAAACAGTGAAATGGGTAAATGATAAAGGAAGATGACGACAATCGTTCCGCTCGTACATCCCTTTTCCCTTCCCCTTCTTGACACCTACGCAGCTTGGCTTCGGCAACATCGACAGCGAGTACTGGCTGGGCCTGGAGAACCTCTACTGGCTGACAAACCAGACCAACTACAAGCTGCTTGTGCTCATGGAGGACTGGCAGGGCCGCAAGGTGTTTGCGGAGTACGCCAGCTTCCGTGTGGAAAACGAGAATGACCATTACCGCCTGCGGCTGGGCCGCTTCAACGGGAACGCCGGCGACTCGCTCATCTGGCACAACAACCGGCAGTTCACCACGCTGGACCGCGACCGCGACTCTTACTCAGGTATCACCCCCCACAATGCAACGGGGCCGCGTGGGCAAGAAGCGTGCCGACGTGGGTGCAGGTTAAGGGCACCGCCACACCACCTCTGATGACGCAAGAGGAGAGAACTACGCATAAAAGGCATCGTCATCTTGAGTTGGTGTATTATTATTATTGATATTCTGCAACTGAATAATAAAAGATCAGGCTCTTAATGTCCCAGGAAAGCAGCTACCTCGAATAGAGGACGATTCTGGTTAAGCCAGGGACAGGTTGCAACCCTCGTGTGTCCGTAATACGATGCACCTGTAGCAAATGTCCGCCATTCAAATGCCACCAGCACAGGCAAGGGCTTTCTGAACCTGCCCATGACCCTGCCCTTGGTTCGTTTAATGTGTGAACATCGGTGATTGAGAGTCAAAAGCAGGTCGCCAAAGTGCTGGCCTAATCACCTACAATAGTAATTGCTTTGGCATCTCTTTAAATGACGAAATGTAGGTTTTGTTGCATTTTATGCATGCTCGATGACATATTTTTTAGCAAATCTTCACTCTGTTCACCATTAACCTGCAGCATTTTTTTCTTCACAAAATCGACATATAGAGTGCCGCATGTTTGATCTTTAAGTATTTTGAAATAACCAAAGTGATTAGGTTGCTCATACATCAGAGTACCGAACTGACACCGCTGCCATCCTGGGTATAAATCTGGGTTTCAGCCACCCGTAATTCAACTGGGTTCTTAAGTTTACCAAGATGATGGTCACAATTTCACGCAAAAAAATACATGACATAAAATTCGGATTCTCGCTAAATTTGGCTACATTTTGTGGAGATTGCTGCTCATTTGACTCCACTGAAGACAAACAATCTCACATCAGGAGATGTGGGAAAGTGCAGCCCTACTGTGTAAAAGGCTAAAAGGACCTGATTGAAGTGTTTTTTAAAAGTCCTGGGAAAATGTTTAATTCCGCAGCCATTCTCTGACACACAGGGGGAAGTGTCACTCGATGAACTTTCCAAACAGATTTTTCCGCCTTCTCACACGATGCAAAGAGCACAGCCGGAATAAAGTGGGCGGTGAAAAGAGACCGAACTAAATAAAGCACAAGAGGGCCGCTAGAAGTAACGTCACGCTGACCGTTCTCCCTCCCTGGCAGGCAACTGCGCTCACTTCCAGAAGGGCGGCTGGTGGTACAACGCCTGCGCGCACTCCAACCTCAACGGCGTGTGGTACCGCGGGGGCCACTACCGCAGCAAGTACCAGGACGGCGTCTACTGGGCCGAGTTCCGGGGAGGCTCGTACTCCCTCAAGAAGGTCCTCATGATGATCAGGCCCAACCCTTAGGGGGTGCGGCCCCTCGCACGCAAGGCCGGACCGGATGGGCCCGCCCCCGCCTCCTCACCTCAGCATCGTTCAGATCCGAGGCCGGACGCGTAACTAACTGTGTGCGCGTCGCCGCGTCAAAACTGCACGTGCGCAGCGCGAGCGCACTTCTTTTCATTTGCTCTCTCCACCACCTCGCAAAATTCTCAGATGTAAAATGCAACGAGTTGGATGTCTGTTCTTCTCTCCCCCTCTCCCGGCCCCCCCCCCCCCCGCACGTTCGATGAGCACGGTTGGCTCCGTTCGGTGCGAAAGAAGTTCAACACACATACGTACATACAGTCACAACAAAATATTGGTCAAAGGTGCGCTCATTCCTTGCTGCGCACACGTGCACAAGTACGCACACGAGAGGTAAATAATCAGTAAAAATCACAATCGAATTACATTTTTTATCTGCGAGGGCATTTTTCAATATTTGTAAATGCAGCGGAGTGGTGATGAAATACAAATAGACGCACATGCCATATCAATGACAAAGATAAGATTTATGAGTTACAGAATGGGAACTAATAAAGAAATGGAATACATGCCCGCGTTTACAATGAGCAAATATCATTATTTCATGTCTTCCCATGAGTAGCTATATATTTTATAGGACTAATATGTAAATGTAAAGGGAGGAATGAGCAGACACTAAAAAAAACCTAACAAATTCAATTCACTTCAACTCCTGGAAAATTAAATGGCAATCAGATACTAGGAGGAATGGTTCTTTAATTGAACCCCGGAATGTCTTGTAAGTGATACAGGGTACAAACCAAACCAGTATTTTGAGTGGGGAATACAGGACCCTAAGACATGGAGATATTTGAATCACAAAGGACAGGCCACAATCAGAATATTACAGATGTGTAGAGGACGAAGGCAAAGGTTAGGAATGTGTGTGGGTGTGAGAGACTGTGCGCACAATGGTTGATTATGTTGATTAATTGAATTTAAAACAAGCAAACAACAACATTACTTTTCCTATTGTGCCTTGAAGACAAAAAAAGGGCTGAAATGCTAAGGATCTCAATTGTAAACATTACAGAGCTTGCCGCTACGACATAGAGGAATGTGTAAACATGTGATTCCGCCATGCAATAAATAATCTTTAACTTTAAAAAAAAAGATAGTAACCGAACTTTGTTTTGTTAATTGCAGGCAATTGTTTATAATAAAAAATATATATTATTGGTTGTATTGAGTATTGGTTGTACAGCCCAGTGGAGTACTATGCTTTGAATATAACTTAACATTTCTTTATTGTTATGATTAATCTTTTGCTCTAACAAATTTAGATTTCAATATCAATAACCATTACGATATTTTATTTATCAGCATATCAACTGCCTTGCTTTTGTTCGCAAAGATACTATTGTAATGATGAGTGTATATTGATAACACTGGTCAACACACTTTTTCTGGCATAAGGTATTCCAACGGGTTTAAGGTAATTTTGGGGTGCCGATTCTAAATCTGGCATCAGTTTTTGTCTATCACATCAGGTTTTTGAGATAGCAAATATTGCATTTTCAATAAAAACTGCAGAAGAAAAATATTAAATAAATGTGGATATCTACATAAAATGATATTATAAACACACTATCCTAAAAATACAGCACCATATTTTAACACTAAAGCAGTCACTGACTCGCAACAACTTGCAATCATAAGTGACGGAGTTAATTTTGGGTAAAATCAATGAAAATGGGGTATGCCGATAGCATAAAATGAGATGTTATAGAGCAAATCTGAGATCAGATTTGGAATCAGCACCCTGAAATTAGTCTAAAACAGCTGCAAAAGTCCAGGCCAGAAAAAAATGTTTTTTTTTTTGACCAGTGTAATTCACGTAAAATTTCCAAATGAAGCAATATCCTGAAACGTCAACTCGAGGATTGCAGACTATGGCTATGATTTTAAATTGAAACGTTCCGACTCACTTACGTTGCTATAAATATGACGAATGAAATTGTAGGTGAGCTGGTATTACTTTCAATGTGTCAGATGGATGTAAACATTTAAATACTATGGGTTGCTATGGCACTGAATGTAGTAGGAGTGTAAAATTACATCTTAAGCCATCATTGCCATTGTACTGTATCATACAGAATTTATTTCAATAAACAATTTCCAATGCCTTCGACAATGTCATTTTGCAAGCCACATGCTGCCTTTACAGGAGAACGCATCTCATTATTAAACACATTGCTTGGTTATGCTGCTGTTGCATTGAGTGGTGCAAACGCACAATTGATAATCATTTTAAAAACTCAACACATTTGTCAATAAACACTGCAAACAAAATATACAATAGACAACAATTTGGTGGTGATATTGGTGACCGTGTTGAGTTTTTTTGTCGTCGATTAATATCGTTGCTTAAGCCTCGCGACAAACTCATCGAATCGCACGTCTAAGAAACTACATCGTTAAATACGGGAAAATGGTTTGCTAATTATATGGCCTTGTTATAGTTAGGCCAATGGAGCGGGATGGGGGAAAGGGGCGAATAGAATGGTGCTTGTATCGAATCGTTGCCCTGAATGGCAACAATTCATCCATGTGCCAGGGGGGATTGGAGGCACGGGGTGGTGAGAATCATGACACCCCCGCATGAATCATCACTTTTAATTCAGAGACAGTTAGGCTGGTATGCAATGCACACGTAAGGCCCTCGCAAGACCACTTTGCCAAGATAAGATGGGGTACGTGACGTACAATTAGCACGGTTGGCTACGTAGGGTGCGAAACAAGTTCAATATACATAAGTACAAGGTAGAGGTGCAACCCGGCAATTTCTTGCCGACGTCAATGCTGACCGAAGGGACCTCCGCTCTGCACAACTCTGGACAGCTCCCTCTAGAGCAGTGGTTCTTAACCTTTACTGCAGCCTTGCACACCTTTGGCTCTCTATTGTAAAAAAATGCATAATGTTAATAAACACATAGGTTTCATGAAAAAAGAAGTTGTACTTACGTGTTCATGCTTAATTTGTGTTTTCGATTATTTACCTTCAAAAAAAATCTGCCCATGTCTCGCACCCCCAGAAAGGGCATCTCACACCCCCAGAGGGTGCGTGCACCCCAGGTTAAGAACCACTGCTCTAGCGGGCATATTGGCCCACTCTCACACGTTGGCCAGATGTCATGGGAGTACCCACACTTTACCCCACCCACACGCGGCGAGCTGTCAAACGACTGTGGTCTAGCCATTTATGCTGTTGGGTGGACGGAGGTGGGGCATTCAATGCACTTAAATTTCGTTTCAAGTGCCACGCTGGGAGATTGAACCGGAAACCTCTGGATTGCAATAAACCAGTGTGCTAATGGAAACACTACGGCAAGCACCAGTGCGTGATATACCATCCAATGCGCAGTTGTTGCTGTACTACGCGACCACTGTCCTCACTTTAGCATGTGAAGCTCTCCCATATCCTCACTTCACCGCGTTCATACTGTGGGATTGTTAGCAGCCTCAACAATGAGGACTTGGCAGCTGGAAGGAGAGCACTCAATGAGGCGCACGTCCCTAACGCATACCCTTTGGACTGGAAACACCAGACATGTTTTTTCTTACTTCCTGAGAACTGATTTGAATTGACACTATTTCCATGCTGAATTTACCATGTCTCATTGTTGCAAGCTGACATCATTGTGTTCTCACTACTGCTAGTGCTATTACAGCGAAAATAACGATTTACATCCTCCTTAAATGAAAAGATTGAAATAAAAACAGTCACGTCAGTTTCACAATTCCTCCTTGCTAACGGGCAATTATGGAAACCAGAGACGCTGAAAAAAAAAAACTCACTTTAACCAGTGGAATTGGGTCTCTATGCAAAACCTTCCACTTGCGCTATGAAATGCAAAATCAATTGTTGCAGTAATCTTATTAAGCATTTATGTATTCTGGGTTCATGACAGAACATATTTCCTACTCAATGACCACTGTTGGAAGTTAGTCATCTCCTCTGGTGGAACATCCGCATTCAGAATCAGAATATTGATTTATACTGGAGGAATCCGATGAGAAATCGAGCTCTTTTTAAATCCTTTATATTAAGTTCACTTGCTTGCTTGCGCGCTTACGACCGTGCAAATCTTTCGGTCGTTTTTTAACCCACTTCCCGTGATCCAATCGAGCTGACATTTTGCACACAGACTCGTTGTGCGTGACAATTTATTTTCGTGTAAATTTTTTCCAAAATGTTACACTTTTTAGGAAAACATAATTTATATTTAATTACCAATTGCTTAATGGTGGCAGGTGAAAAACTTTGTTTTTACGGGTTAATTTTTTCACAGATGTCCAGTAGGTGTGTATCAGAACGTTACAACAAACAATACAAAAACACGATAGAAGTGCAAAGTATAGGAAAAGGTAAACGAATAACTTTCAAAATATATACAAATAAATCGGAACAATTGTTTTTATTATTTCCCAGGAAAAAGCCCACTGAGGCATTTTGGCTTCTTTTTCAGAAGCAATCTGGCCACAAAAAAGGTGGCTCAACGAAGTGACATCCCGTGGAAATTTAGAGCAGCAAAATAAACTAAATAATATTATTCTCATGCCGGGGGAGCGGGGCAGTATATCCTGGAGGGACGGTCGATATGCCAAGTAAACGTCCCCCCCCCTAACCGCTATTTGAACTAGCAACCTTCAGATTGCAAGCTGCTTGCTCTACCGCTGAGCCACTTGGGCAGCTACATTTCTTTGGCATGAATTGTAAATTGTATTTTACGATATGCGTGTAGTGTGATTTCACAATTGCAATGTATAGCCCGTTGTCAATCCACACTTGGGGTTGTGTTGACCATACCGGACTCCAGCACGATGGTCGTATGTAAGTTGACATTCTTTCCCACCATATGTAGCCAAACGTGCTAATTAGTGGTGTCGGTGGTCAGTGTGCGTTGGTGAAAATAAAGGGGTGATGGCAAAACCAGTTCAGCTATCAACCACCCTTGATGCTAGTCATGGGAGGGAATCGAACTGGGCTCAGCTTCCCCCCTCCACCTGAATAATGCATAGCATTTGAAGGTAGCCAAAATTACCACTCAGAAAACGGCCATGTTTTAAAATATGATCATTTTATAAACCTATTCATCCATCCAATACATCACCGCCAAATTCTACATATTTAGGGCCTTGCAAAACAAAGTCATTGGTTGTTTAAAAGTTACTGTACAATATTCAAGTAAAAGTGCATACTAAAACCTATACAACCCAAGCCAATGAAATACAAAAAACGCTGACCATTTTGTGTTTGCCTCTTTAAATATATATGCAAGAAAGTGTGTACGTGTGGGGAGCGGTAGTGAAGCGGTTAGCGCGCTGCCCTACGAACCCAGCGACCCGAGTTCCATTCCCGCTCACGGCCAACACCAGTAACAATTATCTGACATCAGTCCTGGTTTTCCCCTAGGTCGACTCAGCCTCAAATGAGTACCTGGTGCGGCGTGTAAACATCGCCACTAGGGAGACAAAGACGGACAGGCGTGGTGTTGGCCACCCACTCCCTCGTGTGCAGTGTCGGCCATCATAGGTGCTCGCTCACAACAGCACTTGCCCCAACAGTCTGTTACAGGCTATACGGGGATCTTCGTCTTTGTCTTTCGTGTTCAGACGCACAAGGGAGTCCCCCTCCCTGAGCCTGTGCTTTCTGTCAAAGCGTTTAACTTGCCAAGGTCCAGCAAAACCCTCATCATTACTCGCCCGCACGTCACATGACACCAGCCCACTGTCCCGTAGCGGGCATTAGCCTTGGAAGTTGGAACAGCGGGGGGCTTTGCAGACGCACAGTGTCCACAAACTTGGTCGCCACACCAAGCATCGCCGCCACGGTAGGGGTCAACATCTAAATTACGTGTAATATAAACAGGTAATTCCATTACATTTGTTATCGCCGTTGAGATTACACACCTCAAAGTAATTGTACACCTCGAAGTCATTGCAACGTTTGCATCTACATTAGACGAGAGACAGCTCAGTCGTAATGTTTGGTGTCTAGTTACATTATACTCCGGTAATTTGTAACTTATATTTATTTTGCCCACCGCCCAACCACCCTGTGATTATAATCGAGGCAGAACACAAGGAAACGTATTTTCTCTCTCTCTCTACAACTTAAGAGGGTATCAGCCAAAAGAACGACTGCTGTTGCTGCAGTCAGAAGGATCGTTGTAAATGTGGCTCTTGTTTTATAGGCAAAATTGAGCAAGGGGTGGGCAAAAAAATTAGTAAAACACTTCACTGCTTTTCAGCAAAACCCTTGTTCTATTATTAAAATCTCGAATACAAAATCTCCATTGGACTATATTCATGTGAAAGCTATTCTGTTGGCAAGCAGACATTTGTTTTCTCCATCTCTGGCCTCTATAAGCAGACTCGCCATGGTTAATCACGTAAGCATGTAAAAAAAAATAACACTAACTAGAACACATGCTACAGATTACCCCAGCTATTCGAAACAAGAAAAAATGGCTCTTGGACAACAAACATAGGCCAAAGCGAAGTTAAAAAAAGGAATTTAACTCGAAGGAATGTTGCATTAACAGCAATTTTAGCTGAGCTCATGTCCTTTCTTAGCATGTGGACATTACAAAAACAACACAATATTTTCCAAAACGGCATGAGCACATATATTTGATCCTTTTTGGATCGTGATCTCACTGTTTCTATTGGTCTCCCTGGGCCTCAATCACCAGGGGAACACCTGTAAGGGGAAGATACTTATTCTGCATTGTGATTACTCTACATTAAGAGTACCAAGTGTTTTAAACAGCAAAATGGACATTTATATAAATTGTTTGCTTTGCAATATCACCTCTTATAGCTTCACGAGGTGAGTTTTAAAGTAAGTTAGCATGCCTATTACAATTGTCCACACAAACTGAAGTGAACTGCAAATGGGAATGTTTTATCTGATGGCATTGTAATCCAAGTTAAACATGTTCACAACATTCCAAAAACATGCCCACGTTGTTTCACAGGATGGCACAATGAAGCCAGTTTTCCTAATTCACAGTAGAATAATAATGAATGTTCTTTTCAAAACCCCTGACAAGAGTTCACACCAGATTATCAAAGGAACACATTAAGAGAGGGCATTTGGTCGATTCCCAAAGGGGTTTCTTAAATCCCATACTTTCATGCCCAGACAAGGTCACCACCACACCCACTGGTAATCGCCTAAGAATTCATTGTTATGCTGGCTGGCCGCTGGAAATCAACATTTAAATTCCTGGTCCGTGAATTCCTGCGTGGTATTGTGAACTGCACGTTGTTTGGGGACGGAGACTCGGCGTGGCCACACTGTGCAGGCGGGTTGGACACACATCCACTGGTTCATTCTGCAAGCTCCTGAGGTCTCTGGCTGTCAATTAATTCCACTTGCATTATGGCCCATCTGTAGGCCCAGGGCTGTGGATGTGTGCCCTTTGGCTTTTGTAGCTGCCAAGTGCTTTCATCATGCACACTTTTCAGCTACAACATGAGCCCATAATGGATTCACCCATTATATAATTGGAGTAAATCTCCCCCGATGTAAACAATTTTGAGCTCTATAGCCGACTTGGCATGCAAGCTGTGCCGTTTGTGGCATGGGCAATTTAACTTAAATATATCCAACGCAGTGCCAGTGCGCACTTTAGTTAAAACAACACGTCTAATCGAGTTAAATTTAGTGGAAACAGCCCACAAATGTCGCACCCATTCCATCGTTAATTATTTTGCATTGTTTGTTTGAAAACATTCGATATGTTCAAAAATGTCAATATTGTGTCAACATCAAGGGAACGGATTCTTGAAACATTTTTACACTGACATTGGGAAATGTACTGTAATCAATTTAACTTGTGCTAAAACCATTTATTTTTTTCTTAAAGCTAAAGAGAAAACGAAAATGACTTGGAAAAGCAATTTAAGTACTTTAGCACGCACATTTAATTTATTCTAATCCGAGTTCGTTAAAAGAGAATGTTCCCATGTATGCTGGTATTAATAAATCACTCCTAAAAATGCAGTTTGTGTTTTTAATTCTCAAAATGATTTTTAATTCATTTACATTTTATTCAACAATGCATAATTTATTTCCGATTTTTTTTTGTGTAAATTAAGAAACGTCATTCAAAGTCAACTGTATATTAAAAAGAATCTACTTAAGCAATAAGAAGTGTACCGGTTCAGAGTGTTCCACTCTGGCCAAATGCTTTCCACCTGTAGATGCTGCAGAGTTTCCCCATGGCACAGCCGTGCGGCTCTATCAACTACCACAATTATTAAAATTGAAAACGGCTCGGTAACACAGGCGGCTAGATCATGGATGGAAATAAGCAATTTTGGCAATCAATTTTTTTTTATCGGCAAAAGGTGCATCTGCAACAACACATTCTGTTTGAGTATTGAACATTGAAACTGTAACTAGAAAAAAAGCAGACCGGTTTGTGGAATACACAGGTTCATAAAAGTGCTACATGTAAATATACAGGATATGACTCGAAACTATATCTCCACGTATATTTTCCTAACAGTGAGGATTGTAAGATTATACATACCATTAGAATTGCTTCTTAAATGTACAGTCATGAGGCTCTAAATATCGACGTGAAAAAAACATTTTGTCGTGAACTATAATTCACTACTTCAACTTTCTAAATTCCCCTCCACCTTTTTCCACCCAGAAGTATAAATAAGTATACCACAGTCGATGTGCTGGTCACGTGTGGTGGGGTAAAGTGTGGGTACTCCCACCACTTCTAAGATGTCTCTAAAGCTCATTCTAGTGGGGGGGGGGGGCTTCCACCAGCAGTGGTGTGAGAGATAAATGTGCACAAAATTAATTCCACAGAATGAACACCGATTCTTAGTCTCACTACACATGCAAGGAACCACGTAGATGAGAATGTATTATTTAATTGCTAATAAACATATGCGATTCGTTCATGTGACCTCTGCAAGCCACTACCGACACTGTCAATGAACCGAATTGTTATAAATATCATTTATTATTGAATAAAATCACAATGCCGTATCATGACAAGTCTTTGAATCATCATTGCTCGTCTCATAAGTTATATGGTTAAAATATCACTCGCCACAGATGTTAGCCATGACCAGGAACTGAACTCAGTTGCACAGGCTTCATAATGCACATCTGTTATTTTCTTAAGAAGAACTGCAATAACGAAATCTCCAAACATATGTGCCAACTACTGACACTGGACATGTTTGCAAATGAGATGTGCCATCTGAAAGAATTATCCAGGTGAAATATGTGCATAAGGCTCCCCCCCCGTCGTCACCAACCCATGCTGGCTCGTGTGGTGAAGTATGGTCAAATAACTCAAACGGCCCACACGGCGTGGGAAGGGCCCTCATCCAGCAGTGGATTGACAAAAGGTGCTGCGTGTGCAGCTAACAAAAAAAACTTTTCCACACACAAATAATCGCATGATGATGACAATGACGATGGTGGCGAAAACTTTTTTTTTTATTGAGAGCTCAAATCTTCTTTTCTTTCACGTGCCCCCATCAACATTTACGGGTCCTGCTCGGCAGCCACGCAGATTTACATACCTTGGGCGGAATGTTGCGCATGATCTCCCAGCGGCAGGGAGGTGCAAACGATGATGACACGGGACCAACACTCGCTTTTGTGCTGCACCCAAATGTGGCTGCCTGAATTCGAGCCACATTAAATAGCTAAGCGCAGAGCTATTTGGACCGTTTGGAATTAAAACAGTCAAGCTCTTTACGTTGGCATACGTTGTGTGTGTACGGCGTGGTAAACTTATCAATGGAGCAGCATTCACATTACACCATGGGTTTGCTTTCTATTTGATCTTTTAAAGGGCCGCTTTTGTTTGGAACTATATACCACTATGGGAACCTCATTTGCCAGTAAAAAATATGATAATTGGTTTATTACCCTTCTATCTGGCAACAAAACTGACACCTTTTTACAAGGAGTCATGTTTGCATAGACCGCAATACCTGCAGTCATAATACAAACAAAAGAACATAACTCTGATAATGTGCACTGTCCTTAAAGTTGATTGATCCACACCCGAGACAGCTTTCCTTAGAGCCTAGTCTCATATGGGTTGGACCAGATGACGCCAAAAGGCGCACAACTCAAAGACAATGCACCATCAGAGTATGAGAGCTCGGGGCAAGCATCTACACTATGGGAACCTCATTTGCCAGTAAAAAATATGATAATTGGTTCTTTACCCTTCTATCTGGCAACAAAACTGACACCTTTTTACAAGGAGTCATGTTTGCATAGACCGCAATACCTGCAGTCATAATACAAACAAAAGAACATAACTCTGATAATGTGCACTGTCCTTAAAGTTGATTGATCCACACCCGAGACAGCTTTCCTTAGAGCCTAGTCTCATATGGGTTGGACCAGATGATGCTTGCCCCCAGCTCTCATACTCTGATGGTGCATTGTCTTTGAGTTGTGCGCCTTTTGGCGTCATCTGGTCCAACCCATATGAGACTAGGCTCTAAGGAAAGCTGTCTCGGGTGTGGATCAATCAACTTTAAGGACAGTGCACATTATCAGAGTTATGTTCTTTTGTTTGTATTATGACTGCAGGTATTGCGGTCTATGCAAACATGACTCCTTGTAAAAAGGTGTCAGTTTTGTTGCCAGATAGAAGGGTAAAGAACCAATTAACCATATACCAGTTTATGAATTTAATTAGTTTCATGGTTACTATAAAAAAACATCTTCCATTTAATAAAAACAATCCATATATATAATTAATATATCAATTCTCTACTTTTATTTATTTACCACGACTATAAATGTATAAAATCCTCGTCAAATTATGAGGCACGTGTGTAAAATAGAAACAGAATCTACATAATACATTTCACAAAGCACTAAACTGGAACTTTCAAACTAAGGATCGTGTCACACTGTGATACTTTAAAGCCACCACACCTGTGGGTGCCCTTACTATTAGAGGCTAAAAGCTTCGTGACAGAAAAGTCTCAAGGAGTCTAAAATTTCAAACGAAATTTTTCACTCATATGCAACAGATTTACGAGAGCGGAGTTAGAGACTTTTCCCTGCCATGTACTTCTCTTTTGCCACAACCTCCCAGACACTGAAATTTTCAATAGAAAAGCGACAAGGGGAAAATTCTGACGCATGTTAATCCCCCTCCCCTGAAAAACACACAAGAATTCCTCTGCAAAGGCATAACACATGCGGACTGTGTGCAACAGCAAAGCAGCGTGGTGAACAACAGCACAGCCTGCCTGCCTGCCGCCACGCTTCTCCCCATCTCACTCGGCACCCCCTGTCCACCCCCTCTGACCCTATCCCCCCCCACACACCTCTCACTATTTCGTCCGCTCCAACCGCCTACCACTTCCCCTTTCCTTTGCCCCCCATGCCCCCCCCCCTCTACCTCCCCTCCCCAGGAGGTGATTTCCCTTGCTGCCACTGAGAAACCTCACCTACACTAGCCCTCGACGAGCCCTGGCCCCGTGCCAAGCCAGCCAGGGTGGATGCTTATTGTGCTGCGGGCGCCGATGATCGCGTGCACTCACTGCGAGGGTGTTTCTCGCGTTCGGGAGTATAGACACGGAGAGTCGTTGGCCAGGGCAACGCCGACGTACGGGTCAAATCTTAAAAAACGAGCCGAGCGATTACTGAGAGCAGGTCGGTCCCGACGGGCTCCCCCCGCACGTCACGAAAGACAAAGCGCTTAAGCAGTTCCTGGAACACCGTGTGAGCGAACTCCAAACTCGAGCGACGAACATCTACATTCTGCAGCAGATGCGCAGATGTGCTCGGGTGTCCCAATCGCATTCAAGAGTTTGGAAATAAAAACACGATGGAAAATGTCCTGTTGCTTCTGTTATGTGTGTGTGTTTTTTTTTTCTGGTAAAGGTTTTGAGGATGAAGGTATTGACCGAGGGAAAAAAAGATGTAAAGCTACTTAGAACTAATACGTGAGATGTTTGCTCAGCCAGCCCTTAAATAAAATGCTGGCTGCGGCAGTAGACATCATTATAATCACTTTTCACCTCATGTGGAAAATGATGTAAAAGCCCCATTTCGTATATCAGCACTGCAACGTATTCACAGTGATCCACTTCGTAGAACTCACTTCACTGTGAATCCAATGTCACATGACTGTGTCCTTAAACAAACATTTTCTATTTGCTTTTACACACATTTCATCCATCACTTGGATTCCAGCCCACATTGCGATAACCTCAGGGGATAAACATTGTGAACCCCGTGTAATGGACCAGTTAAATAAAATCGTTGGTTGCGTTGTAGATAAGGTTAAGTGCAATATAAACCAATAAAGAGCAGCATGCAGCGTTATGAGATGCGATCACATTCAGGCGTTCTGTAAATTCAAAGTGCAATCATAACTGTAATTATATTATCAGCACAGTCTACACTGATGAGCAAAATGATAACACTCTGGAACACACACAATGTGCATAATAGTTGCCTTATTCCTGACTATTGCATACAACATAGTTACATATGCATGTGTGTACAATTCTGGAAACCACAAAACTAGCAGCAGCAGTAATTGATCTCGCACCTCCGATTAGCACAGTTGGTTACGTACAGTGCAAAAGAAGTTCAACATACATACATGTGTAATGACAGGAGAGCCTACATGCGCTGTGAATGGACTAGTGGCCACAGGAGGTAATGTCAGGAGAGTCAGCCTGCAGTCTGAATGCACTCGTGGCCACGGGAGGTAATGACAGGGGAGTCAGCCTGCAGTCTGAATGCACTCGTGGCCACGGGAGGTAATGACAGGGGAGTCAACCTGCAGTCCGAATGCACTCGTGGCCACAGGAGGTAATGACAGGGGAGTCAGCTTGCAGTCCGAATGGACTAGTGGCCACGGGAGGTAATGACAGGGGAGTCAGCCTGCAGTCCGAATGCACTAGTGGCCACGGGAGGTAATGCCAGGGGTGTCAGCTGTGAGTGCGAAGGGACTGGTGGCTACGGGAATGTTCGAGAAGGGAGCGTGGTCAGATGACGGAAGAGGACGGTGGAATCTGCCGGTGGAGCAAGCGTCCAGAGTCAGAGAGAATGATCGAGAAGGGGGGGGCGTGGCTTCGGTCGGTATATAAGGGAGATGCGCGGGAGACTCAGGGCTGTTGCAGTGGCGGTCTCCGCCTGATGTCAAGTGAACGTCTCTTCAATAAAGTGCCATCTCAAGAAAAAGTGTGTCAAGTCGTCGTTACACATGCACACGATCTGTAATGCACTTTGGTGCTCCATTACGTCAACCTGGTGGTCTACATCGCCCAGTTCTCAGAGTGTGGTCCCTGGACCACGAGGTTGCACGCGACGCTCCTCCAGGTTGTCCGCGGGGCTTTGATGCGAACGCATGTTGATCCGGACAATAATGGCAATGTTTTTTTACCTTTTGTTTTGGACGTCAATTCATATTTTACTCCTGATATTTCATTTAAAAATGAAGTTAGGTAAACTACCCTGATTAAACTACCCTCGCCCTAAGGTGTAAATGCCTACGCAACCCCTCCCCCCCCCCCCCCCAAACACTCTTTGAGCTGTGTTAAAAAAAAAGTTGTTCTAGTAATAAGAATCCTTTTGTATTTCTGGTATACAGAGAGAGAAGTTAATGCGTTTTGTCACCACGAGCGGGGGGCTGGGTGGTTGGCATCGGCTGAGTGGTCCGCGGGTCAAAAGAGTTTGAGAAACACCGCTCTCAAGGAAATATGAGCGGACCTCCAATCTGTCTCCACATACGAATAAAAAAATATCTTAAGTCCATCTTCCGATCGGCTTTTCAGACCAATATTATTCAACAGCATTTGTTTGGACGAGCAAACCCTGCACCGGTTTCGACCTACAGGGTCTCTCTCATCGGCGGTGTCAGGCTTGGTGAACGAATGCTTCGGAACTACCAGATGTTTTCGGCAAGGGCACTTGATCTAAACTATGGGGGGGGGGGCCCTGGTCAATGCAACAACAACAACAAAAACAAACGACGTTTTATAGGAACTCGTTACGCGTCGGTAGTTTACAGATGACATCTCGAGGACGTGCGAGGTCACGTGCTTACCCAGGTAGGGGATGCAGGGGGTCATCTTGAGGCTCTGGATATACTCTCTCAATCGCGCATGGTTGTCCTCTTTTGACATCAGGTAGTCGAGCTTATCGAAGGTCGCCTTGTCCCTTCGGCTCAGGCACTGGGCAGTGGAGAGGCAGTGGAGAGGCAGGGAGGGGCAGCGAGGGACCAAGAGTCAGATATTAGTGAACGGAATCTGCACACACACACACACAGACCAAACTACAGGCTCTATCCAATGATGTATTATTGATTGGTAAAGTTTATCCAAGGCCTTGGCCAACACTGATCGTGTGATATCGTGCATGATACACACAGTATTATTCCATTAAAGTGTATTAAAGTACGATGATCTATTGTTGCGCAGCATTATACCATACTCCTACGACCACCACGCTGCCTGCAATGTCCAGCATGGAATTTGGTCAAAAGACTTCGCGACCCACACAGGGCGGGCAGACCCCTAGCCCAGCAGCGGATAGACACACGATTTTGGATGTAGCATATACAAATGGTCCATTATAATGAGGATTACTTAATCTCCTATAAAATACAAAAATAAAATCCTCACTTTCACAGCACATGAGAAATCTGGCTGGATAACCCTAAAGAAGTATATCAGCTGAAATTGAGAATACAACTCGTCCAAAAAGTCAATGCTTTTGTAAAGTTCTCTCCACCAATATGCCAAGCATGTGCATGGCTAAGAATAGGAAAGAATGCAAAAGCTTTGCAACAATATACCAAGTTGATTCACCATGCAAGAAGCTACTTGAAAGTTACAGCAGAATTCTTCGACACAGGTAAATACGTGGTAAATCACGAAGGTTTTAATCCTAACAGTTCAGATTTGAATGTTTTAAACCCTAAAACCTGAAGTTCAATGTGATATATACATACACACAGTGTTTATTTGAGCACATTTTTCTAGTAGAACGTGGAAATATATTCAAATGCCAAGGGCTAAATTCCTGTTTGACGATGGGTCAACGTTGACAAATACAGCAAGATCTTTGAGAAATTTAGACAAATAGTAACATTAAAAACAGGGCAGCTGCATGTATTCAGGTGTCTTTTGTTTGCGAGTCTTTAGTTCCACACAAGTTCAATTCTACAGAGATTATTTAGCTTCATTTCTCATTATTTAATTTCATCAATGAATTCCCACTGGATGCTAAACAATACCCAAAAATGAAGGAATATAATGTGAACTCTCAGATAGATAAAAGGAGTTAAATGTATTCTGTGTAAATAATTCAGGGTTGGTATATTATTAAAACCATAATAAACTTTAGCTCGGTCAGTGTTCTATGAACTCCCGTTGTCATATGTAGCTAGGTTATCATTACGACTTAAAAAAACAAAAATAGAAAAATCTTACTGAAATAGTTACAGTTTTTCCCCATTTCACACTCGTATTTAGAACAATGCATTTTACAACAAAGACTAAAGCAAGTTTAAAAGAATGAAAAACATTTCCAGGTTTGTGCAGATTGTGGACAGCAACAAAAACACATTTTATTTGACCCATTACATCTGCAATTGTGTGGATTATTTGTCAATTCAGCTGTGGACGAAATGCCACTCACATTACATAATTTCCTGTCAGTGTAATGCCTTCCCTTTTACAATTATTCTTTCACAGTTTGTTTATTACTCTAAGCTTTTCTTTCACAAACAGATGTTTGCAGTTTTTATCAAATGGGGGAGAGAGAGAGAGAAAAAAAGTCTCCTTGTAACTACGAACACGAACAGCGGCACAGAGGCAGCAGGTGGCTCTCATAAACACAATCTGTCTGCGCACGCGCAAAGGGCGGTCTGTGACACAGAAACGTAATTGTTTTCACAAAGAAAAAAAAAGAGAAAAAAGTATCTGTAGCATGTCTAATGATGTAGCGCCTCTGACCAAATCAGCCAGAATTGCACGCAATCTCATCAGCTCTCGGTTGCTATGCCGGATTGAACCTGCATTGAACCTAGATTTTAAGAATATTCTGTCAAAAAAAAACACGTTAACAGGAGCATAAATGTAAAATTTAGAGTAATTCTAAATGAACTGTATCAGTCTTCTTTATTAATCACTCTCACCTCTTCGGTGTTGCTAACGATTATGTCTTCTGAATTTCTTCCTCCATTTCATTTCAATGCAATGTGTATTTGTTACAGAAAAAAACTATTCCATTTAGCCAGTTACCCAGATAATTTCAGTGGCAGTGGCCCACAAGCTGCTCACAACGGAGTTATTAGAATAAAAACGAAGTTATTGTTGGGGTGGAAAGGATCCCAGCCAGCAGCCAGCCAGGAAACTCAAGGCATAGATGTTGTTTTTATCATAGTATGATATGCAGTGTAATGGAACTCTAACACTATAAATATGATTGTGATACTGTGTGAGCAGTGGCGCATGAGCACAAACAACATAAATGCAACACATTTGCCAACAATATCGCCTCAAAAGGAAAATATATAGAAAATAGGTGAATTTTAATAGTAAGGAGCTGCAGCAGCTAAAACGTTAATGTTGGGTTTGTCTATGGCAGTATATAGTACGGGGTAGACCCGTGTGATGTAAGAAAAAAGTTTAGCTGGAGGCATATTATATTTTTTGCGACATAAAATTGTAATGTATGACTTACTGTTAGTAGCTCAGCTTATTGGAGAGTATATTTAGTATATTGATGACACTGATGTAGTTAATATTTTAGTTTTTTTACGTGGTGTTTTAGCTGCTGCAGCTCCTTACTATTAAAATTCCTTCCCTTTATTACTGCTAACCTTACTTCCTCCCTTTGATGCTGCTAATCCTACATAATACACGAGCATAATATTACTTTGAGACCCCCCGCCCCACCTCCTACGCATTCCACAAGTAGTGACTAATCCCATATCTGCATTTCCCATAAATATGCTACATTTCTCTTGATATGCAAATTCCTTTGTCAAGGCGCCCTTCCCCCTTTAACCGAGCTTTAATATACGCTGCCAAGCTTGGTGGTGTTCATTCAGACGCTGTCTTTCCGACAGACCTGTTCTTCACCTGAGAACGGCTGCTTGCGTTGTGGCCGAAACGTCGTGAGAATTGTATTTTATTATGTTTTATTATTATTTTATTATTTCCCTTCTACGTTACTTTACCGAAAGAACCAAGAAGATGAATCCCTGCAGTCGCAAAAGCTTTAAATCGAAACTGTAAGGTGTTTTCCGTTGAATGAAAGAGGTGTGGCCACTTACCGCCCATGTTTTACTGAGGCGGAATATTGGAGCGCTGAGGAGGCCGGAGATGACTGCCATGAGGGCGTGGAGGTTATTTAGCTCGTAAAGTTTCTGCAACACAGTTAGAGGGGGGCAAGGCATATTCACGTCAATATCAGAGCATTTCAGAGACATCGCGAGTTACATCGGCGCAAGTACACAGGACACGTGTGGGTGTCAAGGGGTTCAATTCACTTTGGCGGTGTGGTGCACATTTAAGACTGGCGGATGTCTCCCTGACAACTGAAGTCAAGAGAAAGGGGCATACAACACAATGATTAAATCAATCTAATATGTAAATCTCATCCCACGACTCTGCATTCTTAATTACGCATAGCCAACAATGTATTATGAATGGTATAGACCAGGGGTCGGCAACCAAAATAACAAGAAGAGCCATTTCTTTCCAATTCGGTACAAAATTCAGTATTTCAAGAGCCGCAATGCATCTATGTACATACGTACATATCGTCAAGAAGCAGCCCGTAAAGAGCCGCATGCGGCTCCGGAGCCGTAGGTTGCCGACCCCTGGTATAGACCATTAAGAAAAACACGTATTTGTGTAAGACATATAACCACACGAGATAAAGGTCGAAGATGATTGCTGGTAGAAAAAAGACCAAAAGGGTAAAAGCTCTTAAAGGAGCTACCAATGAGGAGATGGAGTGAATCACAACACACATGACATGAGATAATTTCACATGCTTAGTTGAATGTTAATTGTGGATTTGGCAATAATGCCTTGGAGCTCACAATGGATTTCAAACATCTCATGATAATCAACATTTTAGTGATCATGGCAATATGTCACTCCAAGACAAAACTAAATCAATGTGCATCTTTGCTTGTGGGTTAAAAGGTCTCACTTTGGCAATCTTGATGAAGTGGCTCAAAATTTCAGCTCTGATTTTGAGAGTTTGTGCTTCAAGTATTTCTCGAATTACCCAGAAACTGACCTGGAAAACACAAACAAACACACACACACACACACAAGATCATGAAGTATTAAGTTGTGCATGATATTCTTTGGGTCTTTCGGTAAAATCACATAGATATGTTCAAAGAAAATAACAAAAAATAACAAAACCACGACGTTTTGATCGCAACACAACCTCTCTATATGATTTGAAGCTTTCGTGACTTTACCAAAAGAACCAAAGAATATGAATTCCTGCAGTCACAAAAGCTTTAAGTCAAGATTTGTGCATGATAGTACATGTGGTTATATATTCACTGGCATGGCAGAAAACTACTCATCAATGGCACATTACTTAGAGTGACAAAACGCGATGCCATTAAGCTGGTGTCACGCACTTAAATGACCTCTGCGTACAAATATTGTGACTCCCTGAAATTAATTAAGAGCATTTCTACGAGCCAATTTGTTTTAACCATTAATTAAAACAGGAAGGGTATTTTCTCTTCAATAGCTCTTTACTCGAATCATGAGTGCGGGGCACAATAAAACAATATGGGACTGCTTTTACTGTAATGTGATAACAGAGTGGAAATGTACGAGACTCAACAGGAACCTTCATTCCAATGCAGACATAGTTGTATGTGCAGCTGTCGATGTCTCTCTCACTCGCACTATTGAAGGGCTTTCTCTCGTCGAGAAATATCCCATCACACACACACGTTTTTAGCGTGGGAATATATTTCGTGTGTTTTTGTTTTAATAGGACAACACTTGCATTTAGGACGTGACGGATATTTGTCAGAAGGGACAAAAAAGAGTTTACAAAATTTTTACCAAAATATATAATTACTCACCCAATATGGAATCTCCTGTATGACTAGCAGAAAGCACTTCCCATTTATTGTGAAAACAAAACCTTTGTGTACATTAAACATGTTGAGTGCAAATATTTTTGGCTCCTTACTAAGATGTCATTCACAAGAGTGAACAATTGGCAACCACAAGCGATGTTTAATTCAAAAGAATAAGTCCCAAATGTCAGAGATTTGCAACTTGCATGAAGCCCCCACTGACTGAATCCTGGAAACATTAGTTCAACATGACGAAAGGTTAAAGTTGCTTTGACTGCCCTAAATTATCAAAACACTGAAGTCAAATCTGTGACGACGGTAATTCACAGTCATACATGAGAGCCGCATTTCAATAACGTAAAATACAATTTCGAAGGTCAAAAGCATAATTTCAATTAAAAACAACTATTTAAAGAACTCCCAACATAAGACAGCGCTCTGGGAACACCATACATGGATATAGGAAAACACAGCTGCATGCTCCTAATAAACACAAACGTCACCACAGCGTATGCCGAGCCTATTAGAGCTGCCAATCGTTGCACGCACATCCGTCTGCCTATGAAGCGATGCTCACAAGGTTACGCACATGAGTGTTGCCTTGAAAAGTGTTTCTAATTTACACGTATGTATTCTTCTTCATTCAGACGCTGTCTTCCCGACAGACCTGTTCTTCACCTGAGGACGGCTGCTTGCGTTGTGGCCGAAACGTCGTGAGAATTATTTTATTATGTTTTATTTTTATTATTTTATTATTTCCCTTCTACGTGACTTTACCGAAAGAACCAAGAAGATGAATCCCTGCAGTCACGAAAGCTTCAAATCGAAATATGTATTCGTCTTCTTCGTGCGGCTGATATTGATGTAAAGCAACAACAATAAGTTTATATTGAGGTGGTGGAGCCAGATAATTATATCAGGAGCACCTCCGATGAGCACGGTTGGCTACGTACGGTGCAAAATAAGCGCAAGATACATACATAGGAGTGGAATATGGCAACCTTCAACGCAGCCCACAACAACCTGGCGACCGAACATCGATGAATGATCGCCCGGTCTCCATAACAACAACTCAAGCATACCGATTGGATACTACGACTGTGTAGCTTTCGATTTAAAGCTTTCGTGACTGCAGGGATTCATCTTCTTGGTTCTTTTGGTAAAGTCACGTAGAATGGAAATAATAAAATAATAAAAATAAAACATTATTAAATAAAATAATTCAGACCTGTTCTTCACCTGAGGACGGCTGCTTGCGTTGTGGCCGAAACGTCGTGAGAATTATTTTATTTTATTATGTTTTATTTTTATTATTTTATTATTTCCATTCTACGTGACTTTACCGAAAGAACCAAGAAGATGACTGTGTAGCTGTTCACGGTTATGCTGCGCAGTTCTCCGACGTGTCATCGAATTGTGCCGCGTGTTTATCGGCTCTCAAAAACACGTCGGAGTGTTCTATTTCACAGCCTCGATAGCCCCCCCCCCCATTGCAGCGCACACACGGCACGTGGCGAGAAACGTCGGACAACGTAACGAACAACAGCACAATCCGAAAACGCATTGGAGAGCCACAATGTTTGTATATTTGTAGAGTGTGGTTAGCGTGCGTGCATATGGCAGTAGAAGATTGGGCAACAGTGTGAAGGTCCTGTTGACATATTTACGATTTAAAGCTTTCGTGACCGCAGGGATTAATCTTCTTGGTTCTTTCGGTAAAGTCACGTAGAAGGGAAATAATAAAATAATAAAAATAAAACATACTAAAATTATATATTATTATATTATAATATTATTTCCCTTCTACGTGACTTTACCGAAAGAACCAAGAAGATGAATCCTGTTGACATATTTCCGATTGCTGGTACTGCGTACAAATGACAACTGGTGCATGAAAACTGCTGTGGGCCTCCCTCCCTCTGGACGACTCGGCCTGAAATGAGTAACAGGTTTTGAAATTGATCACAACTCCTCATTTTGTACTAAGTGAACAGAACCTGTACATTTTGATTTAAAGCTTTCGTGACTGCAGGGATTCATATTCTTGGTTCTTTCGGTAAAGTCACGTGACTTTACCGAAAGAACCAAGCATATAGAATCTGTACAGTTTAACACGTCGGCTTTCGCGACCAATATCATCCAAAATAAATGGGTTTTTAATTTTGGGTTAAATCGGGTAAATATATAAATGTGTCGTTAAAACCCGCCACCACCCAACACAATAGACAGGAAGGCAAGTTCAAAGGGCTCGCATCATGCACATGCATAATGTACGTTGCCTCAGTAATCCCCCCCTCCCCCCACATTGTTTAAGAGCGCAGAAGTGTGGTCACCACATCTACGCCTCTATATAAGGAACGAAACAGGTGGACTTCTCCACAAATCTGTCTGTCGCCTGATGAAGCTAGTTGTAATTACTGGCAAAGCGTCGTACTCAGATAGTAAATGCTGTAGCTTGGGTCTCCAACACACAGGTTAGTGCTGTACTAGTGACGAATTGGCCACGTTCTGTTTACGTGACAACCCTTACTAGTTGGCTGTGTCGGGTGGTGGCGGGTTTTACCAACACATTTAAATATTCACTCGATCTAACCCCAAAAAAAGAACCTGTACAACAATAATTCGAGGAGCATCCTTTTGTGGTCACTGTATAGTATAACTGATGTGTATATATGTAGGGAAATCGTGTACTGCTAAAATATCAACACTTGCTTGATACATAGCTAATAGTGTAAACGGTAACTGGAATGTGTGCCTGGCAATGTCATTCCAAACATCCACCGACCGTGTACTGATCCAAATACTGTTAAATACCTCTAAATCATTTTACGTGTTTTGTTCCACTGCTTGGAGTTCCTTTGAGTCAAGTGTACCTCCAATTGTGAAGTTGAAATGGAAAGGGCTGTAAACGTTTTAATTCTTGGCGAGAAGCCACAACGCCAGCCCCATACTCTGCTCATGAGCATATTCCTTGACTTACAAGAGGACCCTTCTCGCGGGGTTTCCTTACATTAAGACACACATTTAACCGATTCGTGTGTCCACCTGTGTTCATTTACCGTGCCTTATTGAAGAAGTGAAAATGTTAACACCAGCCACGTTCTACCCACTGCTGGATGAAGGCCTTCCCAAAAGCCATCACCTTCTCTCGCCGTCTCACGATGCGACAATCCATCTAGCTCCAGTACGCGAGTCAATCTGGTTACTCTTATCTCCAAAAGGCGTGCTCCCACCTTTAGCTGCCACTATTGCATTAAGTC
The DNA here is from genome assembly GCF_964198595.1 of Lampetra fluviatilis. Taxonomy (NCBI): domain Eukaryota; kingdom Metazoa; phylum Chordata; class Hyperoartia; order Petromyzontiformes; family Petromyzontidae; genus Lampetra; species Lampetra fluviatilis. The sequence goes on from NC_136294.1 coordinate 6,352,932, forward strand.
TCGACCACCGGCCATCATCCATTCTACGCTCGTGTCCTGCCCCAAGCCTACTTTTGCTATACCCAATGACGTCGTCAACTTGCTATGTTCTCGAATCCGAAAAGCATTGGGCTTCCGGTTGCCGAACGAATACATTACAAGGGCGCACGCGTTACACAAAAAGTGCTTGCCACAAAATGAACCACGATACCTTGCTGATTCTCGTCAAGGAGCTAGAACCAGCACACAAACTCCGGTCATCCTTGCAGCGGCTTTTGGCTCGCCATCGAACAAAGAGGGTCACCGCATCGCGCACACTTTCACATACGCTTCTGCGGCCGTCTAGAAAGATCTTCCTTCTGATATTCTTGACAACTCCGATTAGCACGGTTGGCTATGTATGGTGCGAAAGAAGTTCAACGTATACACAATCCAAGTGTTGCTCGTCAGACTGCCCTAACAATGGGATATTTCATTTGACTGTGCTTCACCAAGCTGGTAAAAATAACCTAAAATGCAATTAAAGTAACTTTTGAAGATAATATATTAAATGAAAACTCTCTACAGTATGTTATTTTGCGCAATAATCAAATCTGGCAAAAAAACAGGAATCTTTTAACAGACTGATTACCGATGCAACACAGAAGATTGAAACCAGTCCAGAGTTTGCCTGATTAATGAAATGTTTTCTGGAAAGTATGAGTTTAGAAGACCCATCGGCAAAAATGTACAAGAAATGCATGCAATTTTGCAAGGAGATGAGATTTCCTCCTTGCTCATTATTCATATACAGTATAAAGTAAATATGGGATGCTGCCATGGTGAAAATGGTTAGCGCAAGGGACTTGCAATCCAGTCTGCTGGTTCGATCTTCTGGCACGGTAATTGAATAAATGGGAACATTTCGCCAACTCTATCCCCCCAGCAGTAAAAATTGGTAGACTACAGCTATTCGATTTTCAGCAAGCATGTCGTTAGGTAAAATGTGGGTACCCAAACCTCTTCCGAGACGTCTGGCTAGTGTGAAAGAGTAGGCCAAAATACACCCCCCCCCGATGTCGAACTTCTTTCGCACTGTACGTAGCCAAACCGTGCTAATCGGAGGCTCCAAAGCCAACGCAGCTCGCTGTGGTGGAGGCCTTTCCCGTCAGCAGTGGCGGGAGCAATGAAATTTCAGTGCTGCACATTTTTCCTTTTTGTTAATTAAATGCACTGCAATTAATAAAAGAAGACGTTCATCAATTCACAGTCACCGCAGCTCCCCTCACGCATAGGGTTGGTTATGGCATCCATTGACTGGCCTTTGCGTCCCAAAATAAATTTAAGAGGTTCGCTGCGTTTCAGAAACCGATGACGTGAACACATCCGGGCCACAGATGAATGCGTGAAGGATAATTTTGGAAGAAAACAATATATATATCTGTCAGCTTTCGATTTAAAGCTTTCGTGACTGCAGGGATTCATCTTCTTGGTTCTTTCGGTAAAGTCACGTAGAAGGGAAATAATAAAATAATAAAAATAAAACATCATAAAATAAAAATTTTTTATTATAAATTATTACCAAAAGAACCAAGATCTGTCAGCTTATTTTGTGCAAACGTTTAAGCCGAGGTAAAACGTGTCCACAAAAAAACCCCACTAGACACAGTGTGTTTAATACGGAGGCCTTCGTGACCAGTATTATTCATAATAAAGGCTTTTGGGTTAGATCGCAGAAGTATAAATGTGTTGCGACCCTCCACCACCCAGCACGGCCAATCAGTAAAAAATGTGTCACGTTAACAAAACGCCAATTAGTTACTTCTTCAGCCCACTGGTGTGTTTGAAGAGTGAATCCACAACATTTCGAATTTGAGTAGCACGACGTTTTGCTGGAAATTACATCCAGCATATTTTGGGCGATTTGCCAGAATAGTGAAGCCATCCACCTGCTTCCGGTCTTAAAAAGTGCAGGACGACATCATCGTTGTTGATCAGAGGCGGAGGTGGGGGGGGTATTGCAATTATATAATAGATTAGTAATCAGTTAATTAGTATGTGATTCCTCTATAATAAAATGTAATATGTATTGTGTATTACTTAATAATACGCTTCCAGGCTGCGCCAAGTCTGTAGTTATCAGAGCGGTTAACATTATTGGTATTTCTCGGGTTCAGGGCCATAAACACGAGATGAGTAATGCTTCAAAAAACACATTAACGCAGCAAATCACTTTAATGCGAACCTGGCAGTCTCGTAAGTATTTGACTTTTATCCTTTAAAATGGGTGGCTATGTATGTTGAACTTCTTTTGCACCGTACGTAGCCAACCGTGCTAACTGGATGTGAGGGTTGGAGAGGTGCGGTCTAGAGAGTGTACACACTATGTTAGAACAATGAGCCAGCAACCACCGAGTACTGGGTAAATTTCCCAGACTTTCAAAAGACTAATCAATGCGCCCAAGTGCATGGACATCTAATGGTATAGGCCCCTTTTGCTAACGTTTAAAAAGGAAAGTATTTTTTTCGTATAACAAAAAACCGTCGGGTGCCCATACTTTAAGCACTGCTGTAAAGCCTTTGCCTTGTTTGCTAAAAACACAAATACCATAGCTGAAAACCATGTTGTTAAGTATGCCACATTTCATATTTTTGTACCATTCAATTATTATCCCAGGGCTGCATACATGCAAAAAATTCAACAAAATAACTATTTTATGTAGTACATAAATTGTTGCAAAATTGTTTTTGTTACGACGATATGAAAGCGTTTTTTATTATGCAGCAGCATGTATTGCTTGAAGCACCATTCCAAGGTAATTATACCTCCCATGCCAAAGCTACTGAAAGTGCATGCTGGGATTGTAAAACACTTGGCTGTGAGAGAAATACGATAATCCCGCTCTTCACTTGCCCAGCATGTGTGATGACTGATGCTGCTCAACAGAACTGGGCCTTCTCACAGGCTTACCGGAATGAACAGTGAGAATTAGCACATGGGTGACCGTTAAACCTCCTTTAAAACATATATACAATGTAACAAAACACAGAGCAGCCCAATTACATGTGGCATTCTCCCCACACACATCGAGAAGCCAAGTGAAAACGTAGTTTAAATATTAAACTCTGTTAAGTGATCCTGAAAGAGTTGTAAACGCAATGGGTTCTTTTCCCATTCCCTCACTCCAAAATGAGTATATAAGTGTACATACTTGTGTATTTATTCATCTACTTATTCATATGCTCATTTCTGTTCTGTGTTTTTTGTATATCCAAAGAACTATGAAACTACTATGATGGATTGTTAACATGTGTGTCCTCTTTTCAGTTACATGTCAAGGGAGCAGAGTCTAGACATTTGATGTGATATTATTATTGGTCACTGCGCATTAGACCGACTGTCTACTCTATGACTGGTTGGGCCCCCGACGGTCGAGCTGAACGTAATCAGGATGGAACATTTGAAAGAAAAAACTGTGTAAATGCAAGAGAAAAGAAACACAACAGCGCATCCATTTACATGATCCCTTATGGGGGGGGGGGGGGAACTAAAGGGGGGGGAAATTATTTCACAAGTCTGAGAATGTTTATGACCTAATAGATTGGAAGCACGTTCAAACTGAAAACTACAGTCATTGATTGGGAAAGGTTAGTCAAAATATTAATCGAAGTGATATATGTATGCCTATGTTTGGTATGAAATCTACAAATGTTCCAAGGCCATCTGATTCTAATGAGTGGCTAACAAAAGAAAATAACTAAAATTTTCCTATTTCCGATATTTATGCATAACATAAATACTGTTCAATGCGTGAAATTACTTATCCACATGCACAATTACTTACAAAATAATTCGACATAAAAAAGTAACTGCACACGGTGGACCTTAATGAACTTTGTATTTGTAACATTCACTCAAGTTGCATGTGTTCTTCATAGACGCTTCAAAGCCCCATCATCTGCATGAAACTTGGATTGGTCATGAAAAAGACAGAACCATAATCTCGACATGTGGGTCTCCGACACTGCGTTTGGCAGGGAGACCGAGACAGAGGGTCTCTGACACTGCGTTTGGCACCGAAAAGCACGGGAGGCAGAGAGCAAGAGAGGGGGAGAGCGAGAGGGACACTCACGTGGTTGAAGCGGCGAGTGAACGCCACGACGTTGGGCGCCAGGCTGTGTTTCTCCTTGCGGTTCCACCCACAGCTCGAGAGCTCCTGTGAAACACACGGCACAGGCAGCACCTTCCCGATTACACCTCACTTCAACGGCGCATGACAAAGACAGTCTATCTAAGGTTCATACTGCACACCAAGACCCAGAGCGGGCCTTCCCACGCCACGCGCGTTGCCGGCATCGACCCATATTTTCAACCACGCTCATCAATAAATGTGTGAAGCAAAGCCACGGGAGCATAGGAAGTATAGTCCAACAAAGTATTATGCTGCACTGTCCTCTGGCTGCTGACCACGTGGACCACAGCAACCTGACGTGCATTGTGGTCGCCCATCCAGTGACTCTCACATCTCAACCCTGCTTCTGAGATCTAACAGAATCTGAGATCTAACAGAATCGGCACATTCCGGGTGATTTTGGTAATAGGCCCACACATGTACGCACACAAATATGGGCACATGCCCAGCACTCTTTGCAAACACTTCCGCGTTTAAGTATAACGGTGCATTGATTAAAGGATGTGAAGATGCATTGATTAATGCACATGATGACGCATTGATTAAAGCACGCAACAACGCATTGATTAAAGCATGTAACAATGCATTGATTGATATCAATGCTTATGCTAAGGATACATGAATAAAATTGTGCCAACAATAATCTATTATTTACAAAGTATCAAATATTCATGCAATTTATATTATATTATATTTAGGATAATGTAGTATGCAAACTGTAGAAATAAAACAAAAGTCGAACAATTAACAATTAAAAAATCACAAACCAGAATTATGACGATTCATGGAATCTATGGACTGGAGTTGGGGAATTATTACTTGCCAAAGAGACAGTGTGAATTCGATAAGTTGTTTTACTGCTATTTCCTATATAAAGTAACAGCTAAAATGATTGTGAATGAATAGAATCAGACGGAAAGCTATTGCAGAGATGGATACTAAGAATATACTTATGTAATCAATACTGAAACACCCAATGCAACAGCATGCATTACTACAGGAATTAAATAAATAACATAAAGTGAAATAAAAATGCGAAGCTTTTAATTAATTTATCTCGTAGCATTTTATTTTCTTCCTCCTTCCATTTCACATCTGTCTCCATGCATAATTATGCTGATTTCCCATAGGTGCGGTGGAGTTGAAATGTTTACATGGCACACACAGCATTACAAGGAAAAGCCTCAACATAAACATTACCACAAGCAAGACGTTTGTTACAAACTCAGACAGTCGCTTTCCACTCAGCTACACATTGGCAGGCGTATAAATAACGTTTCAGTAAGACCCATTCCATAGGCTCATGCATTTGGAAATGTTTACGATCATTCACGATACTGTGTCGAAACCCGTCCAAGAGTTTGCTTGGACTGAATCAATGCTGCTGAAATGATGCAACTCCCAGAAGGCGGTGGGAGCCGATGGGTTTTGTAAACATTACTTTTACGTTTTAGGTGAAGGGATGGAGACATTGTCCGCTTATTTATATTTTTACACTGCACAGGAATGCATTAATGTCGGCCGTTTGCGTTGGCTATTATCGCAAACAACGAATAACTACTTAACCATCTAAATTACTGCCGAGGTCTTTGCTAGTTGGACCACTGGATGAAGACCTCCCCCTCATGCTTTGCTGGTCATTGGCAGGGGTCGACAAACAAAATAACAGGAGCCGCAATGCAATGTGAATGCGAGATGGTGGTCTCTTTAATAAACAACGGTCACGAGGCGGTTCCGGAGCTGCAGGTTGCCGACCGACCACCTGGTAATCGGGTTATTTTTTTAACAGATTTCACCCATGCTGCTTCAGCGCGTGTTGATATATGGTGGGTGCTCTGAACTGATTAGTATATCACTCTCGCCACTCATGTTAACTATGGCCATCGGGTTTATGGCGCTGTGCGCGTTAACCGTTGCTCGACCACTCTGCACACATTTTAAACTTCACAAAATCCACACCTTTGAGTGACCAAAGGCGTAAACTAAACAGTGGCTGACTTTACACTGCAACCTAACGAAGCGTTAACAATACAACAAAAAGTATCTGTCCTGCCCAGATTAGTTTCTGTCCAAGGTTAAAGAACGAAAACATAATCGCACATTGTGCATGGCACAAAGCTGCAGTTGTTGTCTTGGCCACCGTGGACACTTCTAATGGGCGCATGTTTACTCAAGAGCAGATTTACAATTGTAAAGCCTTGCTTGGCCTGCATAAAATCTCACCCCTATCCATGTTAAAAGGGGGCTCTGCCCTCTGACCGGTGACCGCTGCTACTGTTTTTGAAATGTATTCAAAAGCGCCCAGATCAACGATGTGGGAACACCGCAGGAGCGCAGACAGCCTCAGTGGAGCCAACCACGACTTGCTCGCTTTTCTGCAAAGCACAGAAACCTCCAGAGTGATGGAGACGTAGAGGCCTCCACGTGGCTCGGATGCGTGCCATACTTTAGATTCTTTTCCGCATGGATTTTGCGCAGTTGTCTGTTTTACGGCCTACTTTTTACGACCGTCATACGAGTCGTAGTGTGTTTCTTATACCGGGGGGCTGGAGGGGCTCAAAGGCATCTTGGCAGCACTGTGCATTAAAGTTTGCCGGAAAAAAAATATTTCAAATCAGGTGGCTATATGGAGAAATGCATTAAACTAAGACCCCCCCCCCTCCTTAATCAACAAAATAGTTTATTATTTTTGGCAAAGGAGCCACACGGAGATGTGACACTTTGTCTAAACGAGAAAGTGAATGCGTATTAATAAATAAGTAAATATTTCTTTGTGGCAGCCCACGAAAAATAAAACACGCCTGTTACCATGAAGGCGATTTCATTTCCCGACGCACACAACGCATCGCCAGTGTTTCCTTCGATCACGAGGGATTTCTATATATTTTTTTCTCATCGCCAAGGGTCAATCATGCAGCACCAGCCAGCCAGCCAGCCACATTCGCCGGCCGGCCGCCCGCTGCGCTAACACATGCGGCAACGCCGGGAGTTTCAGCTCCATCAGAGCTCTTGCGTTCTCACACACACACAGTCTTACAAAAACCCCTTTTCCATACTCGCGGCCAGAAATGCAACCTTTCCCCCCCACCCCACCCACGCACATATGTCATGTCAAGCATCATACACTGGGGCAACTGGCCAATGCACACTTCACAACGGTTTTTTTTACTTCCATAGCCTCATTAATATTACGCAAAACAAACTATTTAAAATCGCTACCACAGCTGTGAAATAGTTAGACGACCAAGTATACGTAGATATGCAACACCGTGTAGAACGCACGTAAACATTTTACGCAAAGATACTGCACAAATAACAGGAGAAAAGCTCCATGAAATACAAAATAAATTGCTCTCAAAATAATACGACTATTTATTGTAGAGATTTGCAATGAACTACTACTTGGTAATGATGTGTTTATACAACTTGCTTTATGAACATGTGCACTGGGTGGTTACAAGTGGGGGTTATCAAAGATTCTCGCCAACACCCGTTTGCGAAAACAAAACAAAAAGTACAACACTGGGCCATCGAATACCAGTTGTTTAAAATTGGAACCTCAGTTGCAGCACGTTTGAAAGGAGACAACCCAAGGTTCTCCGTGTGCAGTCTCAGCCATGGGGATTTCTACCCAGGAGATTTCTTGACATTCAGAGCTAACATCACAAGTCGGGTCATCCAACGTGGCCAAGGAAATTTCGACGAGGAAAGTTCCCGTTGCGGGAACGTTTCCTGCACTAACAGTACACAGGAACGGCAATGAGTGCTTTACTTCGATTTAAAGCTTTCGTGACTGCAGGGATTCCTCTTCTTGGTTCTTTCGGTAAAGTCACGTAGAAGGGAAATAATAAAATAATAAAAATAAAACATTATAAAATAATTCTCACGACGTTTCGGCCACAACGCAAGCAGCCGTCCTCAGGTGAAGAACAGGTCTGTCGGAAAGACAACCCAAGGTTCTCCGTTATTATTTTATTATTTCCCTTCTACGTGACTTTACCGAAAGAACCAAGAAGATGAGCGCTTTACTCTTCACTCTTTCCACTGTCAGTGCATGGCTGTAGGACAAGCGTGCATTTTAGCAGGCGTCTTTGAATGTGTCTCCCCCTCGTTGATGCAATTGGACCGTCAAGATTTGGGGATTGCGGTTTTACTCGGTGGTTACAATTTTATTGGTTCCAGAATTCTGCTTGGCCCTTATCTTTACCGATTGATTTTGTGTTGTTAATTCTCTTTTTTGGTCCCATTTCTACAGTTTTATTCACTCTGTTAGTATGATTGTAACATTTGCATATATTTGCATGTCATTTACAAAAAAATCTAAATTATTGATTCTTACATGCAAGCTTCAATGCATGTGGCCTGAGCATTAAAATAATGCATTTTAAAATCAACTAACTGATGCATCGGTGCATTCCTAGAATTTGCAGGGCTATGCATATCTTGCTTGACCAATGTCAATCGCCTGCAGGTTAAGAATGTTTTGTGGATGAAACACATATGAGGCTTTATTCCAAAAACAGAATTCCAGATATGCTGACAATTATGGTTGAAGCTTAGCTGGAACACTGAAGATCATCACACAATATTTTAAAGTGTATCAGGAAAATCAGGAAGCAAGTTAAACATCTCGTACAAAATGTTATGTTTGTTACAGCACCTAATCGCCCAAAATGCATCAGATCCCATCAGACCTAGAACACATTCCTGCGGAGGGAGCTGGTAGGAACGTTGGGTTGCTCAGTCAATGGCCAGGGTGAACGGCGGCGTGGTGTATTCCGCAAATATGCCCGACTGTGAGGGCAGGCACAAGTCGGCGTGAGTAGGTTAAACGTTGAGTTTTATAAGGGCACCACGGGGTGACCAGCCCCTCCCCACCCAGCCCCACCCAGCCCCTCCCCACCCTCCCCATCCAGCCCCTCCCCACCCTCCCCACCCAGCCCCTCCCCACCCTCCCCTCCCCACCCAGCCCCACCCTCCCCACCCAACCCCTCCCCACCCTCCCCTCCCCACCCAGCCCTTCCCTCCCTCCCCACCCAGCCCCTCCCTGCACGACGGACGGACACAATAATCCCCTGTGGGCTGGTGTAACCAGGAGGTTCCTACCAGTAAAACTAAGCAGTTGAGCCTGGACAGTGCTTGGATGGGCGACCACTATGCACAAAGCAAGTGTTGCAGGTTGCTGCGGGGCTACATCGTCACTCGAGGGCAGAGGATAAACATAAATGGTTGAACCGTGCTATGTTCCAGTGTCTAGGAGACACAAGTCGTCACGAACTCTCACACTGACCAGCGTGGTGAAGTATGCACGGCGTGGGCAGGCCCTCATCGAATGGCGGCTTGACAAATGTGCTGCACATGCCCACGAGGAGTTTTTTACGCAAAGTGCCCTTAAAAGTTCCCTCTACCGAGGATGCGATGGGCAACGAACCTGCGTTTCTGTTGTATTTGGGCGTCTCTTCTGGGGTTCCCCATCAATCTACCGAGCAGGGAAGGCTCTGCTTAGCGGCTGGGCTATGATGAGATCACGCTCTGTGGGATGGTTGCGGCCGCCTCCTCGTCCAACCTTCCTCGGTGTCACTACAAATGCGGGGGAGTGGGCCAAGTATGCCATCATCTGCTTTGAAAATAGTTTTGAAGTTTTCTTTTAAAAAATAAATCTAAAAGTACCCACTATCAAAACCAGACCCGGAGTGTTTCTTCCGAAGCGAATAGCGTGATGTCAATGAATGAATGCAGCTGAAAATATGCGGTGGAATGAAAGCCAAAATAGTATAAAATGCAAAGCAGGTGAAGGTCTGTTTCCCTTTGGGCAATGCGCTTTACTTCCATAGAGGATGAACAGTGTGCATTACGCTGCTTCAAAACACATGAAGTGGGAATTGTGGAAACAGAGGCATTATTTTTTTATGACATTGTTTAACAACATAACAAGAGATATATGAAAAATAATGTTGCTATTATACAGAGATTTTATTATATATATTATTCGGAGAAGTTTTGATTTGAAACAGGTGTTTTCCCTATCACAAGAATACAGTATTTGAACTTGGCCCAAATGCAACATGCCCACGTGAGAAAGGACTCCGTCACTAGGAACCACTGGATGTTGCTTCGGCAATGTCACATTATGGGGCAATGCGTGGCTTGATAATTAAAATGAATAATGGTTATATATTTATTTCAGACTTAGTATCTTCAGTTGTAGGAGGAAACGGACTTTAAATTTAGACTAACTCTCCTCGGGGCCAAATGCCCCTTAATGAAATTGGCTCAAAGAGACCACCTTGGCCTGAGCCTTAGCTTCTGCTCTGCAGCAGTATCCAGTCTCTGGTTCCAGCCTCAACAAGATGCAGTTGTGTTTTAATTTCCATTAAGTAACCACATAGGGCATTCATTCATTGCTAAGGCTAGTCTGTAGTGAAAAAGAAATGTTTAAATAAATATATGCAATAAAAAACAAGTATGGTAAGTGCACCCAGTACTCAACGTTGACAGGGATTTTTTTAATTCTATTTAAAAGCTTTAATTAAAAAGAGAAAGTCCAAGGACTTATTGGATTAATGTTGTTAATAAGGGTTTACATTAGAAATTATTTACATTCCCTTTGTCAATCCAATTGTCTCCACATGTAGTGTCGGTCATAGGGGTTGTTTTTACTGGCATCAGCCAGTCATCTCGGTCATCTCAGTCAGTCGACCCGTGGCACCTGGGTCTGCCTCGTGACCTCCTGCCAGCGGGCGTTCGACACTTCACGTGGCCTCAAGGTGCACATGGCCTGGCACAAGCGTCGTGGTGACATCACCGCTACTTAGTGGCAAATGGCGGTTGTTGTTGTTGTTTTACCATGTTGGTCATAAAAAAATACAAATATACAAATATTTTTCAAGATGTGTTATTACCAAAAAAAACTACATGCAAGTGTACGTCACCATAATAGCATTCACTATCAATAACAAAAATAAGTACGCCGAGATATAAAATAGTCTCAGACAGAATGACTGCACATAGAGTAATACATTTTAGAGAATGACAGATTATCTCAACGACATTAATATACCAAACAAATATGTACGATTGTATGTCATTTTTTTTTTAACCAAAACTATTCTGCTTGGCCAGGAGAAAAGGATACATGAAACCAATGGCCTTGCAGCTATGATTCATAGATATCAAAGGATCCCACTGGAATAAAACTGTGAATTAAAGCTCAACACTGGCCTTTCTGGCAACTAAGAATGGCTATCGTATTACTATTCATCTTCTCACAACCTTGGGAACATTCACCAACTCTCTGAGAATGTTCTCATTTTCATTTTTAAAAAAATACATGTAAAATCACCATCATTGAATTTTATTGAAAGGACAAAAGGAATCACAACATCCGTTTTGTTGGTCATTGTGAAACTTGCACAGACCTGAATACACAATAGTTATAAATGGTTACATAACTGCAAAGAACAACATAAAATAATAACATTTAAAACGTTCTTCACTTGTATTTTAAGAGCTTCCATATGGATAAGGTATTTGGGAGATCCAAATGCACATATGCTAAAGGAAATCCTTCCAAATTGACAAAGAAATAAAATGTACTTCGCTGAACAATTTCAGTTCATCAAGGCAATATTTCAAACTCTATACAGTACCAATATAAAATATAGTGATGCAAAGAGAAATGTAATACTTTCAAAGCGTCCTCGGTATGAATTATCACCGTTGCAATGATGCACTTCATGAGGTCAATGCAACTAAAACTAATATGATTCTACATTGTACAGTACATCTTTGAGGGGTGTAACGATTTTCTGGCTGCTACGGTGCTGAATGGTAGCCAGCGAAGAGCAGCACAGCAATATAATTTGTTGTACTATACTAGGATCCAAAGTCCACTCCCCACCTTCAACAAACTACACGAACCAGCGAAACTCTTCGTGTTTTATTTTTATTTCACCAGGTAAATCCCACTGAGCTATGTAGCTCATTTTCAGAAGTGACCTGGCCACAAATGATAGCTCAACGAAGTGGCTCATTACGTGGACATTTATATAGCAGGCAAATACTCTAAACACATGCTGATAATTATACACGTGGAGGGAAAAACCGAGAGGACCGGAGAAAAATTAACGTGAGCACGGGGAGAACATGCAAACTCCAAATATACAGGCGTCTGCGTTGGGATCGCACCCACAACCTCCTCCATACATCGAGCCACCGTGAGATGTTAACAAAAAAAAACCACAACCCACATGGTATGGGGAAGGGCCCTCATCCAGCAATGAAGGAGGCATGGTTCCCAATATTAGGAGGAATATTAAATAAATAATAACTTGTGGGAAATATTGCATATGCCCCTGGGTAAATGGGGAATGCCTTTGCAGTAACCCAGTAATGACCCTACTGGGTCCGTCACCATGGGTCAACTGAGCTGCTGAACCGTATCCACTAAGCCACAGTAGACCACAAACACACTAAATGCTCTGAAAACATGTCAAAGGAAATGTATGTCCATATATAATACAAGACCCGTTCGTCATCCTTCCACACAAGGCTTAGCAATTAATTCCTAAACTACAGACCAGTTTGACACGTAGGCTTTCACGACAAGAACAGATGCCCAAATAAAAAAGAAACGCAGGTTAATTGCCCATCGCATCCTCGGTAGAAGGAACTTTTACCGGTAGGAACCCCCTGGGGTTCCACCAGCCCACAGGGGATTATTGTGTCCGTCCGTCGTGCATCCAAAAATAGGAGGGGTGGGGCTGGGTGGAGAGGGGAGGTTGGGGCTGGGAGGGGAGGGTGGGGAGGGTGGGGAGGGGCTGGGTGGGGAGGGTGGGGAGGGGCTGGGTGAGGAGGGTGGGGAGGGGTGGGGTGGGAAGGGTGGTTGGGGTGGGGCTGGGTGGGGAGGGGTGGGGTGGGAAGGGTGGGAGGGGTGGGGCTTGTCACCCCGTGGTGCCCTTATAAAACTCAACGTTTAACCTACTCACGCCGGCTTGTGCCCGCCCTCACAGTCGGGCATATTTGCGGAATACACCACGCCGCCGTTGACCCTGGCCATTGACCGAGCAACCCAACGTTCCTACCAGCTCCCTCCGCAGCAGGAATGTGTTAAGGGCACTTTGCGATAATAACTCGTGTGCATGTGCAGCTCATTTCTCAAGCTGCTAGATGAGGGCCTGCCCACGCCGTGCATACTTCACCACGCTGGTCAGTGTGAGAGTTCGTGATGACGTGTCTCCTAGACAATGGAACATAGCACGGTTCACCACCCGACACAGCCAACCTGCATGGTTTATCACGTCAAAAAAGTGTCAATTAGTTTTACTTTTCAACAGACCGGTGGGCTGAAGTTGTAACTAATTTGCACGTTTTGTTTACGTGGCAAACCTTACTGCTTTGGTTGTGTTGGGTGGTGGTGGGTTATCGACACATGTATACCATCTAACCCAGAAAAACCTGTATTATGAAAACTACAGACGGACGACAACTCACTACTCAACACAGGCCTTCTCTCACCCTGTCGGTCACAATGGTTATTTGACCATACTTCACCTCACTGGTCAATGGGAGTTGGGGTGATAATGGGGGTAGAGGGAGCAGGGGTGCAGAGCGTATGCAGAACCAGTTCAGATTGAACTCGTCACTCATGTTAGCCGTGGCAGGGAATACAACTCGGGCACTAGGTCCACAGTGAAGTGCACTAACCACTGCACCACCACTCCTCACACGCAAAGCTACATAGTACCATACGGAATTAATTTTTCCATTCCCGTATTAATTTTCCACTAAATAACATGTCGACTAGATTGAAGCCAAAACCAAATTCCGAATTAAAACGTGGACCGAGTTCAGCGATTTGCACAAATATTAGTAACTATGTGAAAAGCCACATCATGAGACCTCCTTTGCCAGTAATAAATTATGATAATAGGGTTTTCCCCTTTCTGGCAATAAAACAGCTGTTAAGATGTTAAAACACCAAACTGAAACCTTTACAAGGAAGACAATGCACCATATACTGTCAGAGCATGTTTTTTCGTTTGCAAGTTCACCACAAGTATCTGCGGTTAATGCAGACATGATTCCTTGCAAAGGTTTCAGTTTGGTGTTTAAACATCTTGACACCTGTTTTATTTCCAAAAAGGGGAAACCCCTATTTTCATATGTGAAAAGCTGAAAAATAATGACAAAAAGTGGCGAACCATATTTCATTTTCATCATCATCATCATCAGTAATGATCAGTCCACTGCTTCTTCTTGGTTTTTTCGGTAAAGTCACGTAGAAGGGAAGTAATAAAATAATAAAAATAAAACATAATAAAACAATTCTCACGACGTTTCGGCCACAACGGCTGCTTGCGTTGTGGCCGAAACGTCGTGAGAATTGTTTAACATAATAAAACAATTCTCACGACGTTTCGGCCACAACGGCTGCTTGCGTTGTGGCCGAAACGTCGTGAGAATTGTTTTATTATGTTTTATTTTTATTATTTCATTACTTCCCTTCTACGTGACTTTACCGAAAAAACCAAGAAGATGAATTCCTGCAGTCACGAAAGCTTTAAATCGAAATAGTCCACTGCTGTATCAAGGCCTCCCCAATGCCGCTACTGTCTCTCACGGTTCCCACGGTTCTGTGATGCAACAATCCACCCGGCAGCTGCATACAAGCCAATCGCATCGCTCCATCGGCACAGTGGATGTCCTCTTGGATGCATATCCTCCTTTGGCTACCACTCGGTAATTATTCTAAAGCACCAGCCATCAACAACCTTATAATGACGTGTCCTCTCCCCAAGCCCAAATAATGTTCTTACCAGCCAAAGTGAGCGTCTTTAACCTACATATGTTCTGTAATCTTTATCCGATGTTAATATCAGCTGTTGAATTTCTGCCCATTGTTTTAATTTCATCAGTACCAAAACACTGCAGACAATTAAATAACTGGCTTCTCAATTGCTTAATAATTGCAAATGTGAACTAAAATTCGAAGAATTCCCATGGCTTCATGAATTGACATTCTACCATTTGGCACAAATCACTCCGCATATTGTGTTAAAACACAGGCTTGTCCAATTACAGATGCACAAACCCAATCCTACTATCCCCGTGAACATTCATAGAGGCACTACGCTTTACTTTTAATGTCATACACTTAACATTGTTTGTTGAAATATTGTAGTACCATGAAGGTAACGAAGAACACCCATCAAATTATTAAAATTGATGAGTTGGTGAATTAATGATTTCTAGTCACGAGGATATAGGAATCATCTCACCGTCTTGAGAAGAAAAATAACAGGAAAGACTTGAAGAACAACGAGCCATCAACGGAGAGCTTCTGAACGTAGACCTTATGATCGCATAACGTACCCATGACTTATTAAAGTGGCGTAGCCTACCGTGCTAATCGGAGGTGGCCTTACCCTGGGGAAAAAAGGTTTCATAACCAACATTGATTACTACAAAACACTAAGGCCCCGGTAAATAAGTGTGGTTTGCAATTGTTTGGCTTTTCCAAAAGTCGGTATGCAAATTATATTTAGCGCTTTTTGGATTCCTGCAGCACCGAGGTAAAGTCGATACAATACAAAATGTGTTTATACATTTTAAACACGTAGGCTTTCGCGACCAATATTCATAATAAAGGGTTTTGAGTTAGTGCGGCCTGGAAGCGTATTATTAAGCAATACATCTTACAACTACAATTCCTTAGAGAGGAAACATGCTAATTAACTAATTACTAATCTATGATATAATTACAATACCCCACCACTCCCCTCCTTCGCCTCTGATCTCTGTGTAGTCTTTCGTGGAGAAAAATTGTAGAGATTTTAAGTGGACATCTGTGAAAAAGCACTTGACAGCTCATCGGATTCCTCCAGTGTAAATACATATTCTGATTCTCAAGTGTGCGGTGGTGAGGTCACAACCGTGCATCTCGCGCAAATGTGTTAGCAGTGCGAGGACCGCCATTCCTCGATTAACGAACGTTCTCTTCACGAAATTGCGTGTTGACGCAATTGACAAATTATGGACAGTTTTCGATTAACTAAGTCTAATTTCCGCGTTAACGAAATCGAATTTCCGCGTGAACGAAATTTCACACGGCACACGCTACGGGATCATTACGACGAGAAGCACCTGGGGAGGCTGCGTCACCCCATCCGCGACAGCCAGTGTCACGGTGTGCCAACAGTGCAACAGTGATGCCTCCACATCACCTTTCCAAGTAATTCTAACATGCAGCAGATCTTTTGGTTAGTTCCCTGAAAAGGTGAATTATTTTTGTTTTAAATGTATTCTTATCATTCAATCGCTTTAATATTTATGTTCGTTATTATAATGTCTGTATTGTGAAAAGTGACATAGGTGGATTTTTTTAGAATAGGTGAAGAGTTGGAATGACGGTCTGAAACACAACCCTAATTTATTGTATAAAATGAATTCACGAAATGTTGTTTTACACGTGTATTTTTGATGAACGCATCCCTTTTGTAAATCGAGGGATAACTGTACTTGACCGTATTATGGAAAAAGTTCACTCCTAGAGAATTATCCAGTCAATGTGTACACCGGAATGCTGTCGATGGACGGAGGTTTTTTTTACGACGATTTGCATCATAATAACATGATTATCAAGCCTGTAATAGTGAATTGCTGAAACGGATATAGTCCACAGTACCCACGTATATTGTTTAAAAATATACGTATAGAATCGTAGAATAAAAATATATCACAATTAACTTTTTGTTGCGAATGATTCCTGCTTCATGTGTCCTCAAATGTGCAAATTAACCAGAATATCCGACCCAGAAACAATTGTTTGAATGATCTGACATTTCGTTTGCTTCAAATTGTTCCTAAAGTATATCGACAGAGTATATATAACGTTTCTTTCCTGCCAAAAGTCGTGTCACGTGGCATCAGCTGGTGTGAGGCACGTTAAATTAATTATCGCACAATCTCAAGAAGAAGAAATTTCCCCGAATATCCAAAAATCCCGAACATTTATCTACAACTCGTTCCTAATTTCTACCCAAGGGGCCATTGTGTATAGGGACGATGAGTTTGTGATCACGATGACAATGAACCATTCAAATTAGTCAACGACACTGCCCCAATCGAAACGCTTTTGACAGGTGACGACCTCGGGAAAAAGTCGGCCACAAACCCCGCCCTGGCTCTCCCTGTCCCAGAACACACACACACACACCCATTGTGTGTGTGTGTGTGCTGTGAGGAACATGGAAATTATATTAAATAAACCGACTGGGCAGCTATGCTCGTGGTCACCCCCCCCCACTGCCCCCCTCCCCACTGCCCCCGCCCCCCACTACCCCCCCTCCCCACTGCCCCGTGCCACCCCATACAGAAGATGAGCAAAATAACCCATTGCACAGTGCATCTCTGAAGCACACGTAAAGTTCACAGAAAAATTCGTACGTTTTTAAAATCACCATTTATTGGGGTGTGCAATTGACTTTTTGCGTTTGTTTTGAACAGCCGCGTATGCGTTTTTTTTAAAATCTATTAGTGGTCTATTGAAAATGTAGTCGCAGGAAATGGCAAATGCCCACTTTTCGATGGCAAATGTTAGCAGTTTAAGCAATGGAGCAGCTGTGCCAAACTCCATACTCGGGGCAGGCGGTGGGCTGCTTAAAAACGGGGGGGGGGGCGGGGGCGGCGGGGTGATTATAAAAAAACGAAGAGTGTGGGTGATGGGATAATCAGGAATTCAGGACACAGTGGCATGATGCTTCCACCACCTGCTGCATGTATCGCCCAGCCTCGATGCATGTCTATGGCACCAGGCGTGGTGGGGGCAAGTCTTGTGGCTCCGCCGAGTGCATTCTTTCAGAAAGCTCTCTGGACAAATATCACACTCATAGGGCTCCGTTCGGCATCAAATGCTCATGGCAGGGCTAAGAGTACAGAACTTTATCCCGTGCGGAAATGGCCAAGCGTGCGTAGCTGTGACGTTCAAATATTACACCTGCGAACAAATGACCAAAGTTAACCACAGGTCGTAATTTTATTTCCAAAGACACATCTGAAGGGCGAGTGTAATTTTCCAAACAAATGTCTGTATAAGCAGCCGAATACTAGGCCTGTCAGGCTAAAGCACAGTCTAAATAATCTTGGGTATTGTTGTTCACTGCGTGGAGGTGGGTTGTTCAATAGGTGTATCTCACATGAGGAATATGCCAAAGCCTTCAGCTGTTATATCTCTGCAAGTTCCACAACAAACGTTGCTATTTTATAAACAACTAGCAAAGTACCAGGATTCTAAAAAATCACGTCGCCGCACGTTTGTTTGATACGAAAAAATCACGTTGACGAACGTTATACATGTGCGCGCAAACGCTCGCCGACAAATCCTTGTTTGAACGCAAGGCACCGCCGTGCTAAGGAGACTTCAAATGGTAAAGGAAAAGCACAGTTAAAGCTAGAATATTCATGCTTTTAAAAAAAATATTATTCCTCCCCACTGTGTCCACTGTATTGCTTTACAAATTTATAGAAAAACCGGCAATGTGCCCAAAGGGATTCTTAATTACTCTCCTTTGCATGTTCCACTTTTGAGCACTGAAAATAAAGAAAAATACCCAAGGAGGGAAGTTAATGCATTATTAAATTCCTTTTAGCTTACGTGGCTAAAGAAAATGTTTTCCCGGAAAGAAAAGTTAATGGAAGCAATTCATGTTGAGATAGGTGTATTTCACGGGAAGTGGAATATAGATTTATTTTAATGATAGCTTGAGCCACGTGCCACTAGGAAGCATTATGACAAGCATGTCAGGGCACGTCGCAAAGCCGTTTCTAAAAGCAGGCTAGGCCACCTGTTTCCAGCAGAAGTCAGCCAATTGAAATGCGTTATTTCATGGATGTGGGGCAGACTGATCGGTCATTGTGTGAGTAAAGCGAGTGAGGCTAAGGAGTGCCTGCTTACCCCCCCACACAACGGTAAGATTTCAAACACAGTTTGCAGTGTGTCTACGGAAGTAGGAAAACAAATCCACGTGCAGGGAAGCAATCATTGATTTCATTCCATTTTAAAAAA
This sequence comes from Lampetra fluviatilis, assembly GCF_964198595.1. Lineage (NCBI taxonomy): Eukaryota > Metazoa > Chordata > Hyperoartia > Petromyzontiformes > Petromyzontidae > Lampetra > Lampetra fluviatilis. The sequence continues at coordinate 6,372,147 of NC_136294.1, forward strand.
AGGCAGGACAGGCAATTTTCTGTTGGTATGCTTTCTCTTATGTGATGCTGAAAATGGCACTTGTCATAAATTATTTTAACAATGAGCTTTCAATAAAGCGAGAGATGAAAGCTAATGGTGGGCAGATGATTATTATTGACATTCCCCAGTTAATTCGCTTGACATTTTGAAGGAAACGTCGCTAAAACGTGTGGGGCTGAAATACAAAAGTGAAACCGGGTCCAGTTTTCCAACACTGGCACTTCACGGGACGCTGAACACAAACAAGGGCAGTAACAACGCCTCGCCTTGCGAACAAAGCAGCCACGCCTGCGTTCGCATTTCCTCGGGGACACGGAGTGCAGGGAGGTCGCGTAAATGCCCAGTTGTCTTGATTTAACAGCCACCCACGCCAGAGAATGCGTCCTCGTATGAATCGGCTTGGCAAGTCATTCCGCTCACTCCCTGATGTTCTACAATCTCAGGAGTTCATCCTTTCAAAGCTAAGTGCAATGATCGGTTGCATGTGTTTCTTTGTGCTGTCACGAATGATTGGGCAGAGGTCATTAATCTCGCAGCATGCGAGGACCCCTTCATACCAATGAGAATGTGTTCATATGCGCCACGTTTCCACTACTTACTGGAACCAGGACTGTAGAGGTGTTGTTTAAGCACTCTGAGCTCGCATCAGACCAGAGAACCATCCATCCACATCAAAATACAATTTTACGCTGGCATCTTAAAAGGGGAAATATGGGCACAACAGCTTCAGAACATTCCCCTTCGGACAGCGAGATCGCTTCACTGCATGATGTAGCCCAATAAGCGCACTTGGAATGACGTCAAGCGAATATCGCATGAAAAGAGTAGCGTGGACCAGATTTAGACTTGACTATTAACTGTCCCTCCTTGTGATTACCTTCTGAGAGCGCCTCGTGCAATGTTGCAATAAACAAAACTATCCACGAGGATTATACTGAAGCCTACGCCAGACTCATCAGAAGTGTACACATTGGGCATATTTCAATGAGATGCGAAACATTTGGTTCTATGACAAAAATCGCCCTGAATGCACCCTATTTTGTCAGACTCGCAGAAGCTCAGCAGGTTTGACCCTGGCGAGTACTGGCATGGGTGACCACATCTGGAATCGACAGGTGTTGTAAAGGAGTGCCTGCAAAGAGAATTACTGCCCCGTACGTGCGATGGGTTTTCTCCAGGTTCTACGGTTTCCTTCCCAAAAGCTGAAAAAAAATACCCAATGCAGGACTCTCCCCATAAATAATGTTGACGTTGAGGATTCCTTGAGTAAATAATTTGCACTACTGTATTATAAAGGAAAATGTACTGTGATATCATGGTTAAATTACGCCATAAAACAAATTACATACCCTTAACTCTTAACCACAGCACACAGGGCAAGGCTGTAACATATACTTGTGATTCAGTACGCTTTCCTGCTGCGATGTGCTGGAGTTCACCATAAAAATGCCAAAGCGCGAATTAACACGGTTCACACAACATGTCCTTGACAGCACCGCACGTCGAACGCGGGAATAGTATCAGCCCCCTAAAAGTGATAAAGCAAAAAAAATGGCTTAAAAAAAAAAGTCAGCAACCCCCAGTCCACCAAAGTTTAATCTGATTTGGCTATGCAAAATGCAGACCAGATCTCAGAGCTCAGGTTCCTGTCCCTCGGATCTGTTTTTGCTTAAAAGACCAAGAGGAAGATTTCATGCGAAGTTGGTGGCCAATCGCGCACCGCATCGACGGATGCCGTATTCCGTCGTCTATGATAACTTCGTAAATTTTATAGATACTTGGACATATTTTTATCACGCGTTAACGTAAATCAAGTTAACACTCATAGAGAGAGTTAAATATAAAAACGCATTCGATTTATAGCAAAGTATTGATTTTATGGCTATATGAACCTTATGGCGGGACCCCAGGGTCCTGAATAGACGTAAGTCAAAATCGTAATGAATTTATTTATTTTTGGCGCCTCCGTCCCACCGCGCACATTTAATGCCACGACCCACCTGGCGCAGATCATTCTGTTGTCATGTCCAAGCGAAGGAGCGAGGAAGAATGCACAGAAGAGCTGAACAAGCGAATGCACTCCATACTCGGGTATGGGCAGAGTCATAAGTCTTATCTAAAGCTGCTAAAACGGCCTACACGACTTTATTTGTCATAACGGTATGTATAATAGTGAAACTGCTCTCTTATCTTCATTATTATGTGACCTTCAAATGTCTGCAGCCAGGATCAATCGATGACAATCCTATTACCTGCAGATATTTAACAGATGAGATGCGTTGCACTGTTAATTCCTCCTGTTTCATAATACTTCTCTTGTCCATATGCATCTGTGCAAATAGGTTTTTTTTGCGGTTAAGCCATAGTCCCCACATACCGCTCGTATCAATGCGGATAAGAGGAGCGGCGACCCACTACTCTGTAGAGTAACATTGGTATAAACGCTCGTTACAATATGAACAGTGCATTGAAAACGCGTACTATTTTATGTACGGTTTACAAAGTGTGTTCACAAATCCACACTGAGAAACACGATGATTGACAGAGGGGTGTAAATTATGTTTTCGATAGTGTATTTAAATAGAGGTACTGCAGGTAAGTAGTTTTCAGTTTTAAATGCATAGTTTAACAAGACAACACTTGCCACCATCCTTCAAACCCATTGGTGAAAAAGGGCAAAGTTTTTTGTTTACATTATAATAATTATAATGTTTATGCAAGAGCCGGGGGCTTATGGGACCCCGGGGTCCCGCCATAAGGTTCCTATATTGCTTATGGATACCATCTGTTCTAAATACAATACCAATTTGGATTTATATAGTGTCTAAATGTAACCACTTTTCAAGACTTTATTGTTTCGAGAGTAGCAGAGATGAAGAGGACTCTCTTTAGCCTGGCCTTAACCAGGGAGCAATGAGTTGACACCACAGACGGATGGATGGAGTTACAGACGATGCAGACAGAAGAGGCGAATGAGAGACCTCTGTACGAGGGGAGGTTGACTCGGGCCGTCAATCAAACGCCTTGGTTGCTGAGTGTGGTCCAGCAATGAATAGTGAGATCAGAGGGGATGGGAAAGTCAGGAGAAGGGCCATATAAGAACTGCTTTTTGTGTTTAGTCTGTTGTGCTTCTCCCGCACCTCAGATGAGCATGGTTGTCTATGTACAAGGCAAAATCAGTTCAACGTACATACATATAGGATCTTGAGGACAGTTAAAATGGGAAATCTTCAAACATTTATCTGGGGAATGGATTGGGAGCCGGTGGAGTGATCAGAGAGGAGTTGGGTGATGTGGTCTCATTTTCACGTGTGGGTGAGGAATCTTCTCAAGTTTTTAAACTCGGACATTTTGGGAGACCTTAGGAGAAATGAGTTGCTATAGTAGAGTTGGGATGTGATGAAGGCAAGGATGAGGATCTCTGCAGCAGCTGGGCTTAAGGAAACAACAGATGTGGCAGATGTTTCACTGAATAACGTTTGAGGTCTTGCAGAGCTGAGACATGCAGGACAAGCGTGATTTGTCAGGGTCAACGCTAAAGGCACACACGTGATACACTTCCAATGTCAACAGCTGAACTCAGAACAGGGGCAAGCATGATGCGAGGCAGAGAACTTGGAGTTTGTGTGCTTTTGAGTGTCTGAAGAACACGACCAATGTACAGGACATCAGTGGAACCCTAGCCTTTGCCCGACGGTGTAACAATGTTTTATCAGCTGCACACAAGTGCAGTAGGGAAAGTGGGTGCATACTTAATTTGGAGCTTTCGTGACTGCAGGAATTATTCTTTGGTTCTTTCGGTAAAGTCACGTATAAAGATAAAATAATAAATTAAATTAAATACTGCAATCGAAACGTCGTATGCTAGTATTTAATTTAATTTATTATTTTATCGCTATACGTGACTTTACCGAAAGAACCAAATAATAAAGTGGGTGCATGTTTGGCTGTTTCACTGAATCGAACACTGGAATGGTTGTACCCCAAAACAGCAACAATCTCTTCGTTAATGAAAGCAACAAAACCATCGAGATCAGACACACTTAATGCAACGACAAGCCTGGGAGTGTGAATATTTGATGTTGCATTTGCATAGGGGGCTTACCAAAGCAAAGCTGTTCCAAGATTTATAAAAGCATCTCACGATGGGATGTTGAGAAATGATTACTAATATCTAAAGAAAATGTATTATCCATAGAAACACCCATCGTAATGAATGTGACATAATTTATAATAAGTGCCTATTTCCCACACCTCCAATTAAATTATCACGGTTGGATACGTACGGTGCGAAAAAAGTTCAACTTGCATACATTGCACTATTCAAATTCTAAGTGTTAAATTGTTCTTAAAATAAACAAAAATCTAAATCAACAACTCGTTCGTGTGTAGCCAAGCCTTCAATGCAAACCATCGATCTTTACCTGGGCTCTGTATAACCCAAATAAAAATGTTAATAATTTTTAGACACTACATATTTAACAAACGTGGTCCTGTATCTCAAAACAATTAACTCCCTATGTTCAGCATGTGCCGTTTACCCATACACATGGCGCATAAATAAAATATAGTAGTGTTTCAATGACATAATTCACGACTACTATTTATATATTTTGCTTAGCATACACCACTGCATTTCAACTGGGCTGTTTTTTTTTCTCCCAAAAGTGCATAGTAACATACTTAAACACACATCTGTGGACTAAATATAACTCCTCACGTGAAAACAAACCTGAAAGCAAATGTTCTGGAATCTTGCAACCAACCCTTGCACGAATCTTCAATACGGTACGAGGTCCTGAGATCTGGTCCTGTTTTTGTGAAAGTCAATGTCTCAAGTTTCGCACAATGCGTCTTTACAGCTTTTGCGCGTAACGCAAATCACCTTCCCAAAATCGCGATTGTTTGTTTTGCCCTGTCCATCCTCAGCTGAAGGCGATGTAAGATGTCAAACCCGAGACAAGATGATGGACCCAGGAATGATGCTCGCATTTGAGGAGGGGATTCGTTGTGCTTAAACAACCGTTCCCATTCTGGCTCGAGAGTTACACTGCAGCAGTCAAACGGTGATCAACAACGAGTCAAGGTTGCCAGTGGATAAACCAAGACGCCAAAGTCTTAGCCAAAACTACATTGAAATGTAAAACAAATTTAGATTTTTTTTAAATGTACTCATTAGTATTTTTCCAATAACGTATACAAATACACCATTGTTTCTACACAACAGGGTACTTCTTCAAGTAAATTCAATACAATGAAAACATGCAAAGCAACGCTGTGAAGTATTAATCACCGAGACGTATTCAAATATAATGGCCATTACTTACAGTGACATGAAAGATTATGTAAAATATCAAAATAACTGTACCCAAACACTGCATGCTTGTTTCAAACACTGTGGAAAATACAACATTATGAATGTATATAGGACACCGCAAGCAAGTTCTATAAACTAAAACTAAACTCATCTAGATTTGAAGCTTTCGTGACTGCAAGGATTCATATTCTTAGGTTTTTTCGGTAAAGTCACGTAGGTAAAACATTGAAATTAAAATTATTTAATATTTTATTTTTATTTTACTTTTATAAATTTTAATTTTATTTTTTTACCTACGTGACTTTACCGAAAAAACCTAAGAATATAAACTCATCTACATTATGGGACCTCCTTTGCCAGTACCAAATTATGATAATAGGGTTTTCAAACGGTGTTAGACCAGAGGTCTAAAGAATTCCACGTGATAAGCCGCTTCGTTGAGCTATCGTTTGAGACGAGGCTCAAAAGAAAGCTGTCTCTGGTGTGGACCAATCAGTTTCAAGGACAATGCAAATATTATCAGAGTATGTTTTTTGTTTGCATTCTGACCACAAGCATTGTGGTTAAGGCAGACATGATTCCTTGTAAAAGGTTTCAGTTTGGTGTTTTAACAAGTTAACACCTGTTTTGTTGCCAGCAAAAAGGGTTAAAATCTATTATCATAAACTAATCTATTTTTATTTTACCAGGTAAGGGCCCACTGAGCTATGTACAACTCTTTTTCAGAAGCGACCTGGCCACAAATGATAGCTCAACGAAGCGGCTTATCACGTGGAAATTTATAGCAACCAAATACTCTAAAGACACATTTATAAATGTGGAGGGAAAAACCAGAGGACCCCAATACTTCTTGCACTCGTCACAGTGATGTTCAATTCCCCATTTAAGGGTCCATGGGAGGGTTATTTATACCCCAACTGGGTAAGGTAATATGGGGAACACCACTTGGGTCTCAGCCACAGAGGTTTTCCTGTGTAATGCGAAGTTGCGTGCCTCATGGTAAAATCGCGCGATAATAGACCTGCCTCACACGGCAATGCTCAGCGTGGTCCGGCAGGCTCTCAAAGCACACTGCGAATGAAGGTAATTGTGACAAACTCACACCGTCAGCGCACACTGGTATTTTAACAACGCTGATTTAATTTTGCTTTTCCGAGGTAAGCCCAAAAGACCGGTTGGCTGAAGTAGTAACTAATTGGCGCGTTCTTTACGCGACAAACCTTACTGGCTGTGCCGGGTGGTGGAGGGTTTCGACACATTTATACTTACGCGATCTAACCCAAAAACCTTTATTACGAATAATATTGGTTTGCAAAAGCCTACGTGTTAAACCAGAAGCAACCTGGCCACAAATGATAGTTCAACTAAGTGGCTTATTGTTTGGAAATTTTTATAGCAGCCAAATACTCTGAACACATGTTGATTTTAAATGTCGAGGGTAAAATCAGAGGACCCGGAGAAGAATCCACGCGACCACGGGGAGAACATGCAAACTCCAAATATGTAGGAATCAGGGTCAGGATCAAACCCACAATCTCCTGTATACCAGGCGAAGTAGTTTCCATCTTGCCAACGTGGCATTATGAAACCACGGCTCCTGGACAGATATTAAACGTATAAACCTTAAAAAAGGCTAATAAACATCCCAGACAGCTGCATGTCTAATCACTGGTGTAAAAGCTAGGCTCTTGGCGAGTTTATTTTAAAGTATGATATTGTCTTTCAATAATAAATATTGCAAGAGTTGTACGGTCTATGAAGCTCAGAAATGTGATTAATTAACCAGTTAACGATATTAAATAAACACTTTGTCATTTTCAAAGTAAAGAGTGTGATCTAGGAGTGCAGTCTTCATCTTTGGATTAATCTGAAAACTGGAAGTCACGTCACTAATATGATGTCGCTTTCATGCCGTTCCCACCGAAAGTGGTGACGTCTCATTGGGTGACGTCACTATTGTAAGCACAAAGACATATTACATCAGCACATCCCTGTAAACGATCAAAACATGCAAAAAAGATCCTAAATTCTCCTTAAACATCTGAAAGTTTAAATCCGAAACTCATCCATAGTAAATCAGCCATATTTTTTTTTTACAAAGGTCCCTTTGGGGAGAAATGATGTGAGTAACCAGATGTATTTTCCAGCTCAGGTTTTCAGATTGCATTATGGTTTCAAACAGGCAGCGTTAGAAGTAACTTCACAGGCTCTGCAAAAGCAATAGCGATATAACGCAAGTCACCAGCCACTCTGATTAATAGCTTTTGATTTGATATGGAAAGTAAAATGTACATCTGCGCACTGTGCTCATGGATAGGTCAAATAAACTTAACAACAGTTGCCTCGGGGTTAGTGTGTAAGATGTGAGTATAATGACGCAGTGGGTATGAAGTATATGGCCGTCAAGAAATGTTCTGCAAGCGGTACCGTCCGTGGGTCTCCGGGGTAAAAGCACGTGCAGAACACGGGCCGGAAAAAAACCCGTCTCCTGCAAAGGAACGTATGTTTTTTCGTGGGCTAAAGACACCAAACCCGTGTTCTGCCAAAAACAACTTTGGGCCAACGTAGTGCAAGATCTTGCCAGCCAGGCCCACCAGCCGAGCAAGCACCTCGATGTTTCAACTTCGCACGCACCCACCGTTAATTATTGTATTTGAATCCTAACAAGCGCCACTGGTTGATGAACGATGACTACCATTCATATCTGTCCACCCTGGTAGACCTCGACAATGCAAGTGTTTCTGCCAAAAGCAACCATTGTTTTTTGATAGAGCACCGTCTGCTGGTTCGTTTGCGAACTTCTACTCTATATATTGTCGTTGCTAACTTTGAAACTATGGAGATATTACTGCTGATGAATTTATCCTGAATGTACCTAATCTTGTCCAAACGTGGGCGCTAAGCAGAGGTTGAGCCTGGTTAGTACCTAAGAATGCCAGGTATTATTGCCTTGAGCTGCGAAGTAGCCAGGATATGGCATTCCAGCAATTAATTCTTGAACCTATCTGTGCAGAAACTGGAGTATTATTCCTCCTGTGTGTGGCAGAGGTCGCAAACGGGTTTTGATTCCTTACCCGTACCCGGCCGCACCAGGGCCGCAAATGGGTACCCGTACCCGGCCGGGTACGGGTATTCGTTCCCTACCCGTACCCGTAACCTACCCGAAATGAGTGACAAACGGTTACTCACCAGTGACTCAAGGCCTACCCGTACCCGGCCGCACCAGGGTCGCAAACGGCTACCCGTACCCGGCTGTACCCGTACCCTACCCGTACCCGGCCGGGTATCGGTTAGGGTACGGGTATCGGGTACCCGATTGCGACCTCTGAGATGAAGCCATGTTGCAGGCGCGGGTGGGTTGATTCTAGGAACTTGAATTGTGAGAAGAGACAAGACGTTGGGAAATGAGTGACAAACGGTGACTCACCAGTGACTCACGGCCCACCCGTACCCGGCCGCACCAGGGTCGCAAACGGCTACCCGTACCCGGCCGGGTACGGGTAGCCGGGTATCGGGTAGGGTACGGGTATCGGGTACCCGGTTGCGACTTCTGGTGTGTGGGTTTCCTCCGAGCAATCAGGTTTCTTCCCAAACACCAAACCCATTAGACTAAAGAGATTAGTTAATTTTATCAACAGGTTTTCATGTTTAATTGACATTACACCTCCACGATCTAACCCAAAATAAACTAATTATGAATCACTGTCGAGATAATTACTATCAATGTACTGTACTCGATGACCTAATTTTAAACTTGGCAATGCAAAGCTTTATTACAGCAAAAAAATACTGTATTTTACTAATAAAATAAATAAACCAGATCACATTTGATTACCAAGAGTCTGAGGATTATTGTATATATTTTTGTTAGCAGAGGAGATGATGGCATGTCTACAAATAAGCCGCTGCGTCAGCACCATCAATCATTCGGTATTGTTTTACAAGCCATAGTTAAGCAATGAGAATGCACAGCTGTAGTAAGGCCCCGTTCGGAACAGGGAAACATAATCCGTTGCGAAAATTAAATGTTCCTCGCTCCGAATCCCTACAGCGTATTCATCCAAGATAATTAGCATAGCCATCAGACTCGCTCGCTCCAAACGCAATAATATCTGGTTCACATTTCACCAAGGGCTAGATGTGTATTACTAGCGCCGTATACCAAACCAAAGGCCATACTAAATCAGTAGTCTTTTAAATGCTAATCAAATGCTCTGTTACAGGTCCTCCACAAGATAAACATTTTGTCAGGCTTGTGGATACAGCCTCAATCATCGTACTCTGAATAAGCGGCAAATCAATTTCAGCGAAATGTAGATTGCCACTCTTACATAATGGTGTTTAAGTAAGTTGCATATTTACATTTTATGATTCATTAATTTCCCCACAGCAAAGCAAACAACAACATGCAAGCTTCACATGAGCATGACCTAAACATTGGCGAGCATCCATTTCTTGTGATTTACCATGTAGCAATGTTGTGAAATGCAGCACCATTAAGTGCTATTAGTTTCACACTATAATTAATTACATTGCAAAAACCGAAACCTAAGTTACACAGTGCAGTGTGATTACTGGTTGAAACCTCCTGGTTACACCGGCCCACAGGGGATTATTGTGTCCGTCGTGCATGGGAGGGGTGGGGCTGGGTGGAGAGGGGAGGGTGGGGAGGGAGGGGCTGGGTGGGAAGGGGAGGGTGGGGAGGGGCTGGGTGGGGAGGGGCGGGGCTGGGTGGGGAGGGGCTGGTCACCCCGTGATTCCCTTATAAAACTCAACGTTTATCCTACTCACACCAGCTTGTGCCCACCCTCACAGTCGGCCATATTTGCGGAATACACCACGCCGCCGTTGACCCTGGCCATTGACCGAGCAACCCAACGTTCCTACCAGCTTCCTCCGCAGGAATGTGTTGCAATAAAACGATAATACCATCCGTGTGCAGAGCACGAGGCGGTGGAGGAGGGTGAGCAGTAACACATGAGGTCTCTCACTTCGCCCAGAGCTACCGAGCCCAGAGCCAGATCCCCATGTTTTGCTCAATCAGTGTGGCAACGCCACACAACTGCTTATACTTGACAGGACCAACTCAAAAGGGTTAAGATGTGTGGATCCAGAACAGTTAAACTAAAGCCTGCGGCTTGAAGTACACATGGGGGGGCTTTGAAAAAAAGAACGTCCACTCTTGCAAAAATGGTCCCATGAACTCGAAGTACTGTCTAACATTCACACTCGTATGCGTTCGGAGGCGGCGTGCAACATTCTAAATAAGTCAACCTTTCGCTGTGAAGCAGCTATTGCGTTTTACTTGCCATGTGCTTCTATTAAGAGCAACGCATTACTTTGTTTGGCTATTTTATGCAAAAATAGTATTTGCAACTATACTCAGCCTGTACGGGTATGAGGCAGCCACTCGTCCAACGGTGGCTTGACAAAATAACTCTAAATGTACATGCAGAAAAATACACGTGTATATACATGCACAAATTATGCTGGCTGTAGTAGCAAAGGCCTAACTTGTAAAACCACACACACACACGTGCAATGGATCATCTCCACCCAAACTTGACCTTTTGACCTTTTGAACCTTGTTACCCTCTTGCATAGTGGAGAATACTATCACCTGTGCTACCACTTACCTCCCAGAAACATTATCCCACTAAATCCCTTCCCACTGGATAATCCTGGCTAACAACAGGTGTGGGATAAGCATAATCCTTATGTTTGCGCAAAAGGAAACTTCTACATAAGCTCCTTTCTCCTCACTGCCCTCGAGTGATTTCCTTCCTGGCTTAATCAAAGGTCCTTCGCTTGGGCAATGCCCAAGTTTTTCCAAGGCTACGGAGGAAGAGCAGTGCGTTAAGTGTTCTGGCTATTCGCTGGCAAACGAAGCTCTTTGGGAAAGCTGAAAAATGCCAGGCTGCTTCATTCAACATGCTGCCTCCTGCGGCTGCTCTTACTTGAATAGAAATTACTCCAAAGCTGTGAAATGAAACAAAAAGGTACATACACAAGTTTATACCGGTTGCACACGACAGTGGTGTTTATGGGTCGCACACTGGAATTGCAATTCATAAGTCGCCTTGTTCCATTCCATCGACGGGCTATGCAGTTCTAAAAGTGGTGCAAGTTTATTCATTTCCCAATATTTCTGTGCAACAAGAATTGTAGTAAATAGGTTCACCACCTTTTGGCGTCATCTGGTCCAACACCATGTGAAACTAGGCTCTAAGGAAAGCTGTCTCGGGTGTGGACCAATCAATTTCAAGGACAGTGCATACATTATCAGAGTTGTGTTTTTGTTTGCATTCCGACCGTAGGTAGTGGTCTATGCAAACATGACTCCTTGTAAAAAAAGGTGTCAGTTTTGTTGCCAGATAAAAGGGTAAAAAAACCAATTATCATATTTTGCTACTGGCAAAGGAGGTTCCAATGAGGTTCACCGCAGTTAGCCGATGATCGGCAGGTCGTGAGTGGTGGGATAAAGTGTGGGTACTCCCATCGACTCCAAGACGTCTGGCCAGCGTGGCTGAGGAAACAAACGAAGCTCTTGGAAGGGTTATCGTTCTTCAGTAAAGGTCCTTCCATCAGCAGTGGTGTGGGGGACATTAATTGCACGGCTGCACCTTGCACACCGAGACCGGCTATGGAAAGTGTGAAGGTGTGCCCTCTGCAATGCAACTCGCTGTGTAGCATGGGTCAGGTTGCTTGTGGATTTATCAGAAATAAACGCAAGAGCATGTGGCCTTGCCACGTTAAGCTGCATTAAGACTGAGTAAAACCTGGCCAGGATGACAGATTGCAAAGCACCCTGAGGGAACAGCTGCACTTCATGCCACTGCATTTGTACACTTTATGTAGAAAGCTAAGAAAACAAATTAAGCTGCTTAATTATTTTACACAGGAAAGCCTCACTACTGAGTCTCAAGACCTTTTCAGCAGCATGGTGCAGAAATGGGATTATGATCAACACCATTAACGAGTGTTTGGCTTTCGCGTAGGAGGAAAATGTACTTCACAAAGTACCCCGGGGGAAACCCACAATACGCACTCCACACTGCCATCTCCTAACCACCTTGTAGCCTCATACCTACAACAACAAGGGCACCACGGTGGTGAGATGTTAACTACCTCGCCTGGCATATAGGAGCTCAGGGGTTCAATCCCGACCCTGACGCCTGTATATTTGCGAGTTTGTGCGTCTCTCTCCCCGTGGCCGCGTTGATTTGTCTCTGGGTCCTCCAGTTTTCCCCGTCGACATTTAGAATCATGCGTTTAGAGTATTTGGCTGCTATACATTTCCGCGTGGTAAGCCACTTCGTTGGGCTATCATTTGTGGCCAGGTCACTTCTGAAAAAGAACTATAAGGCTCAGTGGGTCTTACCTACTAAAAAAATATATAATTTGTAGTTGTAATAGTAACTGGTAAAAAACCAGGAATCTTCTCATCCAAGAATCAAGCGGGCTGGACCCTGCTTAACATTTAAACTTCAACAATATCTGGCACATCCAGGGCAATCTGGCTATAGGCAATCACACTACCCTGGCGACAATTCAGTTCCTGAAGAAGCTTCCAACACCTGGATCGAAACTTCAGATGTCACATCCGGTAACAATCCGAAATCATGTCCTACAATAAAACGTAAAAAAAAAATGTGATTTCTCGTCATGACAATGGTTTCGTCAGCTGTGAATTTATACAAGTATATAAAAAAAACGACTTAAATATATAAACAACATTTTAAGCTGGTTTTGGAATCTGATAATTTACTCGAGTGGAAGTCACAGGCTTGGAGGAGCGCCAGTGATTATACGGAGAATCTTTTTTTTTCCGAACATCCATTCACGCTGACCCCCCCCTGGCTGCACCCAACTCCACCCGCCTCAGGAAACCGCCGAGCCGTGCCAGCAGACCCTGACGGGAGCATTCGTATTCACAAATCCCACCGTTTTTTTATAATTACCGCATTAATATTTCTCCATCCGGTCTACTTCTTCTTCATGGGACCTCCTTTGCCAGTACCCAAATATACTAATAGGGGTTTTCCCCTTTTTTTTCTGGCAACAAAACTGACACCTTTTGCAAGGAATCATGCTTACATTAACCGCAATACTTGCGGTCAAATGCAAAAAAAAACAATACTCTGGTAATGTATGCATTGTCTTTGAAACTGATTGGTCCACACCAGAGACAGCTAAGCTTTCTTTGGAGCCTCGTCTCATATGGTGTTCGACCAGATGACGCCAAAAGGCGCACAGTTCAAGACAACGCACTACCAGAGTAATGAGGGCTCGGGGTGAGCAACTACATCATGGGGACCTCCTTTGCTAGTACCCAAATATACTAATAGGGTTTTTCCCCTTTTTTCTGGCAACAAAACTGACACCTTTTGCAAGGAATCATGCTTACATTAACCACAATACTTGCAGTCAAATGCAAACAAAAAACACCCCGAGCTCTCATTCCTCTGGTAGTGCGTTGTCTTGAACTGTGCGCCTTTTGGCGTCATCTGGTCGAACACCATATGAGACGAGGCTCTAAAGAAAGCTGTCTCTGGTGTGGACCAATCAGTTTCAAAGACAATGCATAAATTATCAGAGTATTGTTTTTTGTTTGCATTTGACTGCAAGTATTGTGGTTAATGTAAGCATGATTCCTTGCAAATTTTATTACATTTTATTTTTATTATTTTATTATTTCCCTTCTACGTGACTTTACCGAAAGAACCAAGAAGATGAATCCCTGCAGTCACGAAAGCTTTAAATCGAAATTTAAACTGGACTCTCGTTAATTTTCCATTCATGGAGAAAGTGCCCACATCTTCCATGGAGTGTCTGGATTTCCTACGATGACTTGGTCGCTGTACACACGTGTACCCCCTGTGTTTGTGCAAGCACTGTACATGCCAGTCGTGTATATTCCTACGTGCAATCTCTAAATGTATAAACGTAAACTTCAGTTTTTATCAAGTGTAAACATACAAGAGTATCTCGCATGATACAAAGGGAAGTTAATATCCAAGCACGTTAAGATTAGGGCAGCATGGTAAAGCAGTCTTAACACTTGTGCCTCACGGTAAGTAGTTCCTGGGTTCGATTCCTGATTTGAGTGCCTCTGTGTGGAGTGAAACTCCTGGACATCTGTGAAAAAGAGAGCTGTGTAGCTCATCAGATTCCTCTAGTATAAATACATATTCTGATTCTGTATGTTCTTCCCTGTTAGGCATGGGTTTCCACCAGGTTCTCTGGTGTCCTCCAATAGCAAAAAAACAATAGAATGTACTTGGTATTGCCAAAAAAAAACAACGTTGAAAATGTACCTGAAAATTACTCAATTGAGATGACATGTAGCAACATTGCTCCCTCGTACAAAAACTTTTCAGGAACCTCCTAAAATTGAGATTAAGTGAGACTTTCGTGGGTAAACAAATGTAATAATAAATTAATAATAAACGAATCATGATTCATCCACTGCTGGATGAAGAACCTCCAGCTATACATCATAATCCTGTCATGTCATAAATGTTGATCTTGGTCTGCATTCAATAATTGGCCTGGGTATAAACTGTTGTGTGTTTTCAGCTGTCCCTCCAACAAAAGCAAATGCGTTGCACAATGCTTTTTTTACCCATTTATCCTAAGCCATTCTGCCTTCTTTGCCTAGTTCTTAAATCATTGTCTGCAGTTCATTACTGTTGGTTGTTATAATGACTGGGAGAGAATATCACCAGGAATTAAATTAAGAGAACGCAGCACACAAATTATTGAAGGTGTCAAAGCAAGCAATTGGAGCGTAAAGGCAGAAGAAATAAAGGTGATGAACGGTTATCTGCAAATAGTATCCCTTAAGGAACCAGATAAAACCATAACGCATGACAGAAACAGACTAATAAAATGAGCAAAATCAAGCCATGTGGTCTTTATAGCAAAAAAAGTCATATATCCCAAAATACAAATCATTTTACAGAATGGGAGGATGAAAGAGGAAAAACTTCCAGACCGGTAAGAATTGCAGTGGCCATCGTTAGAGGCAGGACCATCAATCAAAACTACTCAACCTATTTCCTAAATATTCCACATCAATCGTAGAATGTCTCAATACTCATTCAATTAAAAAAGCAAGGCAACATCAGTGGAAATGGATGCAATCATTCAAGCTTTTACAAACCAGGGCCTGAATAAAATGTTCAAAACCATTTATAATACGTGGAACAGCTACACTCAGGATTTAATAACACAACTAACAATATAAATACAGGCCGTTGTCAATTCACTGCTGAATAAAAACCCCTTCAAGCCTCCCCATTGCTCTCAGTCATGAAGATTGTTCGACCATACTTCACCACACTGGCCAGTGTGGCTTTATGAAGTGGGGAGGTCCAGGAACCGTTCAGATATACTCGCCACTGATGTTTAGGTTTAGGTTTTATTTGGCACAGGTAAAACCCATTGGACAATAAATAATAATTTTCAATGGGGACCTGGTTACTTCCTAAAAACTAGGTTACAGTAAAACAAGTGATATGAACAAAACAATCCAAAAACAACTGCACACATTCGCCGCCAAGTTCATTACACAGTACATGTACGTATGTAAAAAAAAAGCACGAGTTAATAGAAATTATAAAGCTCTCCGGTATATTTAAGCAAAGTTGTTCAGGGTACAGCCGTGCCATTTCTTGCTTTGCCATTATGTCACTGGTGGTGAAAGGGCCTCCACTAAAAAGGAGCCTTAGAGAGCACCTCTCTCGAGGGTTTTTTTGACCCAATTCTGCCACGCTGGCCAGATATGAGAGTGTCTACGAGTTTACACCATCACATCCAACATGCAGATCGACCGTGGCCGTACCCGTTATTAGACTGCCGAGTGGACAGAGGCGAGTGCAATGAAGAAGTTTGGCTGGCGTACCAAGTGCCGAGCCGGGAGATCAAATAAAACTCAAGACCTCTAGATTGCGAGTTCAATGCGGCAGCATCCAACATTTATTGTTCTGTTTTATGCTTAGATGCATTGTTCTGTTTTTATGCTTAGATGCATGAATACATCTGCTGTTTAATTTAGTTTATTTATCGTTCTGTTATGCTTAGTTGAACATGTATTGGCTTCAGTTGAGTGTATATAACCTACTTTCTGCTTTCCTTTCAAGGATTATAAATATACTACACATCGTGTTGTTGTGAATTGCAGGGGCTTATTTAAGCTTTTCACCAGATCCTGCCCAGCCTGGCTTTTACTTATTATTGAACGTTAAAAAGAATATTATACTGTTGTATATATTTCGCTCGTGATACAGGATGTCCCAAAACATTACGCAATGTCTGTAAAACCACCAACGCAGAGATCCCTACCTCCGGCTGGATGGACTTGAACACTGGAGCATCCATGAGTGTTATCTGGCTCTGAAAAAAAAATAAACAAATGAATATTAAATAGGAGAAAGAAAAAAAATCACCAAACATTTTGATGTACATTTATAAATGATTCACATGCATTTTTGTTTCGTTTGTTTTACATATATTGATATCCACGTAATTATGATTTCACACACAGTATTATATTGTATTCATTCGTGTATTTAGTGATGCATTATTTTGCAGATGTGTTCATTTAGTACATTTATCTATTTATATGTTAATATATGTATTCATTGCTTTATTATTGAGTTACTCATATTATTGTTCATTTACAATGGGCCAATATCAACAGTCGGATTTTACTTAGTAATCACTTTCATTTACGAAATGTTTGCGACTTCATAGTCATTTGCTAATCGGTACGGTACACATATACTGTGCAATATTAGGAATAAAGGTGCAGCCCTGAAATTTTTTGCTTATGCCACTGCTGGGAGTAGGACCCCTCTGGAGGGAGTCCCAGAGTCCCACTATTTCATAAAACGCACAGCTCAGCTACACTTGTGTGTAAAAAAAATCCCGTTGGCTATTACTTTTCACATTTCCGTGATGCTTATATTGTTCCATTCGTTCGATCGTGTTTCACTTCATCTCGCCGTCATCTCCTCTCCAAGCAGTCATTTCCTCGTCCGTGTTAACGTGCAATATGCCTGTTTATTCTGTTTATATTGCAATTTTTTGTTCTTTAACCACTGTGTTTGCCTGCACCTCTGGCGCTTTCTGTTCCGTTGTTCCCTGTTCCTCCGTACGGATCACTTTGATGTTACTGTCGTTCTGTGCTGGTGCACCACAGATCTCTTGAAAACGAGTCGTATAACTAGCTAGAAATGGGACTTTCCGTGGAACGAATAAACATTGATTGATCGATCAATAGATCGATCTCATAAGAGGTGGGAGTACCCACACTCTACCCAAAATCAACACCGCGACCTGCCAATCGACTAAGTGCAGTGTACCCATTCACACTGCTGGGTGGAGAGATCTAAAAAAAAAGTTTCCATTTCAACTTACGTGCAAAGAGATCGAATCAGACCATTGACCTCTAGGATTGGAAGTCCAGTGTGCTTCACCATTACATCATGACAGCATCCCTTGTCGGCAAAATATTTATTTAAAAAACAAAGCAGTTGGTTTGTATTGTAACAAAAACAGCTCGTCGTTCAAAAGTACCATCATATTTGCTGTTGTAACTTTGTGACCCGCCCGTATTGGACATCTATGATGGGATCTCTCCGAGCTAAATTAAGATTCTGATTGTGATGTGTGGGATATTCTCCCGATGCGCGTCACATTTCAGCGTGTGCGTCCAGAGCACCGTGTGTCACATGTAGAACACGTAAGAGGAAAATAGGATTCGTGATATTTTTTTTAATTTCCCAGGCGCAATAAGCAGCCAGCTGCACAACGTTGGATTGTGTCGGTGAAGCGGTGCACGGAAGTCTGCTTGGCTCGCACAGACGTGCTGTGTTTCACATCAACTGTGGCACGTGGGTGGGGGGTGAGGAGGAGGGGAGGAGGGGAGTGGGGAGGCCTCAATTTGCAGGACTGTGGTCTTCTCATCAAGATCGCACGTCGGCGCTTCCGTGGATCGACGGAACCGCGTGCAAGACGCGTGCGCGGCGGCGACCTCCAAATTACCCGTCCAGTAGTGTTTGCTACGCGTGCTCGCGGATGCGCTTGGACTTACAGCGAGCTCCTCGGGGGCCACTTTGAGGACGTCAAAGAGAACGGCGTCGTAGCTCTTCCTCTTGGGGTCGACGGCCCACCTCCCGTCGGTGGAGTCCGACCCGCTGCTCTCCTGCTGGTGTCGTGAAGGACAGGGTTCAGCCGTCAACCGTTTTTGCTCGACGATGGGAAGTTGCGAATCGTAAAAAGCGGCACGAGCAGGGGAGCCGGACGTCAAGATTTGAAAGGCGATTAAAAGGACTAGCCCCCCTCTGGGTGTGTTTTCGGGGTGGTTACCGCATGTTGTCCACTATCCCCGAGGGAACCAGATAAAACCAAAAGGCATGACAGGAATAACCTAATAAACAAGACAGAAATCAAGCCACGTGATCTTTATAGCCAAAAAAAACTCATGTATCCCAGAAAACAACTCATTTTTCAGGATGGGAGGATGAAAGAGAAAAAGCCTCCAGACCGGAAAGAATTGCTGTGTGCATCATTAAATTGACAGGACCATCGATCAATATTACTCCTAGAATAATGCCTCAACCCTCATTCAATTCATAAAGAGCAAGAGAACACCAGTGGAAACTGATGCAATCATTCAGGGGATTTTAGGAAAAAAGTCCTCTGGTGTGTTTTCGGGATATAATACATGTTATCCAGTATCATCTCTGACGGTTAGCCCCACCAGCTGGGAGTTTCTTCAGGAACTGAATTGATTTGGTAAATGGCATGAACAGGTAGTACAACTGGAAAACACACCGGTGCACCGCAGAGCACAACACGGGAACTCTACGCAGCCGTAAGGTTTATGAATCTCTTATTAAGATTTTACTCAGAGGTCGTCCATCCCATTGGCAACAATCCGTGAATTACATCTCCATTTTATAGCTGATGAAAAAAATACGATTCATTTCGTATTGGTAGGCATTAAAAAAATACTTGAGCAAACTACAAATTGTGTCAAAAAACATAAATTTACAATTACCCAGCTTCGAATTTAAGCTCTCGTGACTGCAGGGATTCATATTCTTGGTTCTTTCGGTAAAGTCACATAGAAGGAAAATAATAAAATAATACGTGACTTTACCGAAAGAACCAAGAATATAAATACCCAGCTATTCAATCCATCATAACTTAAAAACTTGGTAAAAATCATTAAAATGGATCAGGCATCTACCTAACTATAAAACAAAATCTGAAAAGTACGCAAAGATGCGTCGATAGATTCATGTTGGTAATTACACTGAAAAGACAGATAGAGAGAAACACATGCATCAGGCAACATACGTGATTCAGAGACGTCATATCGGCTGTTCAAGTAAGTGCACTTGGGTGGCATACATCTCTATAGAAAAGGGTACACGGTATCCTGTGGTCCAGATCGACGACAAAGTGGCCAAAGTCGGGAATACTGGGGGGACGACATCTGTGGAGATGGAGCGATGAGATCGGCTCGCATGCAGGGGCTAGATGGAACGCAGAACCGCAAGTCAACGAGGGAAGGAGTCGGCATGAGGCGGCCTTCATCATCGCCGTGATCACGGATCACGGCGATGATCACGAAGGTGACGATTCAAGTCTTTACAATTTAATTTCAACACAAAGTTAACGTGAAAATTCGGAGCAATATTACAGGTATGAGGTAGCATTTTATAAGTAGGTTGCGAATTTTGAAATAACGTTTATAAGTTTTGAATTTCATTTACGGACATGGAAAATAACCGAAAGTTGAAAGGTTTAAAAAGGTTAATTTTGTACCTTACAAAAAGTCTATTGAAGGTTACAGTTTCCTTTATTTCAAGAACCAATCACTTTCCTGTTACCGTACACATACAATATCAATAAAGCACAGTGTTTTAAACCAACACTGACAGCATTTCATGTGTGCTAGCATAGAATTCGAGCACATGGGAGTTTATTCAAAATCACGTCGGTTGTTTGTATTGCTTTATTAAAAAGGACCAGCAGAGTTTTAAGGCTTCTGTTGAAATGTACATAAAGCTTTCTTTTCAAATGCCATGACCACATTTTTTTTATTTCAAAGCATACATTGAACTTAAGCAGAATTCACTTTAAAATAATTTTGGAAAAAAAGCTTTAGGAAAGCAGATACTATTTATGTTAAAGTGGTTTGCTGAAGTAACTTCCATACAACCGTGATGTAAAATGGAAATAATCTAATTTAAGGCCAGCGCATTTAATAATAATTATCATTAAATCATTACCACTGAGACCATTCGTTGTAACTGCTTTGTATTAAAGCATCTCAGAGAAAATAATTTGACACTAAAGTAACCAAATTAAGAAACAACTTAAATCATCGACAGATTTAAAAATTTTAATCCCTGTCATAAAAACACACACGTGCAAAGCATGTTCAAGTGTAAAGTGCCACTTGTGCTCGTGTTAGCCCATATTTCATTTATTACAGTATCCGTTTATACTTACCGTGTTAAACAAAACGACAAACTACGTTTGTTTAACAGGGCAGTAAAGTGCGGGAATAGACATATGCAAGGGATCTGCTCAAGAAAACCTCTACGCTCACAGCTCTAAATATGACTTGATGTTTCACAGATGTTACCCAAAACAATGACACTAAATGTGATAGCATGCCTTTTTTGTTTTTTTCTTTGCAAAGCGTCTGGAGACACATGCAGTTACATCTTGGCGCTAGATAAACGTAAACTGTATTGTATGTTTTAACCCAAAAACTAACCCTTATACACACCCCAAAATACTGAACATTTGCATTACACCAGGCAAAGCGAAACATGTGGACATAGCCGATTTCCAACATAACGAGAGGCCTTTGAAGCAAAAGGTGCAGAGTAATTAATTTGCTCGTATTTCTACTTGTCGGAAAGATGCAAGCAGCCCTCGCACGCACTGCAGCAGCTATTTAATCCCATCTGTTTCTTTGGCCACTGGCGGGCCTGTTTGGCAGATGACCGCTGCTGATGCAACGTCACAGCAGGTCATGGGATCCCAGCACTTATTGCTCCTCGAGTGGAGAGAGCTGCGGAGAGCTCCAAACGCACGTGTGCATGGAAAGTGTCCACAGCAATAGGATACTGGGAGCAATTAAAGAACACACACGTGGCAAGCCTACAGTAAACGTTAAGTTACAGATGTGGGAATAATACATTCTATGAATTAAAAAAACCGCATTTAAACGTAAGTCAATTGTTTTAAAGGTTTTGACAATTATTCATGCCAGGCGTGGTGAACCTTTTTCCTTCCGTGGTGCAGAATAGACCTTTCAAATCCCTTGGGCAAGGGACCACACATTGACACACACACACACCTCAGTCAATCGAAGGTGTGCGTGTCTGTGTTAGATGCAGGGGACAGCAGCGAATGAGTGTGCTAACATTAAAAACGCAGCATTGCCAGGTCGGAAAAAAAAATGTTCCCCTCTAGTACCCGATTGGTGAGACTAAGATGCTTGCAGTGACCAATGGAGTACGCCGGCCCTTTCATGGGTCCTCGAGCACGAGTTGCGTGCGGCCCATTGCAACCGACTGGTTGGCACAAGTCCTGATTGACGCCCACCGCTCCAGGACATGGAGAGAGCAGGCAAAAGGGGGCGGGGCAGAGGGAGGCAGTGGAAGAGATGGAATCGTAAGAGTTGGCGGTGACCACTACTGGATGAGAACTTAACTTGGTAAAGGAAGGAAAAGATGAAGAAGAAAAAAACTCGAGAAAGCCTTTGTCCACCAGAGGTAGTTACAGGTGGACAATAACTCTGCCAGGTAAACTGTAGTTTGCCATTTAATATAATTGTGTCATTGGTATTGCGCTGGGCTGACATCAAGACACCCCAAAACCTTTACTTCCAAAATACCTGCTTTGTCACAAGACTAATTTGCCAGAGCAAAAATTTATATCGTCGAAGGTAGTGAAACTTTAGTTCGTACCGATGTATGTATACGACTGATAAGAGTTAATAATTTGATAACCCACTCACTTCAAAGAGTTATCACAAAATTCGCTGTCATTGGCCACGTAAAGACATTGGAACCACTAAAATATATTCTAGATTTGAAGCTTTCGTGACTGCAAGGATTCATATTCTTAGGTTTTTTCGGTAAAGTCACGTAGATAAAAAATACAAATTAATAAAAGTAAAATAAAAATAAAATCATTTTTTATTTTACTTTTATTAAGTCACGTAGATAAAAAATTCAAATTAATAAAAGTAAAATAAAAATAAAATCATATTTTATTTTAATTTTACTTTTATTAATTTTCATTTTTTATCTACGTGACTTTACCGAAAAAAACCTAAGAATACACAAAAATATATGCCACCTTTACACGACGCCAATAGGGGAAATTGCCTGCTCTGGGTTCATCGACTAAACGGGGGTTTGTAGAGGTCCGTGGTTTTCAGAAGCCGTCCGAGCACTCGAAGTGCGGCCTCACCTCAGGTGTGGCCGCCGTGAGGGTGAAGTTGGACGCTTGCCCGTTCCCTTCCTCCATGGGCCCAGCGGCGTGCGCCGAAGCCGCTCGCCCGAGTGCCGGGCTCTCCGCCGCACACGTCCTGCAGCGGGAAGACCGTCACGTGCCGCGAACGTCAGATACACGCACCAGCGCACGGGCTCGTTCCAAAGGGACTCGGGATTTCCACGCGCACACACAAAGACAAAAGATCCCCCTATAGCCTTAACAGACTTTCGGCGCAAGTGCTTTTACTTAGCACCTATGAGGCCCGGCACGGCACACGAGGGGGTGGGTGGCCAGCACCACGCCAGTCCGTTTTTGTCTCCCCAGTGGCGATGTTTACACACCGCACCAGGTTACTCATTTGATGCCGAGTCGACCTAGGGGAGCCCTAAGACTGGTTCAGATAATTGTCACTGGTTTTGGTGGCCGTAGGCGGCAACTGAACTCGGTCAATGGGTTCGTCGCGCAGCTCACTAACCATGACACTACCACTCCCAAATCCACACACACACACAATAGTTACACAGACGATATTGCAGTTCCATTTTACAAGAATGTGGTTTGCTGATGGAAGAAAAATAATTGACAATGGCAGCACTTCAAATGTGAACTTCGGTACACACAGAAGCTCCAGCAGATTGTACTGTAAGAAGTGGTTGTTATGATGGCAGCTGCAGCAGAAAAAAAATGCTTAGTAAAGTTGACAGTGGAGGTCCACTTGCTATTTTGTCAGTAGAATGGCCACGAGTATTTAAATTTGGAAACGTAAAGTAAACTGTGCATGCCAATGTGAATCACTGTGTTAGTCCGAAAGGTCCTTCTTCATTATTTTTTAAAATAATATTTACAGCATAAATGGTTGCTTTAGCATTTTTGTTTGTGCAGAAAAATCGCGCTACGTGTGTATGCAGTATTTATTTGACTTAAGTCATTATACGACTAATTTATGCAATTATGGTCATATTCATGCGATTGCCAAGTTTATTCTTTGAAGTAAATACAATCTAACAAGAACAAACTCAAACCAAAAATTAATAAACATAATTATGCAGATAATAACTATGGAAATAGGAATTGTATACGAACTCACTCGTGTTTAATTGTGAAATGTTGCCACTAAAATATTTTGTATCCAATGAGTTAGCTCATAAGACCTAATACCAATAATAGTTTAGGACATGAAATTGAAAGCAACTTTAGAATGCTTCATGGTTTTATTACATATAATTAAATACCAGGGTACACTGGATGGTAATAGACATTGACCATTCAATACAAGACATCAAAATCCTTTCACAGTTCTATTACGGAAGCAGACAACGTAGCGGCAGCTGCATTTTAAATGTCACAATAGCGATTGAAGTTAACTGCATTTACGGATAGGAAAAATAATCACTTTAAACCTTTCCTCAATCACTTAGGTATGTATACATATTGGCCCACAGACCATACAATGAATACATTCTATCGTTGTCTTCAATCGCACGGAACTCGGAAAACGGCTTGGAGGAAATCTAGCCAGGCTATTAAATACAATGCTGGTAATTCCATTAAATGGCATGGAACATTCAGTACCTTTACTGTCAAGGATGTCATGAGAATGCTTATAATAACAATGACATGGTATTTGCTTTACTTTCCTTGGCTGAAAACAGTTAGGTTTGCCTGCCCGAAGGATCGTGTTCCATTCATCAATGTTGATAGCATCCGCTGTTATATTATAACATCTGACACAAACACAGGTTTTTTTTTAAAGAGACAAATTATAAAACGTTTTATTTGGTGTGCCTTTTGTTGTATACGATTCTCCCAGGCTCACACTCACCTCGTCATCAGCCATGACCAATCCCCTACCGGATGAGGGCCTCCACACTCGCCCAATCGACGTCATGCCCCTCTGTCCCAACTATCCCACTTATTCGTATCTCTTGGGAATGCAACCAAACTTTTGAAATAACCATTTATACAGCCAGGTTTGAAGAACTGCGGCATGGAGAAACGTTTGCCTTTAAAATCAGGTGGTTATATAGCCTCTGGATACAACCACATGGCAAGATGCTTTATGGAAAAAGTAAAAAAAAGATCATGGTGGAAAAAAAAGTTCAAAGTATCTTGCACTGCTGATGGTGATGTAGCGTCCTAGGAGGAATGTCGCATCGCCGATGTGAATATGTAATTGCCGATGATGATTGTTCGGATATGCAGGAAAACCCATTTGGTGCCAGGCTATAAGACGCCAGAATTTCGGCAGGAAACTGAAAAGGCTACGGACATGACATTGAAACATTATATTAAAGCAAATAATCAACCTCAAATGCCGTTTGTATGGTAATTCAGGAACATGTGGCATGCTGCAGTGTTCTGCAGTGAATACGAATGCATGAGTCAACAACTTGGTAAAAGCACAACAAATGTCAGCCATTCTCAATCCACCAATGGGAGAAGGGCTCCCTTCAAGCTATGTTGGTCATGTGGATTGTTTAACCATACTTCACCACGCTGGTCAATGCAGGTTGGTGAAGGTGGGGAAATCTAGAAAAAATATGGAATTTGCTGCAGTGCCCTCTACTACCCACAATGCCTATACCCCCTTATTTGTTTGTGCATGGTGGTCACCCATCCATGGCCCAGGCAAATCCTGCTTAGCTTGAGGTCTGACAGGATGGGGCATATTGCGGGTGATTTAATCATTGCCTGTCACGACCTAAATTCCTTTGTCTTCACGCGCACACTCATTAAGATGGATATGTTCTGCGTGTTTAAACCTGTTTACTTAGACATTGGGCTTTGGAGTTCAGTGTGCACATGTTGGGGTAGCAGGTTCTGCTCTTCCAATTTGCATGTTTTATTTGGGCCAAGAAATGCGGATGAATGAAAAATAGCATTTAAACGCATTTAAAGCACACATGCAAAGGCAGTGTTATGTGGACACTATCAGCAGATCCCAAAACAAATCTGCATTTTTAAGTAGAAATAAACCGAGTAGAATTATCTAAATATAGAACCGTAAAAGTACTGCGATATAAAATGTACATGTGTGCAAGTTTCTCTAGCATTCCGCATTATTCATAGCTCCCTAGAGCATCCCGGGTCAGCTTGAGTGACCTTTAAACACAATGCAGGATTGGTAGTGGCCGACAGTTTCATGACATTGGCAGGTTCTCAAAAGAACAACTAACGAAATGCTGCGAACATTTAACAGGAATAGCCAAGTGCACATGGGCATTGATGGAAAAAAAACGAAGACCTTAGGGGAGGTTATCGTGTGGCTGACTTTTCATCAACCATTATATCTGGTTGGCAAGTCGGTGTTTTAAAAACAGTTAGCAAAGCTACCATGGAATTGCAGCAATGCTTAGATTTATGTTACAGCTGTTTTATTTACTTAGCACATGGCCAGCACCGATCATAAATAAGAGTGTGTTGAAATAATTGTGGAACACTCTTGCCATTAATATTGCATGCTCTATTTGTCAATAAGGCACACTTTAATTTAAAAAAGGTCTCGTAACCAACCAAGTCCCCAAGAAGAAAAAACACGTTACATTGTTAATGTAAATAAGAAAAAGTCAACTCGTGTAAAGCACATCGTGTACAATTAGTTTCACATATTGGAGCACAGGGGCTATTTAATTAATCTGCAGGAGTTTGTGGGCCCAAGTCAGCAAAAATCACTTTACACTTTAAGCAAACGGCGCCCTCTAGCGTGGGCACTTGGGGCTTTCGGAGCTCTCTTAATGTTGTTGTTTCTGCCTCGGAAGGCGCGTCATGATTCACCCCTGCCGTAATTTGGCGCACCGATTCTGGTCAATAATCCGTTGGTTTTCCTTTCATTAGGACAATCTCGTTTGTATTGTTTTAAACCCAAACGAGGTTTTTTGTAGACGGGTACTCGGTAACCCAATAAAACCTGCAGGCACTCCCACATCCCGACAAGCTGCGCCCCCCCCCCGCATGACGCAGCTGATGATGCCGATGGCGTCACCAAGTCCCGCTTATTACCTCCCGTCCAGCGGCACACACGAGATGAGAGGTTATTCGATTTGTCGACAAATAAAAACGATAGTTGGTAATCAATTACTTGTATAGTGAAATAGCCCAACTCTCATAGTCTTACAACTGCAAGTCATTTTATTCATTGCTGCAAGTGCCAAATGAGAAAACTCACTTCACTGGAAATGGAGTTTGTGTCAAAGAATAAAAAGTAAATCTTATGCAGTTCAACAAAGCTCGTCAACATTAATGTGTATAAGTAATGTCGATCGCAGGCCCAAATGCAAACGGTAACAGGGTTAAACTTGCGTCCACTCAGATGAGAGTTGTGTAATATGCTGATGCAACGTTATATCGTATGGAGAGATCCAACAATAATGTTTTCATACGTTATGCCACACAGCATTACATCGTGATTGTCATTGGTCAAATGTCGACATATATAAATACACACACTCGTATAGATGCCGTTGCTCTGCAACAAGAATAATAAGATAGCTGTCATGTTCACACTCTTCTCGCAATCCTGCACTTGGAGAACTAAAAGTAATCTGCTTTTACGTAAACTTAGATTTAAAGCTTTCGCGGCTGCAGGGATTCATCTTGTTGGTTCTTTTGGTAAAGTCACGTAGAAGGGAAATAATAAAATAATAAAAATAAACCACAATAAAGTAAAAAAAAATTAAGATGCTTTTATGTAATAATATGCCAAGTTAATGTATTGGTGATTTTTTTTATATTCTCTCAGATCTGCAGAATATTATGGCAAAATAATCACATTAATTTGAATACAAATTAAAATGCTTAAACATTTAAAAATGAACAGTGTTCATTTTCGAGCTCCTTCCGTCATTGCAATTCAATGTTTGTGACGCGGAAAATTGCGTTTAGCCAGTTACCCAGCTAGTTTCGGTGGCAACTGCCTGCAGCAGTCACCAACAACAGTTACTGTTAGGGTGGACAGGAGCCCAACCAGCAGACAGCCAAGAAACTCGAGGCATGATACGACAACTAACTATAAACTAATTTTAGTTTACCAGGTAAGACCCACTGAGCTATGTATAGCTCTTTTTCAGAAGCGACCTGGCCACAAATGTTAGCCCAACGAAGTGGCTTATCATCATGTGAAAATGTATACCAGCTAAATACTCTAAACACATGTTGATCGTAAATGTGGAGGGAAAATCGAAAAGGACCCAGAGAAAAATCCACGCGACCACGGCCAATATGCAAACACCAAATATACAGGCGTCAGGGTCGCGGTCGAACCCACGACCTCCTGTATACCAGGCGAGGTAGTTAACATCTCCTGGCCACTGTGGCGAGATGTTAAAGAAGTACACCTCACTGGACGACGCTTCTCCCTCACCCCCTAGATGAGGTACAGTGAAGCCCAAAACGCTTCAATACAAATGTGATGGAAAACTGATATTGCGATAATCGTCAAACTGTAAAATGTGTTATCGTAGCACGAGAAACGATTTCGCGGCAATCCTCGCCAATAGTCAAATGTATAAATGACAAGAAACCCCATCATAACAGAATATTAAAACTTAGCTCAGACCAATAAAGGCCAAACACCCCCCAGCTAACACAGCAGAGGGCGCTCTGGGAGCCAGAGTGATGAACATTGAGCAGTCGTCGTGGCATCCATATGGAGCGAGCCACAGAGGGCTTTACATTCAGTGTAACACGTAGACTTTCGCGACCAATATCACCCATAGCAGGGTTTTTTGGGTTATATCGCGTAAATGTATAAATGTGTCGTGAAACCCTCGACCACCCGACATAGCCAATTAGTAAGGTTTGTCAGAAAAACAGAACGTGCCGATTCGCAATCTATACCTACGATAATCACCCAAGAATGTATGTCCTTAACGCTCGTGACGTCACTCCACATCGACCAGCCCCCCTCATTAATATTCATGAACAGGTTACGTCCTCCACATGGACCCCCCCTCACTAATAATCATGAGCATGTGACGTCACTCCACATGAGCACCCTCCTTAATAATCATGAGCAGGTAACGCAACTCCACATCGAACAGCCCCCCTCATTAATAATCATTAACAGGTGACGTCCTTCAAATCGACACCCCCCCCCCCCATTCATAATAATTAGCGGCTGACGTCACTCCACATGGGGGGCCGAGGCGCCTCCTCCCCCCTCCTCGACGTCAACTTACAACCCTCATTACAAAGGCAGGACCCTGACATCACGTGATCTCCGTAACGCTATTGAGACATCAAAGTAAAAAGGACGTCATGATGAACAATAGGTCTCTGTCACCGCGCCCTTAGAAATTGTGCAGCAAAAACAACCCCCTACCTCCTCGTGGAGCCGGACGGCAATGCTGTGGTGGCCGTTTGTAATCACCACAGCGGCCAAATGGGGGCTCTGGACGGGTGCGAGGTGCTGGTAACCCCTCCACCTTAAATTAATTACCACAAAACCACGTATAAAATATCTAATTAATAAGCTTGTGCCGGAAACCCCGGGGGGACCTGTGTCTATGACGTCTCCTGGTCAAACCCCATTTGGCGGAGCCAGGAGATTGAATCTTTACCCTCGGGGCTCCTCCAGAAACAACAAAAAGCCACTTCGAATGGCCACTTGGAATGTTCGAATGGTCACTGCGGAGGAGAGGCTGCCACTCATCTGTTGGGAGCTGGACCGGTATCGCCTGGATCTCTGTGGTATTTAGGAGGTCCGGTCAGGGGTGGACAGTTCTCTACTCGGGGCAGGAGACTACCAAACAAAAGGGAGTGGCTCTTCTTCTGAACAAAAGAATGAAGGGGGCGTGGGAGCGTGGCAGTGAGGTATGGGAAGCGGTAAGCCCCAGACTACTTTGGGCTCACCTTCCCATCTACCGGAGGCGAGGAGTGGTGGTCGTGGTTACTTATGACCCCACCAAAGACGAACATCCGTGGAGGGATGCAGGCAAGGCCGATGAGTCAGATGGCTTCTATGACCTCCTGTCACAGGGATAGTAATGCTGTTGGGCGACTTCAATGCCCGAATTGGTCATGATGCCGTCACCTGGTCTGGAATGATTGGAAGGCATGGGCCAGATCAGCTCAACAACAACGGTAGGGAGGCTGCTAGATTTTTGTGCAACTCATGGGCTTGTAAATACCAACATGCTGTTCCGACATCGGCGCATCCACACAAGATCATGGATGCATGCCGGGTCCAAGCAAGAACATCTGCTAGACTACGTAGTGATGGAACAGTGGCTGCGGGCCCATGTCCTTGACACCAGTAACTACCGTGGAGCTGATCTGCCCACTGACCATCGACTTGTCATCTGTAATATGTGCCTGCCATTCTTCCACTCCGGTGGTGGGTGTACACCCAGTGCCCCATTCAAACCCAAGGTGGCCTTGGTCTCAGCTAGCTGATGAAAGTTGCAAGCGATAATTTAATCATCGCTTGCAGCTGGGGTTGGCATCGTCCCCCACTCCTCCAGATGTCGAGCAGAAATGGGCGAGGTTTAGGACTGTGGCCTATGCAGCTGCAAATGCTGCTTGGGTACACAGTCCAGACCTCCCCAGACACCCTGGCTGACAGAGGTCTTCAGGCTGGTTGAGAAAAAACGACAGGCCCACTCTCATCGTCTACAGCATCCCATGTCATAGAATGAGGAGGCTTACCGCAGCCTTCACTCGGAGGTTCGGAGAGCCGTGAGAAGCTGCAAAGATGGGTGGTGGTCACGGGTTGCTGAGAAGATGGAGTCTGCCTCAAAGGCCCACGAACACAAATCACTATTTAACTTCATCAAAAAAGTTACCTGCAGCACTACACCTATTAGGCCTGGGCTCTGGGTTATTAATTCTAGATTTGAAGCTTTCGTGACTGCAAGGAATCATATTCTTAGGTTTTTTCGGTAAAGTCACGTAGGTAAAACATCAAAATTAATGAAAATAAAATAAAACAAAAATCACGACGTTTCGGAGGCAACACAAGTCTCCGTCATCAGGTGGGACCGTCACAGCCGAATTAGCTGCACTTGATGCACTTGATGCAGCTAATTCGGCTGTGACGGTCCCACCTGATGACGGAGACTTGTGTTGCCTCCGAAACGTCGTGATTTTTGTTTTATTTTATTTTCATTAATTTTGATGTTTTACCTACGTGACTTTACCGAAAAAACCTAAGAATATGACTCTGGGTTATTCTTCGTGCTTTCGGAGTCCCTGACCCTCTGCTCACGTTAATTAAGGACCTTCATGATGGAGAGCGGGCCTGGGTAAAACTACGTGGCCGGGAGTCGGAGCCATTCCTTGTTCACCTTGGGGTGCGACAGGGATGTCCACTGGCTCCCACATTATTTAACATATTTTTAGACCATGTAGTTCGTGAAGCCTTTGATGGCTGCACCAGAGGAATTTACATCTGGTACAGATACAATGGGAGGCTGATCGATGCCCGGGTGCGGTCAAGGGATGGCTCCCTATTGGTCAACCACGTTATGTATACCGATGATCTGGTAATTACCGCTCACTCAGAGTAGGAGTTGGAGGCGCTGCTGCTGAACCTGGAGCGTGCCACTAAGAGGTGGGGCCTTAGCATCAGCCCCACCAAAACTCAGCACCAGTCCTGGGTATTTTGTACCATCGGACACTCCACCCCCACAACTCCCAATTGGTGATGGGGCAGTTGTGGAGAGAGTGGAGAGTTTTCCATACCTGGGTAGTGTGCTCATGACTGGCTCCGGTTTGACGGCAGAGGTCTCACTCCGAATTAGTCAAGTGGCATTATCTTTTCATCGGTTGCATAACGCTGTGTGGAAGCTACCTGGTCTGTTGCTCCACACGAAGCTACAGGTCTTCTCAGCCACGGTCATTCCCTCCCTTCTCTACGCTTGAGAAACGTGGACCCCCCCTAATGGAACATCTTCACTAGTTAGAAACATTTAGGCTGGCCTGCCTACAATCCATCCTGGGTTTACCCAGGCTGGATTGTGTGAGGAGCTCACAAATCTTTGAAAGATCTGGACCAAGTCCCATCGGTGAGCTCCTCCGGCAGGCAAGGCTGCGTTGGCTGGGTCCTGTAGCCCGCATGCCCAGCCACCGCATGCCTAAACAGCTTTTGTTCGGCCGGATAGAGGGGGCTAAACGGGCGCGGCACGGGCTAGAAAAGAGATGGAGTGATGTGTTACAGGAGGATGTGGAGCTGAGTGGACTTGCCCATGACTGGTACCAGCGGTGTCAAGATCGGCCTCTGTGGAGCAGACTCGTGAAGGACACTACTGGGCAGTTGGAGGCAGTCGCCCTCCAACAACAACGGAGGGCAGAGGAGCGATGCTCACAACAATGAGCGGAGCGCCGGGTGGCTAAAGCATAGCAAGTTGGCACAGTAGGGGGCACAGATGGTGCCTCGGCCGGTCATCTCAGTCAGTCGACCCGTGGCACCTGGGTCTGCCCCGTGAGCTCCTGCCAGTGGGCGTTCGACACTTTACATGGCCTCGACGTGCACCTAGCCTGGCACAAGCGTCATGGTGACGTCACCACCACTTAGTGGCGAATGCTGGTTGTTGTTTTTTGCAATTGCACGCGCATTAATGCAATGAACATCACATCATGGTCTACTTTTCGCTTCAGATTTATTGCAATACAGCCGTCCTTGGACGGGTAAAATGCTAGTTATAAATGTTTTGGCTTTACTCTCCAACAGACCGGTGTGCTGTACTAGGAACGAATTGGCATTTTCTATTTACGTGACAAACCTTACTAATTGGCTGTGTCGGGTGGTGGTAGGTTTTAATGACGTATTTATATATTTACGCGATCTAACCCAAAAAAATCCTGTATGATGGCTTTAAATTCCCCACTCCTATAAACAAAAGTCCAGTGGTCCTTTTACTTGTGTAGGTCATGAACATACGCTTGTCATTCCACTGCTGGATGAAGTCCTCCCCCCCTGCCGTGTGGGTCGTGGAGGTTGTTTTGACCATAATTTCCCACGCACGTCGATGAAGGCGGGAAGATTACACACGGGAGAGCAAGGAAGTACAGTGCAACAAATGGATTTTGCTGCACCGCTCTCTACCGCCCATCACGTAGCCCCAAAGCCAATAACACCTGTTATGAATTATGGTGCTGATCCATCCAAGCACTATCCAGGCTCAAGCCAGCTAAGCTTCCGAGATCTGACCAGATCAGCCACTTTCCGGGTTATTGTGGTCACACGCATGGGTCACCAGGCATCCAAGTCAAATATTTCGTCATGTATAATGTCAATAATTAAATAACAAACGTTCAGATGTTAAAGTGTTTCCAACCTACATAAGTACGAGGCAGTGCTCATCCCTTGCTCACAGCGCTGAATCGGTGGTGGAAATTCAGCATTCATATGATGGAGCAAGAAAGTCATTAGAACAGCCAACATAAAAAAACAGCACCCACTTAAAAAGTCACAATACACGGCTGTATTTTTTTAAGTTAGAGATATTTTATTGGCTCAAATTTGCATTGAGACAGTGCTCATGTGCTGTTTACAACCTTGAGCCCTTTTTAGAAAATTCCATATTCCTATGGCAGGTGCGAGTGTATCCATACAACTAGAAAAAGGCAAATAACGATGTATGGTTGCATACATTAAAATCTATTCTTACAGTCATGGTACACGCAAATAATCATAAGCGTTCGAGAAGAGATTATTTTTTTGTTATTTTTATTTTCTTTGAACCTATCTACGTGACTTTACCGAAAGACCCAAGATTATGAATTCCTGCAGTCACGAAAGCTTCAAGTCAAGATATAAGAGATTAGTTGTAAAACTCATGGAAGTTATATGCAAACGAGGGGAAACATCGGACCCCTTTGGCGTGCAGATTTCCGCATGCGCTAATTGACGCCGGTCGCGATCACAGCGTCAGATGATGCCCTTCTGCGCATACCGCGCTTCGTCAAGCTGCTCGCCGTTGTAGAATAGTTCTGAGCGATGGCTTTTGTTTATTTTATTTAGTTCAATCGTTTCCTGTTCACGTTCTGTGCCGCTCCACTGTCATGTAACGCTTTATTGTAATCCCAACCTTCGACCTCACCTGTCATTTAAGTTCTATTTGTTTTTTAACCAGGTAAGGCCCACCGAGCTATACAGCTCTCTTTCAGAAGTGACCTGGCCACAAATGATAGCTCAACGAAGTGGCTTACGTGGAAATTCATAGCAGCCAAATAATCTAAATGCATGATTATAAAATGTGGGAGGGACAAACGCGGAGAAAAAGCCACACGACCACGGGGAGAACATGCAAACTCCAAATATATAGCAGGTGTCAGGGTCGAGATTGGGATCGAACCCACGACCTCCTGCATACCAGATGAGGTAGTTAACATCTCGCCACCGTAGTACTCAGAGGAACAAGCATAAAATGAAGCACGTCAATTCATCGATCAAAAATCGCATTTACACGAATACGGTCGCCGATTCGTGCGCGCCAGACTCAATTTCCCATTAAAAAAATCAAACTATATGCAAATTATACGTCCGTATTAGATTTGGGCTCAAGGCCG
Source organism: Lampetra fluviatilis (assembly GCF_964198595.1). Lineage (NCBI taxonomy): Eukaryota > Metazoa > Chordata > Hyperoartia > Petromyzontiformes > Petromyzontidae > Lampetra > Lampetra fluviatilis. Next base: position 6,406,528 of record NC_136294.1, read on the forward strand.
CAAACTAAACACTATGAAAGTTATACTAAAAATGCTAAACAATATAAATAAGGTGGAATAAAATAAACAACCCCGATAACTCTTCTTGGTTCTTTCGGTAAAGTCACATAGAAGGGAAATAATTAAAAAATAAAAAATACCTTTTTTATTATGTTTTCTTTTTTTTCTTTTATTATTTCCCTTTTACATGACTTTACCGAAAGAACCAAGAAGATGAATCCCTGCAGTCACGAAAGCTTTAATCGAAATTTAACCCCGATAACTCTTAACTTGACTTGCGACCTTGAGTCGTGACAATCCGTGGTAGTCAGTGGGGAAGTGACTCATTAGACACACCGACTACTACAGTGGGCAATAAACCATGCACGTGCATTCCTTATGAATAGATACTTCACACATGATCAAACCAGCACGCATATTTTAATATATATTCAACACACCACAGAGCCTTGAGAGCTTGATGATTTATTAGCTACGCCTGCTACAGCAGACACGATTAGGTAGAATTTTCATATTAGGGTTTATTCACGACCAACATTAAATCTCGACTTAAAGCTTTCGTGACTGCAGGAATTCATATTCTTTGGGTCTTTCGGTAAAGTCACGTAGATCAGGAAGGATGATGAACGCTTGTGTTGCGATCGAAAAGTCGTAGTTTTTTGTTATTTTCTTTGAACCAATCTACGTGACTTTACCGAAAGACCCAAAGAATACAACCAACATTATTCAAGATTTGTTTCTTTTGGGTGAGATCAAGAAGATCTGAAGTATTGTTTGTACTATAACCCTCCACCACCAGGCAGAGCCAATCAAATCAAATTGCCACGTGGGAAGATATGCCAAGTTACATTTTTTTCAGCAAACCGGAATTTCTTAAAGCAAGCAACATTTCTTGACAATGTTGTACATCGGTAAAACGTACTCGCCACACACACACACATCACACACGCTCTCCCCCAAACAGGTGGAAAGCTCGCAATTAAAACCGTGTATTTTTGACAGCTAAAGTGTCGACACCCCAACCTACATGACTGCATCATGAGTTACCCGCTTAACAGCTTCACTCTCCTGTCGACAGCGGTGATGAGAATGTTTCCACGCACACACACACACGTATGTGCTCGCATTTCTTGAATAACCAGTTTTTTTTCTATTTACCAATCAGTGGTGTCTCCCCCCCTCCAAGGTGCTCATCTTATGTCCTTTTTCTTATTTAATAATGATCATCATCGGCCATGGTCAATCCACTGCTGATTGAAGGAATCCCCATGCAGCTGCCATGTCTCACAATCCTGCAATGCAATACGTTTGATTGTAATAATAGTTAATAAAGCCTTTATGCCAGGAAAGCCTCACCGAGTCTCACGGAATTTTCTGGGGTGATTGGTCAATCACGTTCATGAGCATTTGCATTGTGGGAGGAAATGGAAGTGCCTAGAGAAAAAAAACCCATGAAACGTGAATGCATAATAATCAAAACCCATTCAAGGTTGATTTAAGAAACATTATTTTTAAATCCTTTATATTAAGTTCACTTGCATGCTTGCTTGCGCGCTTACGACCGTGCAAATCTTTCGGTCGTTTTTTAACCCACTTCCCGTGATCCAATCGAGCTGACATGTTGCACACAAACTCGTTGTGCGTGACAATTTATTTTCGTGAAAAATTTTTTCCATAACTTTACACTTTTTAGGAAATTTTTTTTTATATTTAATTACCAATTGCTTAATGGTGGCAGGTAATCATCTGACCCATAGGTGGCAGCCATCTCAAGCCAGAGGACGAGAGGACTCTAGCCGTCACGCATATAAAGGATTTATAGTGAAAAACTTTGTTTTTACGGGTTAATTTTTATGTACTGCCATCTCCCCTGGCCACCTTGCAGCCCGATGGGTGGAAGAGTTTCACAAATCTGTGTGATCCACTAACCCCTGGCCTCCCAAGTGTAGAAGCGCACAATTGTATCACCATGCCCAGATTATTTCAGCCCCATCTGGTCTGTCTCGTCCATCAATTAATGCCGACAGTCACATAAAAAAAAATTGCCTTAAAAAATTGTAGTTATGTATCTATTGGTGCCAATAAGAGCACATTGGATTTGTTTTTTCCCGTATTAACAAGTTTAAGTTATACGCGAGATATGTACTGAAATTGGTTGCGCTTTCGCTACGTTGTCCCCCACCTGAAGAAGGACGCTTGTGTTGCGCCCGAAACGTCGTGATTTAATTTAGTTGTTTCATTTATTTTATTTTTTACCTACGTGACTTTACCGAAAAAAAACAAAGAGTATAAATCCTTGCATTCACGAAAGCTTCAAATCTAGAATTACATGCTATGTTTAAAACTGGCCATAGCACAAAGAACATTCAATTTGGTCTTCCATAAGAAATTATAAAGCGCCGAATGAAACTGCCCTTTGTATTCTACAGCACTGGCGCGAAATTGCAAAAAAAAAAATCCATAACGTACTTTAGTGGCCCTGTTCTGTACAATAGCCAACTCATTCTGCCTTGTTAAAGATGCCTCGGGTTGAAATGAAATACTCAGGGCCGTTTTAAATGAATCGTACGAGTTAAAAAAATATATATTAAAAGGGAACTAATTAAACATTCAATTAGTTGTATCTTCTTACTGCTAATCCGATGCATGCACATAATTCCAGACGCATAATCCACTCCACAGCTCTTGCATATCTGGACGATTTTTTATGTGCATTTTGGAGCACAATGAACTGCTCTGACTGCACAAACACAAAACCAACAAACCCCTATTGATTATACGCAGCGCTGCACGCGTTTGGTTTTTGTATATAACATTTCCTGGGATTTTTGTGAGTTTTTACTGCGTAAAGCTCATGGAAGGGTTATAATGACTAATGTTTGATGTGTAATGTTTGATGTACAAGATGTGTGGAATAAAATGGCATGGAAATAAATAAATAAATAGCTCCATGTTCTAGGCAGAAAGGCAGTGGCAAACCGCATCAAAACACCACCAAGCCCGATGCACATATCGCCTTCAAAAATGAAAAATTAAAGACAACCCACAGTGCAATTGTGGCCATGCAACTAAAACTATGGACAATGTGTGTATGTTGAACTTCTTTCGCACCGTACGTAGCCAACCATGCTAATCGGAGGTGCGTGTGAAGGACAATAAACTAAACACAAAATGCGGTTCTAAAGAAATGAATTTTAAATCTAGATTTTCAAGTGCATAGCTCCAGTGGCTTCCTAATATCGGCAGGAAGAACGTTCCAGACGGCCGAAGAAGCGCATCTGAGAGCGCCACGCGATGCGGTGACCGTCGTTGTCCGATGATTACACATTTTTGGACCATCTTATCTGACAGGCACTATTTTACTTTACCGAGTGTTAACATCCCTAACGTTTAACAGTACTCTCTTTATTGTCAGCCAACACTGGTATAAACATGGGCATTTTCGTTCCTTTTCTATTATGTACATCCACAGTGACTTGTGCACAAACACGTCGTTGACCACGACCACGAGTACCCCGTCCCTCTGTTAGCCCCCCCCCTCCCGATACATTCCATTCATTGGCTACCACATTTTGATAAGCTCCCCCCCACTCTCCTCCCCCTTAACTTGTACTTAAGAGCTTACACCTTGAATCCCTGCCTCACTTGATGCAGCAAATCTGGCTGTGACGGTCCCACCTGATGACGGAGACTTGTGTTGCCTCCGAAACGTCGTGATTTTTATCGTTTTATTTTTATAAAATTTTATTTCATTTTTTTACCTACATGGTGACTTTACCGAAAGAACTAAGAGTGTGGTTAATCCAAAAGCCACTGCAGAGGATCAAGGCCATGTGGCTCAAAAGTATTCGGTGGAAACGGTCACCTGTTCTTCTTCCGGGAATTATCTGCCCAAAAATTGGCTCAAGCAACAGGGAATCCGGAACGAATTAGTTTTTTTTTCTCACATTGTAAACCCCTGTAGTCTGCACTCTTTCAATGGAGGAATATCATAACCACACAAACTCTCTCCTGAAGCCCTCTCGTGGCTAGCAGACCTCGACATTAGCATGTAACATATTGCCAAGCACAAGTAGTGGCACACCAAATACAAACACGGGCGTACTCGACCAGTAATTATTGACCTGGGTATGCAGTTTTTAAAGATTGTAAATGTTACTCCTGTTTCCTGACGCTGCTAAATGCCCAACTTTCTAAAAGGACACTCCATCATAAGCAATAACTTTCTGATGATACATTGCAAATGAATTGTATCAAATTACACTATGATTGTGCCTGACTGAAAATGATAGTGCAAGCCTTATAATACAAAGGACTTAAAGGGAAATGAGTGGCTCATTTTGCAAAGAAGGAGCATTCACATACATCAGACATTCACCTGTGATCATATTTGATATCATGAACATACAAATAATATTACGTTTTTACATAGCTTAATGTATCACTTTTATGATGTTGTTCTTGCTGATGCACCACAGATCTCTATTGCAAACTAGCTCGGTAGCTTGGTAACTGGCTGCGTAAGACTTTCCTTGTAACAAATAAACATTGATCCAATTGACTTAACTACACAGTACATCGCACAACACTGCGCGATCCGCAACACGAAGGCGCATATAGATTCAGACGTTTGAAGAACGTGTAAGAGTGGATATACATAATGGGAGAGAAACCTGGGGTAGAAAACCCACACACGTGTGAGGGGGGGCAACACTCATCGACGCCATACAGAAGAAACAAACGGAGATGAATCCACACTTGCTGCACCGCCTTCTCCTGGCGAGTCAGGGTACAACGACCTCGACAACATTTTGTCCGAACAACCAACCCCTCGCTGCCTCCTGCTATGGATTGTAGGTGTGCGCCATCACCGCCCCGGTAAAGATGGATCTGGCAAAGATGGCGCCATCACCACAGGCATTAGACATTCTCCTGTAGGGCAGAGGTCGCAACCGGGTACCCGATACCCGTACCATACCCGATACCCGGCTACCCATATCCGGCCGGGTACGGGTACGGGTAGCCGTTTGCGACCCTGGTGCGGCCGGGTACGGGTACGGGTAAGGAATCAAAACCCGTTTGCGACCTCTGCTGTAGGGCAATGAAAGGTTTGTCAGGGGCAGTATAGAAAAGTCGTTATTTTTTTCAGAGCTTAAATGTTATTACCCAGGTAGTCCATTGTCCTTCTACACATACAAAAATATATTTATACAACTGGTGAAACATCCCAAGCAGGTACATCCTGAGAAGTGTTTTTCTTGGAAAATAAGCATTTTATTTTAAAAAACATCACCAGTCATAACCAACATACTGGACTGTATTATATGTTTAACTTACACAGGGAGTGAGAAGCTTAAAGGTGGTGCAAACACAACTGCAGTAACAGCGGTCACAACCACAGCTGAGACCAAAGCAAACTCTGTAGTTGAGGCAGCTATAATAAACGGAACACAAACACAGAGGACCAAGATGAGCTTGGCAAATTGGTAATTTACACAACTTAAAATCTAGAGCGATTCATTCGCGGAAGAGACAAGACGCATTACTACTCATTAGCTCACGCTCCGCTAAAGAGCATATCCTGCAACTGTTTTGTTTTTGATAATAGGTTTTTCCCATTTTTTTCTGGCAACAAAACAGGTGTCGAGATGTTAAAACACCAAACTGAAACCTTTTACAAGGAATCATGTCTGCATTAACCACAATGTTTGTGTTAAGAATGCAAACAAAAACACATAATACTGTATATGCATTGTCCTTGAAACTGATTGGTCCACACCAGAAACAGCTTTCTTTTGAGCCTCGTCTCATACGGTGTTAGACCAGAGGACGCATTTGTGACGCATTTTGGCGTCCTCTGGTCTAACACCATTAGAGACGAGGCTCAAAAGAAAGCTGTCTCTGGTGTGGACCAATCAGTTTCAAGGACAATGCATATATTATCAGAGTATGTTTTTTTGCATTCTAACCACAAGCATTGTGGTTAATGCAGACATGATTCCTTGTAAAAGGTTTCAGTTTGGTGTTTTAACATCTTAACACCTGTTTTGTTGCCAGAAAAAAGGGGAAAACCCTACTATATTTTGGTACTGGCAAAGGAGGTCCCATGATGTTTTGTTTATTTCCGTCTCAACGTTTGAAGCATTGCAAACAGCAAGAATCCTTTATATAAATGAGGGTCCTAAAGGGTACGCCAAAACAATACAGCGGTCTTAAACAATGATGATGGATTGTTGATTTTCAGCCCTTTGTCAATCCACTGCTGGATGAAGGCCCATCTGTCTGTGCAGTGTCTGCCGAGGGAAAGTTGTTTAGTCCACGGTTCACCACGCTTGTCAGTTGCGGGCTCGTGATGGCAGATTTAGATTTAGAAGTTTATTTGCCGAGTAAATAACCCATTGAGCTAGACAGCTCTTTTCAAGGGTGGACTCGGTCAGCGGACAAACACCGCAGCAAGCGTTACAAATTAAACACGATTATATATATTTATACAAACAATATGATCTTACAAACAAGTACGTACATTATACGTTATTGATCCCAATAGCTTCGATCCCAATAACGTCTGTTACAGAGATGGCAATGGAGTGTGGAGATCCCCAGAGAAGGCACCAGTTGGATCCAAAACTTTGGAGTAGCTCCAAGAAACGCTGTTGAACCCAAAGTTGCGTGCGGAATTTCGGAATCATGAACAAACAATCCAAGACACGCATGGCAGATTTTTTTGGGGGGGCATTTTTGGAAATGGTATTAACAAATCTGATAAATAAGGTGCAGATCTGGCCTGGGTGAGGCACAGAGATGACACAAATATCACTCGCTGCTGATGTCAGCCAGGTCCGGGAATCAAACTTAGGAGGCCAGGTTCATCGCACGCTGCGCTAACCGATGTGCTAACCACTGCACAACCGCTCCATCACCCTTCTCAGCAATATTGGCATGTCCCTTCTCAACAATATTGGCATGTAACGGAAGGCCCTTGCGATGGGTACTTTTCTTCCCCCCAACTCGCTTTGTTGCATTCACATCACATTGATTTACCTTCACATTTTTGCCTGCAGCCGCTTGTTAAACCGGGGATTTAGTAATAATGTGTATATACACGAGCTTGAAAGGAAGGACTAATAAAGTGGTTTTACCATTGTAACAAAAATGGGCATATTGGCAGCACCGAATGTCGTTTTGGTTTCCTGCTAAGACCAATGCAATCTTCTTTTTGTTTAAGCCTGGTCCCAGCAGACAGAAGCAATGATCAGGTAAGTGCTTAATGGACCATGTCCATTCCAATATATGAATTCCTCCATTGGTCATAAATTTCCGTTTTGCTATTACATTAAATTGGAAACACCTTACATTATATTATTCTGAGCAATGCTGGTCTCCCGGCTTTTCTCCTCTATACGGCGTATTGAATTGTACATATTCCTGTATAACTGAATATAAACATTTCACACACATTACCCTTGTAAAATGTGTCTGAACCAGAACACGAGTTAGACAGTGACAAGATTAGCATTGTATTGATACCGCCCAATATGTCTGGCTGTGGTGACGATCCATAATGAAAATGGTGATAATATAATCAAAGGGAACCACTGTACCATCATTTTATGTACGCAGAGTGTTGTCTTGTAGCAAATTGGTCCTGAGGAACATACCTAATCTCAACATAACTAAAAATAAAATGTACCAAAAGAGACATTCAGGTAGTTGAGCTTTGCCATTAAAGAGTTTCAAATATGACCCAGTCAGTACTTACACAATGGCCTATTCATAAACGTCGTCATTACTTTACGTGCACGTAAAAGTAACATGTGGAGTGTTGATTTTATTTTAAAATGACAAAACACCACCATCGTGGGGCTGGCAGTGGATTCGATTCCTTGAACCTGGAGCCCTAAGGTAAGGAGGCAATGACAACTACACCACACAGTCACTTCTGGCTTAATAACACACAGTTTTCATGCATGGACATCGCCCTACAGCAGGTTTGAACCATACACTTCGACTCAAAAAAATTTCAATTCATAAAAACAATTCCCGTGTAAAAACTTACATTTCTCAACCACCAACTCCGAAGATCAACAAAGGCAGTACACCAATCAGCTCTTGGCACCCCCCAGGTTACACAGCGATACCGTACACAGTGTGAAGGGAGGGGGAAAAAATCACACACAAAGCAAAAACAAACCAAACTACCTGTCTCCATGGGCCACACCTGCAACACAAACCCAGGGTCCCAAGCGGGCATTTTAGCCGTGCCGTTTAGCGACAGGTAAGCTCTATTAAATATCATCCTCACTCGCAACACGCCACATGTGTTCTCTGATACAGACGGCGTTAAAGTTTCCACACCACGAGCAACTCTGTATTGTAAATCGTGCGATGTAATTATAGAGAGCGTGCCGTTCTTGTACTCAAATAGACTGCTAATAAGCCTGCTGGCAAATCGGCGCGTTCATAGCGCCAGTGGGCCATGCGTTGACAGCATATACCTAAATCTCTCTTTGCACAATTTCAGAAAAAATATTACCTGCCGTTTAATTTCACGTCGATAATACAATCCTGAAAGGCCAGAATTGTGTAATTTATCACAGTGCCAATTAAATGGTGATATTCCGTACGTATGGTAATGCATGAGCTGTTAAGTGCCGTTAAAATCGCAATGCATAGTGTGGGAAGAATTAACACGTATGCATTATCAACCACTGCAGTCTAATACAAGAAAAACTGTTCATCGATACACTGTATTTCTATGCTTCTGGTGTGTAATACTGTATGTGCATGCTCACAACTAAAACATTGCTAAACCTAAACACGGTCAATGCGGTACTTCAATGATTAAAACAAGAATCGAGTCATGTGGCAGAGTAGTATAGTGTTGGGCTTGCAATCATAAGATTGCAAGTTAAAATCACAGTCAGCGTTTGACTCAACCAGGGGTCGATAAAATGAGGACGGTGCTACATCGTGGAGAGGGTCAACAGTGAATGTTCCCTGGGAAGGACTCACCCCGCTGCCATGGGAAAGTGAAATTTCCACCACTGGGTCATGGCTGCAACGGGACATTAGCGTCCGAGCATTGATTGCGCAGGAAAAACCGCTCACTTTTATGAGAGCGCTAAAATACGGAGATGTACCGAGGGCGCATCTTTTACCTTCATCATAGTTAAATTTCGATTTAAAGCTTTCGTGACTGCAGGGATTCATCTTCTTGGTTCTTTCTGTAAAGTCACGTAGAAGGGAAGTAATAAAATAATAAAAACAAAACATAATAAAATAATTCTCACGACGTTTCGGCCCCAACGCAAGCAGCCGTCCTCAGATGAAGAACGCTGTCTTTCTGACAGACCTGTTCTTCACCTGAGGACGGCTGCTTGCGTTGTGGCCGAAACGTCGTGAGAATTATTTTATTATGTTTTGTTTTTATTATTTTATTACTTCCCTTCTACGTGACTTTACCGAAAGAACCAAGAAGATTCATCATAGTTGACAGCAACTAAGCCAGTTTTTTCTTAATGTTACGACGTGAACAAAAGATGGCATACGGTCTTGGTGCTGGCTCAAAATCGATGTCAAGTGAAATTTGCATTCAAATTCCTGTAGCGGGGCCGAGGACAAACAACTAGCGTAAATGTACACGGAGATTTGTGTATTACCCCCCCCACACCTCCGATTAGCACTGTTGGCTACGTACGGTGCGAAAGAAAGTTCAACATGCATACAAACAAGCGTTCACTCAAGAAGAGTAGAAACACACGTGCACGTAGACTATAATAATTTGTAGAAACAAATTTGGTTTCCATATTCAGTGGGTCTTTCGAGAAAGTCACGTAGGTAGGTTCAAAGAAAATAAAAAAAAATAACAAAAAACTACAACTTTTTTTCTTATTTTTTTTTCCTCTTGATGACGACCGCTTGTGTTGCGATCGAAAGGTCGTAGTTTTTTGTTATTTTTTGTTATTTGCTTTGAACTACGTGACTTTACCCAAAGACCCATAGAATATGAATTCCTGCAGTCACGAAAGCTTTAAGTCAAAATTTGGTTTCTACTTAATAATAATAACAAAAGCAGTGCAATCATTGATGAATGCAATTTTGATTGACAGCACCGATGTACCTTGCTGTGAATGTGACTACGTCTCAACCACACAGTATTAATCTGCAACGTTTCATTTCAACCACCACTCAGCACTCCAGTTAAGTAAATGTGCAAAAAAGTGAATTATTACCTACTTAAAACAAAGAATTTCATAGACTGCCTTTTCCATTATGGTTCAATTAGATGGTAACCTTACACTGTACCAAACGTTAAACAAGCTGCCTTTTATAATGCTCTTAATTCGTCTTTGCCACGTGGGATAATGCCAGGTCACCCAGGCAACGCTGTCAGGTTATTATGCTATTACAGGCCAAACGGTAAGCTGTGTTGAAACACAAGGTTTCCATGGCATCGAAGGTGCACTCTGGTCGAAGCTATGCACCCTTGCCAATATTTGTTCTGCGTGGGATTCGCTCGGAGTGTTTGCTTCGGTGAAACCTTGGCTTGCATCAAAATATTGCTGAATTCCTTCTCCCACTCTAGCACCCCCCCCACCACCTCCACCGAGACTGTGGCACCAACTTTCCACATAGCACAATGAAATCCCAGGGGTCTGTGTCCAAATAATTATCATGATCATCCATCGACCCCATCCTTGCCATCAGTGTCATGGGTGGACTTAAAAACATACACTTTCTGGGTAATTCCTCTACACACGCCACTCACACACACACACAAAGCTTTAACACCGACTGTTCAGACACGTGCTCTTAGCGAGCACCTATGAAGGCCGGCACCGGCACACGAGGGGGTGGGTAGCCAGAATCCAAGACCGGCCCACGCTTGTCTCCCTCGTGGCGATATTTACACACCGCACCAGGTACTCATTTGAGGCCGAGTCGACCTAGGGGAGGCCCAGGACCGATCCCAAATCATCGTCACCCGGAGTTGGCCGTGAGCGGTATAATCCAACTCGGGTCACCAGGGTTCGTAGCGCTCACCTCTCTACACTACCAGCTCCCACACACGGACAGACACACACGACACACGGACGCATGCACGTGCGTGTGATCATTCAGGAGCTGCACGCATTGCGGCTAGGTTCGTGGTAGACGTGGGGAGAGGAAATAAAACCACCGTGCTTCTCGGAGTGACGGCGAGCAAATTACCCAGTGCCAGTTAATGTTGAAATGAGATAAGGGGGGCGGGGAAGCACCTGACCCAAGCAACGGGTATAACTTATAGAATCTGTCAAAATGTTGTGTTTTTTTAAACGACAGGGACTTTCAGAATTTAAATCAATAATGGTTTCCGAGTACTGAACCTGTAACTGGTATGTAAACATAGAATCTGGGTGACACTTTGCGCGCACGTGGATACAACAAGCGGGCATGTCCTAGAAGGCGCACGCACACACACCTGAGTTCTCAGGTATCTGCACAGGTGTGTTTCCATGGCCCGTGCTCTGTACGGGTTGCAAGGTACACGCACGAGTCGCCGTTGTGCGAGAACTTGAATCGGCCGCATTTTTTTTCTTTATTTCCCACGTGTGTGCAGGTGTGCGCACAGGTGTGTGACAAAGCGGGGAGCGGTAGTGTAGCGGCTAACGCGTTGCGCTACAAACCCCGGTCTCCCGAGTTCGATTCTCACACACGGCCAACACCAAGTGACGATTATGTCCAATCGGTCCTGGGCCTCCCCTAGGTCGACTCAGCCTCAAATGGGTACCTGGTGCGGTGTGTAAACATCGTCACGGGGGAAGACAAAGGCGGCCGTGCGTGGTGTCGGCCACCCACCAACCTCGTGTGCCGTTCCAGCCTTCATAGGTGCTCGCTAACGGCATTTGCCCCGACAGTCCGTTGAGGCTATCTGGGGGATCTTTGCCTTTGTGCCTGTGTGCGCAACGTGGAGAAGCAGTGATTGTGGCGCGGCTACGTTATGCGCGGCAGGTCGAGTTCTATTCCCCCTCGCCAATGACGATTATCCGAACTGGTCCCGTACTTGCCTCGGTCGACTCAGCCTCAAATTAGCAACTTGTTGGTGCGGTAAACATCGCCAAGAAGGAGACAAAGGCGGCCGGGCGTGGTGCCGTGTGGACCTTCAATATGAGTGCTACTTGCTAACAGCACTTGCTCCAGAAAACCTGTTGAGGCTATACCGGAGAGGGGGGGTGTTTGTCTTTGTGTGCAGGTGTGTGCAGGTGTGTGCAGGTGGTGCAGGTGCGTGCAGGTGCGTGCAGGTGCGTGCAGGTGCGTGCAGGAGTGTGCAGGAGTGTGCAGGAGTGTGCAGGTGTGTGCAAGTGTGTGCAAGTGTGTGCAGGAGTGTGCAGGTGTGTGCAATGCAGGGCAGCGGTCACCTCCACGAGTGCACCTGTGACCGTGCGTACACACCTGTGTGTGTGTGTGTGTATATCAATTGTGCCTGTGTGCTCGTAAAGAAGGCGCTTGTGTGGATGTACACGCGGGCATAGACTACTTTGTATGTAACTGCCAGCTTGCAATTTGTGCAGCCGCATGTGCGTGCGTGTGTGTGCACGTGTTTGCTCCAATTAGCCCCGTGAACTTGAAATGACCAAAACATCTTGTGGAGTCTTAGGAGGTGGCTTAGCGAAGCCAGGCTTCCACTTGTGATCGGGGTTTACTGTGCTTAATCGTCTGAGGCACCTTAGATTGTGCACGCTACCACAGGAATACTGATTTGGAGGAATACTGTAGGTCTTTGCTCGGCATTACTGGAAGCTATCTTGTGCAAGGATAACCCAGATTTAGACTTATCATTGTTATTCAAAACACAGCCATACACAACGACAGAACTAAACACGAATACTCATCAACTCCTGTGTTCAGTGACCCCTGCATGAAGGAATTACACGGGCCATTATGAGCTCTTAAATAGATGGGTTAAATTGGGCATGGTACACAAAGGGTGGGGGTGGAACGATGAATTCCGTTAATTGACTACATTAATCCTAATTCTTAAACTCACAATGCATCGAATCGTTTCCTCTTTATATTCGCATGTGTTGTATGTAATGGAGCGCCACGTTGGTGAGATGTTAATTACCTTGCCTGGTATACAGGAAGTCGTGGGTTCGATTCCGACCCTGATATTTGGAGTATGCATGCCTCTCTTCACGTTGTCGCGTGGATTTTCTCCGGGTACTCCGGTTTTTCCCTCTACATTTAGAATCAACACGCGTTTAGAGTATTTGCTGCTATACATTTCCACGTGATAAGCCACTTCTTTGAGCTATCATTTGTGGCAAGGTCGCTTCTAAAAAAAATTGCTATTTAGTTTAGTGGGCCTTACCTGGTAAAATAAAAAGTTTAGTTTTTAGTTTCAAGGTCACTCTCACAACCACGAGAGGCGATGCCATAGACCGCAATTTTTAACATTTTGAATTGATTATTCCACTGAATCGTGACACTGACATTCGTCAAATCACTGGGGGAGGAGAATAACCACCCATCCCTCTGCTCCCTACGAATATCCTGATTGCACAGTATGCTCAATCTTGTGCTGTTGTTAGCACAGTCACGACAAAGCCACATGGGGGACTACTTATACCACCCATTAAATACACAGCACAAATGGAAAAATAGTAAATGTTTGTACTTTCATCGTGCACAGTATTCACTCGCTCTCGAAAAGAGAAAACCACTCGGGAGGCGTGAGAAACCAACGGACGAGCAGGTAGGCAGCCACGTGGTGAGCCGGCACAAGCTGTAGCCTCAAGCTGTGATCTCCTGTGCATTATGGTGCTAACGACCAATTAATGGGTCTTTAGGTGTGGGAGGAAAACTGCATTTCCATGTAAATTACCAGAAACATTCGACAAAATTCACACCCAATAACACAAGACCAATGCCTGAAGTCCAATAAACATTGGCGTGCGTGGGAGCAAGAATTTGTCAGCTTGTTTAAAAATTCCCAATAATCAGAATTTGCTCAACGTTATTCTACACCACACGTTTGATCAAAATGTCACACTCTACGTGGAAAATGTACTGGAGGAGGCATTTTCAGTTTCCATAAGTGGATCTTGAAAATTAATGGAAACACCCCCAAACAGCAAACGCTTTGATAATAGAATGGCTAACATACTGTGTAATACACATGCCCATTAATGGCACAGTTATGCGCCATAATGCTTATGACCAAATCACCCGGAATGTGCTTGGATATCGTCAGATCTCGGACGCTAAGCACCGTTGAGCCTGGTTAGTGCTTGGATGGGCGACCACCATGCACAGCAGATTGCTTCGGAGCGACGTGGTGGTCAGCAGTGGGCAGTGCAGCCAAATCCATTGCCGTGCTGGCCTGTGCAGTACTTTCTATGCTCCCCAACGTCTATACGCCTCGTCTTCCCCCCAAACACACACTAACCAGCAAGGTGAAGTATGGTCAAATAATCTCCGTGATCCCCACTCGGCACAGTGTGGGGAGACCCTCCATCCAGCAGTGGATTGTCAAAGGGCTGTAAATGCGAATTTTGTTGGTAATGCGTTAATCTAATTGCGTACTCCGGATTCTTATTTTAACGGATGGGCAATTGTGGCCGCCTTCCCACGTGTCTGTGGATCTTCGTGCCTGCGAGTTGTTATAAGTTTAAATCACGATTATTATTAAAATAAATTTAAGGAAAAAAACACCACCAACGCTAATTAATTTTACAAATCGGGATTAACGTCTGCAAACTATAACGCTACATTTAAATTCCATTAGTTCATTTCACCTGAGGATTCTAAATGAAAAAAGACGTGGGCACAGTTAACCTATCGACGAGGTGTACAGTGATAGAAATTGCTGTTCACTTCTCTGTTTAGCCTCCACCGTTTGGTGAAGCTCTCGGTTTTCTTACAACAAAAATCAATGCATATTAGTTTACGGCTTGCAGGAAGAGTGATGAGTCCAGGAAAGCTTTCCGTTTTACAAGTAAACCAATGAAGCTGGCTATTGTGAAACTCCCTGTGCGTTGTTCATGCAACACTGTGCATGTGTAATGACCAAAATTACCAAGCACTCACCCCAAGCCAACGTGCAGCCAAATGGTTATTCAAAAGTAGGCCAAGGTCTCCGATTGGCCGAAAGAGGCCTAGACGGTGATTGGTCGGGAGACGGACGGAGTGGAACCCAGAGGCGACGATTGGGAACCGTTAGAGGAGAAGGACAGGGATTGGCTAAGTGGGAAAAACGGTGAGGGAAGATTCCAGAAAGGGAGCTCGAGAGATATAAAAAGGCAGAGCACAAGGGGAGGGGACGTTCGAAGGAAGGGACGAGCTTCAAGACCAAGCACGAATCCCGGGCCTAGTGTTGCGACTGTGTCTAATAGTCCGTCTTCAGAGTCATTTGACATGGATTGTTTTTTTATTGTGAAATAAACGGTTAAACTATGAAGTGAACAAAATAACTGTCGTCCCCAGAAGGAATGTACTGCTCTCATTTGAGTGGCATAACCTGTTGGCGATCCATGCGCATGATATATTTACTTTACTCACAAGAATGTAGTCTATTTTCGACCGCTGTATTAATGATGATGCCGGTATTTTTGGAATTATACGTTCATACTCCATGAAGCATAGAAGGCCAACACCTGTATAGTGATCTTGTTTATGGGGGGAGGGGGGGGGCATGACACAGGCAATGTCAAACAAACTTCTAGCAATGTTAAATGCCAAACAGAATTTAGTAAGAAAATTCTGCAGACTGGTCTAGATCTCACCAGGGTGCATATGAAGGCAAGGCTGCACCCACTGCTGCTGAATATTGTACCAATCTTTTCTACTTGACTTTAAACATTTAAAAGGAGGTCTTGAGCCTTCAGAAATGGGGCGCGGGAGGGGGCAGGGGGAATCAGCTCCCTCCAGTTTCAGTGGTCATAACAGTCTGTATGTTGAACTTCTTTCGCACCGTACGTAGCCAACCGTGCTAATCAGAAGTGCGGGGGAAGGACAACAAATTCAACACAAAAGGCAGTTCTGAAGAAGAGAGTTTTGCAATCTACATTTAACAGTAGAAGCATCAGAGGGCCACAGAAGCGCCTGTGAAAGCGCGAGAGATGCAGCCACCGTCGTTGTCCGACGGGAAGCCAAAAAAGCTGCTGCGAGGTCACAGCCACGCGCCAAAAAGTTCTAAGCCAAAAACTGTCGCGTGTTCTTCCTCCAGGAATAATCTGCCATAAAAATGGCTCAAGCGACGGCAAGTCCGGAACAAATGCTGAAGATTGACCAGGTCTACCTGCTGGGCGCGAGGAGCGAGGAACGGCTGAAGGAGGCAGGAGCCTGGTGCATCAAGGAGGAGCTCGTTACGCAGCAGTACTACGACACCGCAGACTACAGCCTATCCCTGCACGCCACCTGGCTCAGCTGTCGCAATGGAGAGTGGAAGCTGCTCGTGGGGTCTCAAAACATCGCCGACTTGGAGGAGGACTTCATCCAAAGCCAAGGAAAAGCAAGCGAGATGGAGGTGGGCACTGATGACGAGGCTCAGGACTTAGCCAACGAGGCTGAGGATGCCAATAAGCCATTGATCAATCCGCACCGCAAGCATGACGACAACACATACGACGGGGAAAGTGATGGAAAAAAACAGAGTGGTGGTACAGACAACGCATTTATCAATACCGCGATGCCAAATGTGAAAGAGGAAGAACATGGGACGCCTCGTGTAGACAGCCCAGTCAACAACAGCGATGACAACAAAGCCACGTACAAGCGTGATGATGACGGCACGGACACCGAACGTGACAACTCGGAGGGCAATAACGCGCACGCAGAAGACCCTCACTCGCGCGACGACTCGCGCACAAGTGGCCACGCGCCCGACAGAGCCTACAGCTACACAGAAATCAAGGGGGAAGGTGACATAGTGCGTCATCTAGGGAGCATCATCAGCGTCGACCCGCCCGACGGGGAAGGGAACACCGCCGGCCTGGAAGCGTTCCTACGGCGTGCCAACGTGCTCGCGTTCTCGAGCAGCCAGAGGAGCGAGCGTCGGGTGTGGCGCGTGAGGGACGCCTACACGGTGGCGGTGGAAGAGGATGAGCTGCTCGGTCTGAAAACGGCCCGCGTCTCCCTAACGGTACCGCTCTCCGACATCACGTCTGGGTTCGAGCGGCTCGATCGGCTGGCCACGGAGCTGGGATGCAAGCGATGGGAGACGACTTAGGCGTGGCCGACAGCGAATTGTCGGGCAGTCGTCGGGCCCGAGGTGGCATTAAAAAGGTGACCGAATTTGTCAGCCCCTGACGCGCACTGCGTGGTGCAGTCAAGGGTAGTTGCTTTCACACTGGGCCTACAAGTGGGACAAGTCCCAACTTGCCCTTTGTTGCTCTGCAATACTGGAGGCGCTGGCTGACATAGAGAATGATGTATTCAAACCCGATAGGCATGTGATAATGCATCGATTACAATCGATTCTTATGTTCACGATACATGCATTGAATCGCATAGTTAATAATTCCTTTGTTTATATTTGCTTGTGTGCTCTACGTAATGGGTTCATGTGATCACTGCGGTTACTGCACCTCAAATTAGCACGATTGGTTACGTACGGTGCAAAAGAAGTTCAACAAACAGTAGAGACGCTACAATCACCGCAATGTGAAAAAGGCTTAGCTTACGACCACAATTCCAGAAAATTCATGGAACTGCAAGGGAGGCAATTCATACACACCTAAAATCTGATGTCTGAAACTAAACACACACACTTAATCCGGTACGTAAGAATATACTTGTGTTCACACAACACGAACTTTCCATACCATTATGGGCAAACCTTACAAAACACAAATTTATATTTCTGTACAACGCACCCAAGAAAAACTCATATTTATTGTGAGCCACAAGGCGGCTCAGCTATTAGGCGTACCTGCCCAACTCGTTTTTGAAAATGTACACACGTTTTGAAATTTCCCTGGGACCCTGCCACGCCGTTCTGACACTTACTTATGGGCGTCTTCCATGATGTGCAGGAGGCACGTGCATTCGGCGGTTTATCGAAACCTCAGGCTCTCGCGGTTCATCTCCAACCTCCGTTCCCAAGGCCACTGCTGTGATTTACAACAACAGATGGGGTTAGGGGCAGGGTAGGGGGAAAACAGGGGGGGGGGGGAGAAAGCGCGTCAGCCTTGCTCTGTGCAAACGTCACTTGCTTACGGAAGTAGGGGATTGGTCAACTTAAAAGGACATACAGCCGGTTTAAATACAACACCAAGGCGTACCATTCCAGACCAGTCTATTACCAAGCCAGTCATGCACGCGGCTTGTATACATAACACGTACAGTGATTCAACCTTCGAAGATTCGTTAATTGGTGCGATTCAGTGTCGCAATTCAATTTAACCAAGGAATAGTTTTTGTTTTACATTGTGGTGAACGTAGTAGCCATTCGTGGCTACAGGAATCAAGTGAACCCAGTACACGCAATATATAATTGAATATATACCTATACACATTTTCTTTTACGGTCCTTCATCCATCCACATGTGAATTCAAACCGCACATAGGGAATTCTGGGTAGAAATAGGTTAGTCACGTGCACGCAAAAAATCTCAAAAACAGAAACTTGCATAAAGCGATGGAAATCTGTATAGAAATGTAAAAACATTGATTCTTACATGCATGATTTGATGCACGTTCCATGACTTTATAAATTGACGTTAAATCAATGAATTGCAAAATACGTTCAACACATGATGCAGTACAATATATCGAGAGCAAAAATTCGTTCAGCCTTTTGAACATATTTCGGTGGAGTGGTGGCGCAGTGGATTAGCACACTTCACTTTGAACCTGGTCACCTACGTTTGAATGCCAGGCACGAGTAACACCGGTGGCGAATGATATCTGCACACTGACCAGCATGGTGAAGTATGATCAAACCATTCATATGACCAACCACCCTATAGTGTGTGGAGGCACTCATCGAGAAATGTAAGTTTTAGTTGGAACATAATTTAATTGACGAGCCATGCATGTGCTGTCTATTGAACATATGGCATACATTTTCTTGGCACATCTACGGTTTTCATTCAAAATCATTAAACGAAATGCCTTCTCTACTATACAATCAACTAATATTTTGTATGTTTATCTGTAGAACTACACCTCGAATGCCCCACTAATTTCAATGAATGAGGTGTCATCTGAAAGAGTATCATATGCAGTTTATGCAAACTAGACCAAAATTCCCCAAAAAATTTACCTTCCACCCGATAATTTGACTTACTGCCTGGCGCCTGTGCAGTTCATCTATTTTATCATTTGCAATGCTCGGTTGTGCAATGAGGCCCTATTTAGAGAATAATACAATGGACAGAAGCAGCGTATGCCTTTTGCAAGGCGCGTGTACAAGGCGATAATGGAGGGAAGCCACTGGATCTCAATGAGATGTCCAATATATTGTCTAAAACAGTGAGCGGTGGAGGGCTCAGACGAGTTGAAGGCTGGTGAGTGGAGACAGGCGTGCGAGTGACAGGGGGGGGGGTGAGTGCCAACCGTGCGTCAAGCCACCCCCCTTCCTTCGAGCCGGGCTGCCCTTTCAATTCGCATGCATCGCTCAAAAATCCGGGCACACTTAAAAAAAATGTAATGACCGCAACTTTTTTTTCGAATCGCCACAACAGACAACCAACCAACCAACCATACGTCGGCTCGCACAGTTGAAAGTCACACGCGTGTTACGAACGCTCTGTGGCTAAAGGAAACAGAGCGAGGAGCGCCAAGCGACACGTGCTTTGTCGGGGTCACCTGTGCGCTGCCAGCCGAATGTGATTGCCCAACTCTACTGTCCCCAATACAGGTTGCTTAAAAAAGAAAAGAAGGTCTGCGTTTCAGGAAATGAGCTTAAAACAAAACTACGTTACGACCCAGCGGACAAGAATGGAACACGTGTGGCATGTTGAACGGCCAAGTGCAGTTTGAACCTGATTAAGATGGCTCCAATGGGTAGCACACACCAGAGGTCGCAAACGGGTTTTGATTCCTTACCCGTACCCGACCGCACCAGGGTCGCAAATGGGTACCCGTACCCGGCCGGGTACGGGTACCCGTTCCCTACCCGTACCCTACCCGAAATGAGTGACAAACGGTTACTCACCAGTGACTCACGGCCTACCCGTACCCGACCGCACCAGGGTTGCAAATGGGTACCCGTACCCCGCCGGGTACGGGTACCCGTTCCCTACCCGTACCCGTACCCTACCCGAAATGAGTGGCAAACGGTTACTCACCAGTGACTCACGGCCTACCCGTACCCAACCGCACCAGGGTCGCAAATGGCTACCCGTACCCTGGGTACGGGTAGCTGGGTATCGGGTAGGGTACGGGTATCGGGTACCCGGTTGCGACCTCTGGCACACACACACTGAAAAAACCGAGACTCCCCAGCAGAAAAAACGTTCGTCTTAAAATGAATCAAAAAGCAATGCATGTATTCGCTGTGGTCTGGTGAGTGGTGGGCAGTCACTCGTAATTTCAGTCTGAGACCCAACAATGAGGTGATAATCCGGGCCAGCACATTGGTTTGGGTTTCACGTTGTCATTGAAGTCATGGGGTTGTTGTTTTTTTTACGGGACTTCTAGCTTCATTAAATATTTAAAATGTATTTCCTCCAGAAGCATCTCATCAAGCATCGTCAGTAGTTTCAGCGGCAACTAATTATCAAGCGATGTTCTTCATTAAAAGGCCACATTTTTGAGCATCATTTTTGGCAATCGATCTCCTCCTGTTCCGCCAGATGCGGATGGCAACAGTAAACGATTAACCCGTCAGTCATTAATATGATCCGCCAAAGTACAGGTAACAAAGCGAGGATCTATGATATACCTGTGGAAACATAGTCCTAGCGTACGGCAAGGAAAGACTATCAGGTGCGCGTAAGGCATTGGATGGATTATTGTTGTTAGTGAATAGTGTGTGCAATGACAATACATAGTAAGCGCACTGGAGCCTGCAGGAGATTTAAATGAGACACATACCTAAGGTGACGTACATTGCTCAGTGCAGTGTCACAGTGTCATGGTCTCAATATGCTGCGAGAGAACTGGACGGTCAGGTTCAGCCCTTTTCCAATAACACGAACAATGGCCAAGCCTCAGACCCCCCAAAAAAAATCACATACTTGGGACATACACCGCCTGTAACCCCCTGCAGAACATTAACCCAGAAAGCGTAACAACACACGTGTGGGAAAACGTACATATTTTACCAAGCATATTATTGTCATTTGCGTGGCGTCATGAAATATTCATGACTTATAAAGTATTCATTACTCCAGCTAAGTTATAATAGAAAGTACTTCGTGCGAGTGTCAAGAGAAATCTGGGAGTCGCTTGCTGAATGGACAATCAGTCCAGTCAATTCCAGCCGATTTTACCCACCTTGGTTTGTACTGTGCTCAATGAAATAAAATCGCATTTGTAATCTAGCACTGTAACGTGTTATTTTTATGCAATCCATATATAAAGCAACGACACGTAATTCAGGAGAGAAAGAATACAACTTTCACTGATACTTTACATTATAAAAAACATTGCATCCCCAATTGTATGCACAAGCTTGATTTGAAGCTTTCGTGACTGCAGGAATCCATACTCTTTAGTTCTTTCGGTAAAGTCACATAGGTATAAACATTTATTTTTAAAAATATATTTTATACCTACGTGACGTTACCGAAAGAACCAAAGAGTATGCATGCACAATTGTATAATTTTGCATTGCTAAAGAGGATTATTACAGGTACTGCAATATGAAATTCGGGTATAAAAGTAATTGTTTGGTAAGAGCACCCTACGAATGTAACAAATCCGTGTACCTGTGATTTCTAAATGACAAAATTACCGGCGCGAATTATCCTGCATGAAATGTGACAACAGCATTCGAAATTCGTTTTCACGCATTAGCCGTTCACTCACAAAAAGTAACATTATTTTACATGGGGCACTGTGACACCTAACAACGCCATGAACTTAAGGTGCTCAACATTTGTCAAGGAGCATATTGTTGTAAACGCAAAGTGCACATTCATTCCATCGCTTTGTTCGTCACTCAGCAACATCATTACAGGAGAGTCTGTCTCACACGGTGCAGGCTTGCGTGACCAACATTAACCATACGAGTTTTTTGGGTTAGATCGTGTCAATATAAATGTGTCGTTAAACCCGCCGCCACCCAACACAGCCAATTAGTAAGGTTAGAAAAAAATGTCGTGGGTTTACCCTCCAACACACCGGTGTGCTGTACTAGTAACGACCTGGCATGCTTTCTTGACCTCTCATTCACAGTCTATACGAGTGGAGAACACTCAATGGGCATGACAACTGCCCGCATAGCCCCCTCTTGTCACACACACACACTGACCACCCATCGTACATGTGACATGTCGCCGTCCAGGAGCACATGATCAGGGCAATGCCACACAATTCTCACCTGCAGCGCTTGAAACGGCCTTTCTCTCGCTCCCTCTCTCTCTCTCGCTCCCAACTATCCTCTGCGATATGAAGCCGAGACGACTCACACTCATTACGCAAGTCTGCGGGGGGAGTTCCGACACTGCCAAGCCTCAACAGCCACACCCACCGCCGTGGTGACATCACCAGTGGCTGCATCAGCTGTTTAAATGGGTGGTGGGCCGAGCACGTTCTCTACTGATTAGGAGCAGAGGTTGTAGCTTCATACTGGTAGGAACCTCCAGGTTACACCAGCCCACAGGGGATTATTGTGTCCGTCGTGCAGGGAGGGGCTGGGTGGGGGGTGGCAGGGTGGGAAGGGGCTGGGTGGGAAGGGTGGGGAGGGTGGGGCTGGGTGGGGAGGGGCTGGTCACCCCGTGGTGCCCTTATAAAACTCAACGTTTAACCTACTCACGCCGGCTTGTGCCCGCCCTCACAGTCGGGCATATTTGCGGAATACACCACGCCGCCGTTGACCCTGACCATTGACCGAGCAACCCAACGTTCCTACCAGCTCCCTCCGCAGGAATGTGTTTTAAATTTGGTAAATATAATTACGTTAAATGAAGGTCAATGTGATTTTCTGCTCAAATGACAATGAACATTGCATCGGGGCATCGTTGCTCATCCCCTGTCTACAGCCCCGAGCCAGTGGTGGAAATTCCACATTCCCATGGCAGGGATGAATCTATCCATAAGACAACTATGGTTGACTTACCCCCAAAGTGGTCCTTATTTTGTCGACCCCAGAGCGATGATGGGCTGAGTCAACCGCAACTAGGATATAAACGCGCATCTTTACAATTGCAAGCTGCTCGGTCTTAGGCACCTGGCTGGATTCATACATCATAGCTCTTGTCATTAACAAGACGTTAATGTATTTAATTAAAGACAGCAATAGCCTATTTTGGTAATTGTACAATAACACAGTTTAATAGCATCCGTGATTTTCATATCCAATGGAGTCATTTCAACATGCGTTACACAGAAGACACATTGTGCTCAACCATGATCAATCCACTGCTGAATGAAGAACACCCCAAGCTGCAATCTCTCGTTCTTCCAATTCAGCAAACCATCGCACGCACCTTTGGCTCGAATTCCATTGTTAGTCTCAAACTTTGCCTGCCACGTCTTCGAGTGACGGTGTTCTACACAAGGCTCACCAACTGGATGCGAAACCTAACACACTCACCCCTCCGTTGTTTCTCATTGCAATTCGAAACTTACCAATCATCTTCTCAAATCTGCACTTCACCTAATTTTGCATTTAGTCATACATTACGATGGTGTAATATGTTTTGATCTCACTTACAGGTTGGTTAACTTCTTCATACATTTACCATATATCATCGTCATCGTCGTCAGGACTTGTGGTTAGAGAATATTTGAATTATATTTAAATTGTCTGGAGTCTTAACGTTATCTTGGCAATGCTATCCGATGAACTACTCTTCGACAATTCAAGCTCCGTGTTAGATTCCTGGAGAGATTTCTGTCCTCAATTTTCCGCGTAATTACCATTAGCTCTCTCGGGAAGGGATCGGTGTTCAACCCCGAAGACAAACCGAACTGTGCCATTCTCTTCTCGCCTCTCTGATGCCGACTTATCTTAATTTATCTTGTTCAATGAAGCTTCATTACAGTAGTTAATTGGGACCCATGAGTTTTGGGACCTATTATTGGATAGGATCCATGGGTCCTATTTTGATTTGAAGCTTTCGTGGCTGAAGGAATCTATACGCGCTGGTTCTTTCGGTAAAGGCACGTAGGTAGAAAAAATAATAATAGAATACGACGTTTCGGTCGCAACACCTGATGACGGACGCTTGTGTTGCGACCGAAACATCGTGCTCTATTTTTTTTCCAATCTACGTGACTTTACCGAAAGAACCAGAGAGTATGGGGTCCTATCCAATAAACGAATTTCACCATGCATACATAAAAACGCATGCTATACGCATAAACACATGCTGTACATATGCAGTATTCTG
Organism: Lampetra fluviatilis; assembly: GCF_964198595.1. Taxonomy (NCBI): domain Eukaryota; kingdom Metazoa; phylum Chordata; class Hyperoartia; order Petromyzontiformes; family Petromyzontidae; genus Lampetra; species Lampetra fluviatilis. Next base: position 6,431,013 of record NC_136294.1, read on the forward strand.
TAATGCTAATAATAGCAAGTGACATAAACGATGCGCTGGCCATTAGTGCTGTGTTAAAATAGTACGTGTCACTGCACAAGGAAAGTGACTCATGGAGATAAACAAAGAGCTTTCACGAACCAATTATCTCCGCTCCCTTTAGGGACGCAAGCGACACTCACTGGCCTCATAGTAGGCAATGACTCAAACTCATTATCAATTCAGTGTACACTTTGTACAGTACGTTACTTATCATTCTTGCGTGTAATGTGCAGCGCAGCCTTTCCTTGCAAATCAAGAACGAACACGAGCATCGAAACAGAAGATGTTGTATATTAATTGAATTATTTGTAGAAAAAAAAATGTTTTTTTCCCGAATTCTCATCTTGGTTTATGAGCAATAATACCAAAATGCTGCAGTTATTTTTGTTGTTTGTCACTGTAAACATTTCGGCCATATGGATCATTATATTCGGGTGCTCAATTCCATGAGGCTTACGGAAATCAATACGGCACCGGTTCAAGAGGCTTCACACATTGCACGTGGGCTGCGACACTGCCTGGACGCTGCAGATAACTTCCTCTGCACCGTGGCAGCAATTCAAGAGCACGCACCGATTTAGGGTGGAAAGGGCGCTATATCAATCCTTAATAGAGAAGAGTAGAAAAATGGAAGGAACAGGAAAGAGAGGTAGGCCTAACAGAGAACGGGCTTGAGGACGACATCAGAGATTGGTGCCAGAAAGATGTGACATTACTTGAGCATATTGGTACCAGACAGAGGAAAATGGGAACAAATGACGAAATGTGCAGTGGACACCAACGGGCTATCTGCCCATGGATCGTGATGATGATGAAATGATGATGATACTACCCAGTAATCTGTGGCCAGGCCGATACCATACGATTCACCACAAGGTAACACATTCCTGCGGAGGGAGCTGGTAGGAACGTTGGGTTGCTCGGTCAATGGCCAGGGTCAACGGCGGCGTGGTGTATTCCGCAAATATGCCCGACTGTGAGGGCGGGCACAAGCCGGCGTGAGTAGGTTAAACGTTGAGTTTTATAAGGGCACCACGGGGTGACCAGCCCCTCCCCACCCAGCCCCACACCTCCCACCCCCCCACCCTCCCCACCCTCCCCACCCAGCCCCTCCCCACCCAGCCCCACCCCTCCCCATTTTTGGATGCACGATGGACGGACATACACAATAATCCCCTGTGGGCTGGTGGAACCAGGTGGTTCCTACCAGTAAAAGGTGCGATGCTGCAATGTTTTGTTTACTCCACCGCTGGCAGAAGGGCCTCCTCCCCCACTGGGAGAGAGCTCAAAGAGAACTCTTATAGAGGTTACTTTGGCCTACTCTTTCACGCTCGCCAAAAGTCTTGTAAGAGTTTAACATATAGGCTCTGGCGACCAATATTATCCATTTTTTTGGGTTAGATCGCATACATATAAACGTGTCATACGAAAAGTCGTACTCGAATTGTATTTGTTGTGGGTTTACTCTCCAACACACCGGTGTGCTGAAATAGTAACTGGCACATTTTCTTCACGTGACAAACCTTACCAATTGGCCATGTCGGGTTTGACGACACATTTATATTTACGAGATCTAACCCAATCGTTTTTTATGACGTCTTGGAAGAGGTCAGAGTATCCACAATTTATCCCACCACACGTGACATACCAATTTATTACCTGTGCTGTACCCATTTATACTGCTGGGTAGACAGAGCGAAAAGTGTGGGGGGGGAGTTAGAAATTGCACCGTTGTTTCAACTACCGCAGCCGCGGTGTCGAGATGTTAACTACCTCGCCTGATATACAGGAGGTCATGGGTTCGATCCCGAACCTGACGTCTATATGTTTGGAATTTGCATGTTCTCCCCATGGTCGTGTAGATTTTTCTCTGGGTCCTCCGGTTTTTCCCTCCACATAGTGCATTTAGAGTATTTGGCTGCTATACATTTCCACGCGATAAGCCACTTCATTGAGCTATAATTTGTGTTAGCCATGTCGCTTCTGAAAAAGAGCTATATAGTTCAGTGGGGCCTTACCTGGTAAAATAAAAAAACGCGATGGCTGGATTCGCAAGTCCAGCATGTGCTAACCATGGCAGCAACCCGCGAACATGGCTCATATCCTGTCTTTTGATTACTTTAACAGCAGTCTGTGAGCCAAGCCAGGTAGGGGCCACTCTAGAAGCACACAGAAAAGCGTGCCGAGTACAGTACTATACATCCTATTCGGAGCTGCTTTCCAACAGTGTGCACGCACGCATACTTGGACTTTACTTATAACTGGGCGAGGGGTGATTCCAAGTACACTTTCTGGTATCCCACAATCAACAGTACAAAAAAGTTCAACATGCATATTTGAGTTTAGTTTGTTGTCCCCCCCCGCACCTCCGATTGGCATGGTTGGCTACGTATGGTGAGAAAGAAGTTCAACATAGTACATATAGTGCGGGATAGGTCTTCGATTCATTGAGACTGAAAAGTCAGTTGCACAGTTGTGTAATGCTGCAGCAAACGGTTTACCTGAAACATTTTGCTGGATAGAGGGGGAAATTCCTGCAGGAAGCGTTTTCGATGCTCACTCTTCCACCCAAGGGCGATTCCCGTGAGAATCGGGATTCTTCTATGGGATGCATGTAGAATTTCCCTCGCACCGTACGTAGATAAACGTGCTAAAATCGGAGGTGCGGGAAATATTCCTTTTATCAAGGATATTCCCACGTGAAAATCTCCTTTCATTCGCACTGGAATCCCATCTGAGATTTGGTCATGCAAGAATTGGTGCAATGGGATGGGATTGCATTGCGATTCCATTACAGAACTAGCCGAGCTATGCTTTGGCTATTCGTAACTTAGCACAACACTTCCAATTCCAACTGGCCAGAGGCAATTCGGGCAGGCAGGTGCCTGCATTTCCATTGAACGAGGCACCATTGAACAATATGCCGGGCTCCTCACAGCCCCCCCACCCCAATTCAGATTCCACTGACGGGGGGGGGGGCTACGTTCTACTGATAAGAATCTAACAATTGAATGATCATCATTCCAGGTGAGAAACCGGTGAGAATCTCCCAACTCTAATATGGAAGGGGGTGGTAGGTGTAAACCCGATTGTAGAAGACAAACGGTTCAGACCAGAGTGGGTGATGTTAACAGCCTATAAGTAGAACGTGTCTTAGATAAGGCATGTCCGCATCAAGAGGATTGTCAAGAAAAGCCTTGCATCGAAGCCTATAAACATTTTGAATTAAAAGCTTGTTTCGAACTCATGTGCATAATAATAATAACCTAAACACCGCCGTCACCTTTGGGCAAATTTCCATCGTCAGCAGCTCAGGTTGTTGCGTTTGTAAAAAAAAACAGCCATCATAAAATGTTCACAAGAGGTTTTTGGGTGAGATCGCGTAAAATAAAAATGTGTCGTGAAACCCGCCACCATCCGACGACAGCCAATTAGTAGGTAAAAAAAATCGTGGGTTTTACCCTCCAATTAGTAAGGTTCGTCACGTAAACAAAACATGCCAATTGGTTACTCGCACAATGTTCACACCGATAGCGGCTCCCACCGTTCGAGTGTAACAAAAAGGTGTGAGGGGGGGGCAAATCTGCATGAATTCTCCGTGGCCCTAAAACACGCAGCATCGCCAATACAAATGCAGGGCAATCAAAAACAAGGCTGGCCGGGACAGGGCGTCTTGAGCGTTTAGCGTGCAACAAAAAAAAACAACCAAACACGCTTAAAAGGGGGCGACAGTATGGCTCCAGCAAGAGTCACATTTGCATTCTGTGAAGCGTAAAAAAAGTCTTCCGCCGTTAAATTCCGTGAAGGCGTTGGAAAAAGGGGGTTTAAAAAACAAACGAGCCCCTTCGTGGCCACATGTTACAGCTGTCGTGTGACCAACAATGCGCGTTTGCCCGTGCCCAATTTCCCCGTGGGCAAGCTCCATAAGTTTAGCAACTTGTCAGAACGCCATGAAGCGTACGGAACAAATTTTTTTATTTTATTTTATACCCCCACTCCTCCTCCACTCACCACCCCTTTCACACTGTCCCTTGTCTAGCCAACTATGAAGGCACTAAATCTAGTTGACCCACAGACCCCCAGAACCGAAGCCGTGGAAAGTGAGTAATGGTCGCAGACGAATATTCTATCAAACGCTGCAGCAGGCTACGCTTGGGCAACTGTGTCCATCCCCAACCGCGAGTTGTGTGTGCCGCAAGCACTTTACACTTTGTCACACCGCTCACTTATACAGTGCAAGCCACTTAAGATTATTTGGAAGGGCCTTAACTTTTTCAGCTAAGTGGGTAGGGCTGAGCCTGTCTGAGCTTTAAGGGATTTTGGTCGGAGTGACCTGGGCAGTCAAGGGACAAACAAAGGAGGGTAAGTGCGCAAAGGGGTCTTCCTCCAGAACACGAAATCTGCCGATAGCTTCCCCGTCGCTCGTGGAAGATGCCCACGAGGAATGACAGACGTTACAGTGTGCAGCTGCTCCTCTCCGACTGTGTAAGTAATCGATTTCTCCACCGGCCATCGGTTCGATTTCTCGACTAACATCGGGCAAAACATTTTTGCGTGGTTAAAAAAAAAACCCGTGTCACCTCTGTACCCACGTGTAACGCCGGACGGGGAAGTTGTGGGTGGGTACGTGGGTTGGAGGGGGATTCCTGGGGTCGTTGCCATTTTTAAAGACACCCAAGTAATCCCCCACAATGTCAAATATTTGATTATAACATTGAGTCAATAAATTAACTTAATCGTCCCAAGTAAAAAAAATGGTTCGGTGTTATCCCACGTACCACAGCCATAACCCTCTGTTCTGTAAATGGGCGGGTAAAGTACAGCCCCCTTGTCAATATGCTGCTGGATAAGGGCCTCACGCGGTGCAGGTCATGGGAGTTATGTGACCATACTTCATCACGTTGGTCAGTGTGGGTTGAAGGTGGGGAACGTAATTAAAGGAGCATAGAATGATAGTAGAACGATGGATTTTGCTGCAGCCTGCTCTGGTGCCCATCATGCATCGCCACAGCCTATAACTGTTGCGCATGTTGGTTCCCCATCTAAGGCTCAATGAAGGTCTCATTAACTGAGCAGTGTTATTAGTTCAGAAATAAATAAAGGTTGTGAAACGGGCTATTGTCATCATCTGTGAGAAAGAGCTTTCGAGCTCATTGGTTAACCTCGAGTACGATTACATATTCTGATTCCAGGATCTGATGAAATCCGGCCAAGTCCAGGTGACACATAAGGTTTTATCCAGCCATAATAACTCTCAAGAGAAGACAATCACATGCATTATCGTGCCTCATACACATATCTGCAAGGTAATTGTTGTGTTTTTTATTTATTTAAATTCAAGACGTCTGTTCAGCGTGGAAAAGTAGGCCCAATATCCTCTTGGGAGGCTTTCTAGAGCTCCCTCTGCTGGAGGCCCTTCCACCAGCAGTGGAATGAGCAAGCCATTGCAGGGGCTGCACAACCTTAACAATTGTTTTTATTAAAATCCACTGCTCGTGATAATTTAAATGTGCAATTTCAATTTTTTTAACGAAGCTTATACGCTGCAGAGCAATTAAGCAGCTACTGTAATGTTTTTTAGATGTTTGCGGCGAGACACTTTCACAGGCATTGCAAACTATATCGTGGGTGTTCATGGTTCTTTCGGTAAAGTCACGTAGAATGGAAATAATAAAATAATAAAAATAAAACATAATAAAATAATTCTCACGAATTATCTCCTCGACAGACCTGTTCTCCACCTGAGGACGGCTACTTGCGTTGTGGCCAAAACGTCGTGAGAATTATTTTATTATGCTTTATTTTTATTATTTTATTATTTCCATTCTACGTGACTTTACCGAAAGAACCAAGAAGATGAATCCCTGCAGTCACGAAAGCTTTAAATCGAAATATATCGTGGGTGCTTAATTTGGCTACATAAAGAAGCCTGCATTTGCAGAGTTCAATGGCCTCTTTAATTTCTAGACACGGTAATTATGCTAATATAGCATCCGTACTCTCGTTAATTTTTTTTATAAAGCTCCAAGATGAAACAGAAAATGTTGCTCTTGCAGACAAGGACATTCCAATCAGGAGCATCCAACCGTGGCCCTCGAGTGCCAACTTTAACCACGTTCATGGCAGAATTAGAGTGGGATGTTTGCACAAGGATGAAAGTGTGAGCTACCCACATTCAATCAAGATTACAGGTTCATGCTTTAGATGTATAGCCACCGACTTCCCCATCCACCCCAGCCTGTATTCGTTTTTTTTCTCTCCAGCCTCCCCATCACTTCCCACTCACTTCTCCCCATCGGTCAGCACAGCTTACTGCGCTCCAACTACTGTATATCCTGATACCAAAGCCTTGAGAGATCCATAATTTCAATTATGGCTCCAACAGGCTTTCAACTTCTCAACATCACAATATAACCGGAATTCAACACCGCATCATTACATTACAACCATTGGAAATGTAAGTATGTTTTTCATGATTATGTTTTTTTGTAGGTTTCGATACATAGCACAGTATTTCAATTCATATTATGTAACTGTATTCAAAATTAAATAACGAGAAATGCAGTCTCTGAGATTAACTATGCTAACCATGCAGACTGCAGAGATCTCCGTGGAATTTATGCAATCTCCTGAACATAAATACATGCTTCCGACAGTGTGTGCACTTTTCTGATCACCTTTGCAAGCTTACGATGCCACTGTTTGAAATCTACCTTTATTTACTACCACGACTGCATTCTCACATCCCACAAAGCTGACCCTACCAACTCGTAGGTTGTGTAGCCACCTCAACGCACAGGAGCAACACGTCAATTATAAAGAAGGATGCCGACGTGAAGCCGATTGGAATGGAAACATTTTAGCGAGCTGAATGTTGTAACGTTAATAACGAACAGCGAAAGTAGTTTAACGATTTATGCTGCGATTTGTAGGTGCATTCGATCATTTACTATCCATAGTTGTATTTTACATGTCTCATGATTTTGATGTGACATCATCAATTGGGTTGAACTGTCAAGGTGATGTCACTGCAACACCTCTGGGAGGATGACAGGAGTTTTTTGGAATACTAAGTCCTTTACAGTATTTATAACTAGGCCATAACAAGACGAATATTATTTTTTTTAAAGCATGCCTAATCAGACGAGGCCCCGTGATTGCATTAATGTTAGGTTCATGGCACATTTTTTTATGCCAAGTTGCCCAATATTGTGCATGTTAAATGAATTATTTTGAATCTTTACTCGTAATAGCCATGCAGTTTTAAAGCTTTTTTTCCAGGAGGATCCTACATGTGGAGTTTCTTAAATCTCCCCCACATCTGTCCATGCATTCATTGTTATTTACAAAGCAAGACTGTTGCATGAACTTTAAATATTAAATGTCAATGGCAACGCAAGATAAATAATTCTGAGAAAGCATCATCTTTAGGAACATATTTGATAACACTTGCCAAAAAGACATCTTCCCAACAGTGAACTTTTCAAGGCACAATTTACCTGCTTGCTTTTTAAATCATTACGGGGCACACTTACTAGAGATGTAGCTGCTCGTGTGTGCATCTCCCAGAAGGCCTGGTTGTACATAGTGATATCACAGAGCCCCAAACAGTTACAATTTCTCTGTTACTCATTAAATCTGAAAGAAACAAAAATTAAACTCATTACACTGCCTTTCAGCGAGTAGACTGCACTACGGTCTCTGTACGCTTGACCACAAACCGTGGATTAAGAGTATAATTTCAATAAAGGTATTAAAAAAATAGATAACCACATGAGGAGTAAAATGCTAAATCTCTTTCAAGGTAGACTCAGAAGGAGCCCATCAGTAAATAAGGGTCCATTCATAATAAGGGAGCTGTATTTTTTTATATACTGGAAAACTGTATGTAGCACTCAATGTTTTATTCAGGATGAATTATGTTGTTTGTTTTTTTAGCTACAGCCCTTCTATTATTAATACAGCACATATGTTGAAGTATAATTTCCATATGTTAAAGGTAACACGAGTGCACTGACGCTATGGACTTAAAAACAACTTTGTGGAACTTTGTGTAAAAAAAATTGAAACAATTTAACATACCGTAGTTTAAATCAGCTAACGATGGGCATTCTAATCTACCGACATGCAAAATGAGATGTAAAATGTTACTTTGGCACGTAACTATATTTGTTGAATGTTTTTCTTGATAAAAAAGCAGACTACTTATTACAATGTCCAACCGATCATTTAAACATACAAGGGGATCCATTATAGTCACTTCACCAAATTTCCAACGACCCTCTCCAACTCTTGTTTCTCAACAGGTAATTGAATAGTGTTGTGAAAACGACGGCTCCACGTCTTACAGAGAGGAGAGCGCTCGAGAAAGGTTTACTGTGATGACTCTTCAGATTGGTGAGATACGTGCAGAGGTTTTACATTTCCATGCTAGTGTTTTGATGCCTCACATTTTGGCGGGGTGTCTATAAACGGATCACCCTCTGGAATCTATTTTTTATTCGAGAAATTAATAGGTGGGTAAGCAATTATGGTGTTGTAGCTCTGATTTTTTTTTATGACATTTGTTTGGACATCTCCTATGGTGATTATTGATAGTCATATCGTAAATATAACGTTGGCCCCAAAGTAACATTTTACCATACAATTGCATTGCCACTGATTTTGTATTCACGTAATCTATTGTGATGCAACACCAGTTGCAATGTTATATTGTGTTATTCACTGTGCATAAACATCTTCATGATATAGCTACAATACTGTACGATGATCATGTGGTGATTTGTTAAAACATTAACAAAAAACACGCAATATTGTGCTCTCAAAAGACTCTGCGTGTTGAAATAAAGTGTTATATTTTATAAATACTCCATGGTATGTGCACTCCACTACAAAAATCGTAAACACTTGTAGAGATGAAGCATAAATAACTTATCTGTGCACAAAACAGCATTGACATTTCACAATAATTTCGTAAATGCGGCACTGCCATTGAATACCATGCATTATCCTGCAATGCGCAGAATTATTTCAGCTATTACACAAATCATAATTGAGAACACGGATTGACGTGTCAAATAATGACCCCAGATGTGTGTGCATGGTTAAGTCATCGAGCGGTGCGCGAATGCCGTCCATCAGCTTTACGATATCAGCCCACAGTCTGGCAGAAGGCTTTACCACGGCGTCCCTATGGAAGGCATCACAATTCACAAAACGGCTATTTGACATTTGTGTATACGACACACACACACACACGCGAATAGCTCCCCAAAGGCGGCAATGTCGGTAGCGCTTCTCGTATTTTAAAACGAAAAGATCTGCCCGTATACCATCACATTACGCCCAATGGTTTACTGTATACCGCATCTTACACCCACTCAGCCGTTCGTTCAAATGTGCCACAATTATTAAATCAAGTACCGGCACTGTTTGTAAATACTGTATTATTGATTTTTCAAAAGATTCTAGCAACGCTCAAAATAAATCGTTGGGGGGGGGGGGGGCGGGACAATTGACATTTCGACAAGCGACTTGTAACACACACACACACGGCATGCAGAATTAGTGACAAACTCTTGGCCGTGTGACCTGCCCCACCCAGCCCACACACAACCACACGATCACCACCCAGCCCCATCCCAGCTGAACTACGGGCGCAACAATAGCTCGCTCAACCTCAAAACAATAAAGTCACATCTTCCGTGCGTCATCCTCCCGAGCCACGGACATCATCCATTCACACACGACCACACACACACACCGTGGAACGACAGCAGGAGGGAGAGATGCACGTTTTTACATAACGCCGGCCATGCAGCAGCAGCAGTAGCAGACAGCTCGCAATACTAAAAAAAAAACCTCGGCCTGCAACGTACGAATCAGCTGTTCTCAGCAGCATGTGCTGGATTTTTTTTTACAATTTGATGCATCCTTCCACACCGCAATATATGAATCAATCAACTTTTTTTCACCCCCCCCCCCCCAACAATCCCCTCCAATCTAGCTTAGCCCTACGTACAGACAAAACGCGAGAGATAGATGATGTTCAAGGCGCGTGTGTGTGTATGCACATTTATAAATGGGTTCCTACCGTTAACACGCGCCAAGGATCAGTGCCTCTCCCACGGCACCGCAGGAATACCCCCCCCCCCTGGCCCCCGATCACCACCAACCCAGCGCGAGACGAGCACACGGCTGGTTGCTAATCTGGACTGTGCTCGCTCTCCTCTGTCCCTCCTCTCTCTCTCTCTTTCTATCGTAGGCAAAACGATGACATCACCGTGCCCACTTGCTGGGGATCGAGGAGGAGGATGGGAGGGGGGGTGTGTGCTGCTTTATTTGCAGGCAAGGCGTGCGTGCGTGCCAGACTCCCCGCACGCCCAAGCCGCCACCAGCGTTGTGACGCTCACGAAGAGGCCCAGTTTGACTCCCCCCCCCCCCCGTTGGCATTTGTTGTTTTGCCACCAAACTCTACGGCACAAAGGTGGCCCCGTAAGTCTGGAATAATTGGGGGGAAATAAATAATTCATGTTTTTTCTTCTTGGTTCTTTCGGTAAAGTCACGTAGAAGGGAAATACTAAAATAATAAAAATAAAACATAATAATTATTATATTAAAACATAATAATTATTATGTTTTATTTTTATCGCAAATGATATAGCTCAAACATAATAATTAATGTTTTATTTTTATTACTTTATTATTTCCCTTCTACGTGACTTTACCGAAAGAACCAAGAAGATGAATCCCTGCAGTCACGAAAGCTTTAAGTCGAAATTTAATTCATGTTTTTGTTTTGTTTCCGCAGGCCCAAGATGTCTCTGAGTAAGGATGCACGAGTCCAGATAATTCCACTCGTCGGAAATCGAGGGAGGTCGCTGTTGAATTTAACAGACTGCATCCAGACCGCGAGCTAACAACACAGAGCTGTGTTTTTCCTGTGATTCCAGATTCATGGGACACCCTGTATATATTTTATATTTGATCAGGTTAGGGTCAAACTGAGTGATATAGCTATTTGTTTCCATAAACAACAGAGCTATCGCAAATGGTATAGCTCAACGAAGTCTGGTTTATCACGTGGAAATGTTGTAGCAGCCAAATACGCTAAACGCGTGTGATGTTGATTCTAAATGTGGACGGCAAAATCCACGCGACCACGAATGTACGGGGGTTGTCCAGATGTCTTGTGACCCCTCCATTTCATTCTCTAAAGAGTAATATTTTTAAAAAGTAAGATTAATTTAAAACATGAATAAATATGCACAGAAAAAAATGTTAGGGGTCAATTAATTGAGGGTCATAAGACTTCCTGAGACATCCTGACCACCGTGTACAACACAGGGACAGATGCTTGCCCTGTAACCGAGTTAACAGAATCTAAATATAGTAAGAATCTAAATATGTATTTATCCTGAATAAATCCGACGAGCGATGAAACTTTTTCACAGATGTCCAGTAAACATGCCAACCTTATGGGTCAACGTTTGGTTGGCATGTGTTTGACACCGTTAGATCAACGTTTAAACTGTTGGGACCAATGTTGGCCCGTTGTTGGTTGGCTCAACGTCCCATGCTTGCTGTGATGATCGGAGGTTCACTATCATTGATTGAAACAAGCCCGACTGTGTGTCGAAACCGGTTCAGAAGTTTTGCGTGTCTTGAATCAATGCTGCTGAAATGATGCACTATCAGATGGCCGTGCGGCTGGTGGATTGTGTAAGACATACTTTCATTTTTTGATGGATACATGAGGACTTATGTAATTCAATTATGAGCTGCCATGATTTATGGCCGCATTTTTTTTACGTGCTGGCCAAAATTGTCATCAAGTGACGAATGGGCTTCTCTCGTTAATTACGTGCGAATACTGTTTCAACGAAATTATACAAGATGCTCTTTAACCTTTAGGATATTTGACTGTGGTTTCGATAACATTTCTGTTTGCATACGAGTACTGTACCGTGTAGTATCAGGAACTCTGACAATACTTGAGATTGTATGCGCAGGACATGTGCGCTGTGTGTTATTGATGTGTTATTTTAGTCGGACGAATTGTGGCCGAGCAAAATATTGTGTTGACTCTGTACCCAAATATGGAATCGCCTGCCAACAACACCGTCACACCGGCTAGAGAAATGCAAGTAAGCCAAATTAGGGCGGCACAGCCACGACTATGAGTGCCATAACTCGAGCCAGCGATTCCAGTGTTGCAGCAACGCCTCTGATAGCCGTGTCCTTGTCAATGGATAAGCGCACGCCACGCATTGCACATTTGCTCACAGTTAACGAGGCACGCGCTCATGCGCTCGAGCGCGTGCCTATCTGATGCCATGTGACAAAACACAGCTGGCGCGCCAGACACAATCAAGTGTAATTGCCTTCCACTGTACCGTAATTAATACTCCACTTTTAATTATGTGCCCTTTGCACGATTGTCAGCGCGCGGATCAACCTTTCTTAAAGGTCAAGCAACGATGAGCCAGCTACAGATATGAACTGCACACACTCTGGGCTCCCCCACTGATTTGTGTCTCGTTAAGGCAGTCACGCACCTCAACTGTAAGTTACTAAGGAAAAGGGCACACTTTCACTACAATAGGAGCATGGCTTCCACTTTAAAAATTATTAGAAACACAATTTGATTAAAAAGATGAACATTGTCTCTTAATTAAAACAATACAACATTTTGTCCGGCTCAAATTAGCATTTAGGCCATAGTCAATCTCCTCTTAACAGCCCTGAGACAGTGGAGGAAATTCCACATTCCTATGGGCAGAGGGTGAGGGCAAGTCTATCCAATGGACAATCACTATTGACTTCCCCACAAAATTGTACTTATTTTATCGACCTATTATGGATGATGGTCTGAGTCAACCTCCCCAACCAGAATTTTTACTCGCAACTTTCCGATTGCGAACTGCTTGCTCAACCACCGAGAGAGTACATAAGAGCATATGATAATGCTGCTTCAATGCTGCAGTGAGGTTATGTTACTGGTCATAACGTAACACACAATACACTACAGTACAGCATTTGAAACTTATGATGATTATAGTTTATGTCATTAAGGACCGTGCACTGGGCTTCTGTATTACATACGTAGTGGTATCGCGTGGTTTGCATTGGCCCTCATGCAAGGAATTAAATGGGCCCTCTGTTCAATCCCACACCCCCTCGACGCCCCTTCATATCCCAGAACCTGGACCCCTCCAGCCCATGGGCCAGAGTTCAGTTCCACGGCCTGTGTGATCGAGAGAAATGTCAATGGATAGAGCCTTCAAAACTACTGTATTACTCAACGCAACAACTTCTGACTGGCTGAGTCTTCGAGATCCAGTTTAATTAAAAGCCTTCGTTTGGCTTACTGAACCACAGGCGTCGATAGTAAACTCTCGGGTTCCCATACATTTATTTGCAGACGACAGTGGCAGATGCATGCAAAGTATTGCAATTAAAAATCTCGGCTTGTCCCTTTCTCGGTCTCAGTGTTCAACAGCTTAAATATGTTTCCATTGATTTAGATTTTTTTTCTTGTCTTTCTCCAGTTTTATCCCGGTTATGTTAACGGTGTCTTATCATGAGACAAAGAGTCTATTGAGAAGGCTCATAGAGCTGTGTGCATCATCCGTGTTAAGAGAACGGTCCACAGAAGGCGATGTCACAGAGTGGCTTCGGAAATATCTTCAAGCGACCTCTCAAATTTCATACCCTCCCTGTTACAGAGTCATCTTCATCGCATAGCAGACAGAGCAATATATATATATTTTACTCGCTGTCAATATCGTGATTACACTTGCTTATCGAGGATTTTTTTTATTAGAATTGGAATTTTACCAAATTTAATGGGGATGTTTTTTTCAACGTGTTTTTGTGCAGTCATTGCTTACCAGATTGAGATCATCAACTCGCTCCACTGGAGAATCCAAATTAATTACAGGTGGCTGAATCCCAGATGAGAACCCAGCTGTACCACCGCAGCCCTTTTACCTCCGAGTCCCCTCCCTTTTACATTTTTTTTCACCTAACCCAATTTACGTTGGTCAAGTTTACCAAGCCCTCTTAAGCAACATTCGTAACCATTTCATTATAAATGTTTTTAAATGTTATTCTTGAAAAGCTGTCCACTCAACACAATTTATATTCTCACAGGATAACGACAAAGCTATGCAGTTGGTTTAAATTATCACCCATTCAATAAATGCCAGTTTTAATTGCCCTTTATCCTATTACCATTGGTGAATCATCATCAACCATGAGCTATCCACTGCGTGATGTAATAATCACAAATGCTTAACAAAATCATAGCATTGTTTTTACGCGTGACTAATAGAGAACCCATTGCCCTACAATGGAAATAAAATGCAAATGCAATGCCGTACTCATGGAAAGCAACTACGTACTGTATTGTGGCCAATACACAATTACCACGGGTCATTACCAAGATGTAATCTGCTGATTGCTAGTGAGCCCTTGTGTAGATCACCATCACTTTAATTAGTTGTGTTTGTAAATGTACGAGTCGACAACCCGTTGCTCGGCAATGGAAAATAATAGACAGCTGTCATTTGCATACTGGTAATTAGATGCAGCATCATTGGGCGATTTCTGAAAAAAAATGCAATATTGTGGATTTACTCTCCAACACAACGGTGACTCGTTGACACGTTTTGCTTACGTGACAAACCTTACTAATTGGCTGCGTCGGGTGGTGGTGGGTTAACGACACATTCATATTTACGCGATCTAACCCAAAAAAAACCCTTCATTATGAATATTGGTTGCGAAAGCCTACGTGTCAAACTGTATGGATTTTGTTTATGCAATACATGTACAATTAAATACGGTAGACTTTTTACATGTTTGGCCTTTTGACGACACCAAAGCCAATGCAAGCCAATTTAATTAATTCATCCAGCCAACCATTAGGCACCCCCCCCCCATGTGTTTGAGAGGCCTTAAATATTTATGGCCTCAGTGAATCAGCTGCAAATCGGTGTACTGTATATTTGAGGAGACACGTCAGTGTTGTCAAGCTGTGCCCTAAATGAGGGAAGGGTTCCCATAGCCAGATGCGAAACAGTGGCCACAGTGAACGGTTTTCATCTGGGCCTCTGAAAATACACTTCTCAATGTTGTCTCTGAAAATACCGACCGATATAATATCCTTTTATTTTTATATATAGCAACAAAGAAACAACAAATCCTATATATGGAGTTGTGGTCACTTTCCCCGAGGAATAGTTTCCTCTTGAATCAGTACAGCTGAACGAGTTTACTCTGGCTGCCGTAAACTTGCGTGCATGCCCTGCGCCCCTGTCCGTTTTACTTCACCGAATACGGCCATGAAATATCTCGGATACTCGGTCCCATCGACGACGCCGTGAAACTCGGGATTGATTTGGTGGGATTTTTTTTTTCTTACCGGAGGAGTATGGAAGAACGACATACACCAATGTCCTTAGATGTCACTAATTTGTTTAAATTTTTGTATAATTCCGCACTTCACTGTGGGACAATTCACACTGCGATAGGTGTATTTTATGGTCGAGATGTACACAACTGGATCGCCTAAGGATTTTATTTTTTATTTCCCAAGCATAGTCTCAAATCCGAATTGTTGTTTATTGCCTATTATTTAAGAGAACCCGATTGACATGCCCATCACAAGCAGTGCCTTGCAATTATTCAGCATAAACAACATGCATTTCATAACACACCAATTTGAAAAATATATATATGGCTAACCGTCTGTAAAGACCTACCAAAAATTTCAGTCACATACTTGCCATGGGCAAGGACCGCAATATTCTGCCCTGACAAAGGTTATTTTATCCACCTGTGACAATGTAATTACTCATCACATTATATTGCTTTAGCTATGGGTCACTTGTCGGCAAGTGCACCGCAAGATAATTTACCAAACACGTTTTACACTGACGAACGCTTCGCATGAACAATGAAGCATGGACTGTCATCATGAGATGTTGCAAAAATAAATCAAGAATGATTCCACTGCGCAAGAGTTGCACATACAGCACTTGCAACTGCCAGGGTCTCTGAAAATCAACTGTTGTTCTTTTCCTTGAGTTATTTTTCTTCACACCGATTAAGAGAGATTATTATGCTGGACTAGTCCTTTCAATGATTAAAAGTTAACGTAGATATGTGCTAAAACCTCATCTTTCCAGTTAAAATATGTCGACAAGTTGGTCATTAACAGCATCTCGTTATAATACCCTTTCACTTTGAGCTGTTAATGGTATGCTTCTAAGACAAATCTTATACGTAATTAAATAGAAAATTACGCTTTAAATCTGTGCTACTGTATAATAGACTTTCGCCTCTTTGGGAGTTTCTATAAGGTCTAGACGGAGAAAGCGTATTGCAACGCAGCGTTCCAGAACGCGCGGGTTCCGCTTGCATGCCCTGCCACTGGGGCTGCAAGCAGCTCCCAGCAGCAGCAGCAGCAGACGTGGGCGTGTTGAGCCCAACACAAAACGCGCGAGACGCCCAGCCAAGAAAGCAACAATGCCTTGCTTGTTCCGTGATTTCCCTACAGTGTGTTCAATATCTTAAGATCAGCCCCTGTCAGCTTCCTCTGTCTCTCCAGATTTTGTACAAAACGTGCCCTCTTCCGTGCCCGCCCACCGTAGGTCGCATTCGCTTTCTTTCAGCAATATTCCTGCTCGTGGCCGTTTGACCAATATATACGTGTGATGGGAAATATTTTGCGAGATGAATGTCTCCCGCACGTCTGGCCGCAATGGCATGAGAGCTTTTGAAGAAACTTTGTGTCGGTGGCCTGCAAAAGGACAGAGGCAACGGCGCAGAGAAATAGAGGATCCCCAACCCTCAACGTCTGTGGGTATCTGTGGTTGTTCCTGAGCATCCAGGATTTGGACCGTTAACTCACCGTTTCATTCTCAGTCACTGACCGCAGAAGTCACGGCGATATGAGACGCTTATATATTTGTCTGTGCTCGGGGGGTAAACAGACTGCCCCGTGAAAAATCTGCATGGACGCTACAGAAACTCATTTGCCCCCGACATGGCGTGTGGGCCATGAATTCTATCTCGTGCAAAATAATAAAAAATGTGGTTGAGAGGCTAACATGGCTCCGACTCTTTATTGCATTATCGGAAACCAAATGCCCAAAGTCTAGTGTCAACTTCTCTATGAGTAAACGGAGTCCCTAACTACGTGACTTTACCGAAAGACCCAAGAATATGAATTCCTGCAGTCACGAAAGCTTTAAGTCAAGATTAAACGTTAGCGTTAAACTATGAAGATTTCAACGTTGCTTATGTTGGTCAATAATCATTCTGTAACTGCAATTTGTTTTTAAATACTTTCCTACTTCAACTATGTACGCCATAGTTGTGGCATAAAACACATTAGTGAACGTTACTGAACAATAATGCACATTAATAGCAGTTCCATGAATATGGAAATGGCTGTCTTTTCTCCAAAATGCACGTCTAGATTCAGTGCTTAAATTGAACCAGAATTTTATTTCAGTTTTACAAATACACGCGGTCTTAATGAATCGCAAGATCTTGATATAATTGTGTAAATGTGAATCCATGTAAATTTAAGCTCAACTACAACACGTAATGCCATTTCATCTATCTCCAACAACAGGGTAGGTTCGTAGTCTGTTAGGCCAATTATGTCAGGAAATTTACAATTACATTTTCACAATGGCCTTCCGATAATAGATTTTTATTTGAGTTTTGAAGACGACTAACCTTGTAACTGCAGAACCGTCATTGATTATTTTGTCTGTGCGCTTCAGGTATGATTGAAAGTTTATAACAGACGATAACAAATGAACACGTTGTTATATGAAGTCCGATACCGACAATTAACAACTGAACGTAAAAAAAAATCATAATCAAAACAAGTTTATAATCCGGCCTTTAGCTGGCAGATGCAAAATCAGAAGTTGTGGTCGGTACATCAACCTCCAAAATCATAATAAAAACAAGTTTGTATTGCGGCCTTGAGCTGGCGGATGCAAAATCAGAAGTTGTGGTCGGTACATCAACCTCCAAAATCATAATAAAAACAAGTTTGCATTGCGGCCTTGAGCTGGCGGACACCAAAGCAGAAGGTGTGGTGGGCACATCACTGCTGCTTGCCGTAGACGTCGTACCTTGCAGGCGGTTTCTGACGCTTTTACCAAGAACCGACGACAAATGCAGTTGGGTAACAATGCACGGCTGTCCGAAGCACATGCCGTGCAGGTGCTACCGACGGCAGCGCTGCACGTCCAATTAAATGAACACGTGTGCTTTGCTGAGCCCTGTCAAACACCAAATGTCAAAGGAGCTTGATCCCTACAGTAAGGTTGAAAACCCAGGGATCCAGTTAAACGCAAGGAGGAACGGAGTTAAATTTCGGCGTACATTGGGCCACCTATTAGGCATTTGTTTACAAGAAATACAAAAAATTACCACCATCAGCTGAAACAAAAGAGCAATTGTTGGCACAAAACTCGCCTAGCCACGTTTAAAAAAAATACGTACAGCTTATGGTAGATCGAACGTTAAGCGAATTGAATGTTACAGCACGTACAACACTGGCAAGAGTTTGAAATTTGCATAGTTTAAATGGCTTAAAAAACAGCAAGATGGTTAAAAAGTGAAATGTAAAAAAAAGCGAAATACCGTCTTTAAACTCCCGTTGAGAGAAATGTGCGCACGGTAGGGTCCCAAGGCTTTGTCTCTCTTTTGCTGGACAGGTACACTCCGCGAGATGTTGCCAAGGTTTTTGTCGAGTACTTCCTTAACCCTTGCGCCTTCTCTCTGCCTTAATTAGACACAGTTGTACATTCCTTATGCGGTGAAGGGCCAATCATTTGCTCATAAAGCTTTTTTTTTCAAAAGACAAAAAAAAGCTATTATTCACGCAGCGTACATACATACACACACATGCGGTGAGCCGGTATTCATACCAAAGAAACAAAATTGCTTGAAAAACATAAAACAAACCTCCTTCCTTGGCTCCTTGAAAAAAAAAAAATTTGAAAAGGGAAAGGAAAAAAAATCCAGCAGCAGCTCCCAGTGGAAAACAAATGGCAAACCCGCTTTGGAAAAAAAACCTGCCATATTTCCAGATAAAAACTCTGTAGCCATCAATGGAAGCTTTGTACTGCACCACGCAAATTTGACATTATTTAGAAGGGGGGGTGGGAGAAAAAAATCGCAGCCACGGTGTTGCGTGCCGGGGACCTAAAACACCTGCTCTTTCCCCGGCAAAAAAAAAATAACTCGTCCAAAGTGCCCATTCAAACAAATTTGATGTCGTGGCTCTGAATGCCAGCAAACTTCCCCTGAAATCATTTGGGAGCGCTATTAACCAAACTAGACTGAGACAACCACATTTTTAATTTACGTTGCCCCCCCCCTTGCCTGCACCCCCCCCCCCTCTTTAATGTTTACTTTATAACGATGTAACAATGTTGACGTGTACAATTGATTACCGACACGTGCAGCAACACTTTAGAGTAATTTTAAATGAAAAGCAAGGACCTCCAACGCGCAGCGACTGTGCATTCTTGCAAGTACAGTGTGTGTAATATGACCTGTTATGGACCAAATGTAATGCATTTGGCTATAAAGAATTAATAAAATACCACCTTGATTACAATTAAATACATTGGACATGCTATAGACCCTTGGTAAGTGGGCTTGCTCACTACGCGAATCAAAGCCGTTTCTGCAAATTCCCTTGGGTTCACAAATTAAAAGTAAGCGAATTACAAATATCTTTTGTAACTGACATTTTATTTAAAAAAACATTATAACATCGCAAGAACGTGAGAGATGGTGGCAGCTTGAGAAAGCCATTATCTGGCAGTTTATTGAAAGTGACGATAACGATGATGAGTAAAATGTAAATGATCACGAGATCCTGACGTTTTGCTGCAAAGTAAGACACTGATTATTTCATCTCACGAAGGAATATTGCTCATGTAATGAAAATCCAGGGTAAGAGGCAATGGTGGTGGTTGTGGTGGTGGGGACTGCACTGCATCCAAACAGAAGACTGTAGGATATCTGAGCTGGGTGAAAAAGATGAGAGCGACAGGGTGAAGAGGTGGATGGATTCCGGATATCACCTTGCATGAAACATCCCAATGATTTTAAAGCCACGCCTGCCACAACTCAACTATGCCGGACTGCACCATTTCAGGTTGGTTACAAATCTTGCGTCACCCCTGTCCAACAAAAAAAATGGATCAGTCCAAATGCAACAACAAAAAAACCCCCAACAACCTGACACCTGCAAGGTCACACAGATGTGGTGCATTAGAGTCAAAAGTGTGCCATTTTCAGCAAAGCAGCGCCACAGGAATTCCAGCCCACGCACTTTCTGCCTCGGTACTGCTAAACAGGTGTGAAGACAACCACCGAGGTACGGTGATTCTTAACGTCACTCTGACGACTAATAGCGCGACGTGAGAGCCTCGTAGCGTGTGACAGCTCTTTTTTTTTGCGGGCCGAGGAAGAATTCCACCTTCTCCCAACAAAAGAGAAATGCTCTGACGCCACCGGCCCCGCTATTTGCTATTTGGACACAGACATCAGAGGAATTCGACAGGCGCATGGCACACACGCGTGTCTGTCTCCTTGGGTTTCATGGGAAACAGCTGCCGGGAGAGGCACCCCGACCAGCACGTGAAACTCGCGAAGCCAGCAGGGAATTTTCCGACAAAGTTATTCGGGTTCAGTAAAATTAGTGAAGCTTAATTTAATCGGCTAATGAATATCGAATGTCTCTGTTTTGAATATAATTTCAGTAAAAAAGAAAAGAGAAAATGCAATGCTCAGGAATGTATTCATGCATGTTTGGTAACCTCTGCAGAAATTATAATTCACAACTGAGTGATGCTACAACAGCAGCATGGGAAGAATAATTGCAATATTTGTAGAAGGGAATTTTATTTTTGTAGAATTTTTTTTTTAAATCGCATTCGTTCAACTATAATACCAGTGCATAAATGAGATGGAATTTCAGCTCTTCTTGAAACTATTAGGAGCAATATTTTGCCAAAAACTTGATGACTTGGATAATAATTGCTTTGATTTCATGTTGAGCCAACAATTTACTCCACCATATTAAATTGTAATGAAAATGTAAAATCCTACTCAAAGCTGCTTCACGCCTCTTGTAAAACAACCTCTCGCAGTAGAATAACAGCTACACAAAACATAAATTGCCTATTCCAGTAAAGTGTACACGATTTGAGCCTAGTTTCAATCAGATATGCTTTCAATACAGTGCCATTCATGAATGTGAAAAGGTGAACATTGCGGATACAATTTACAGTTAAAATTAATTTGTACTCAGGGAGAATAAACAAATATCAAATATTTTGTATAAGCCCTTTGTCAGTCCACAGAAGGATGAAGGCCTCCCCACAGTGTGTTGATCTAAACTATTGAAACTATAAACAATTTTTCTTTTATTTTACCAGGTAAGGCCCACTGAGCGATGTAGCTCCTATTCAGAAGCGACCTGGCCACAAATGATAGCTCAAATAAGTGGCTTATTATGTTGAAATTTATATCAGGCAAATACTGTAAACGCATGTTTATAAATGTGGAGGGAAAAAACGGAGGACCCAGAGAAAAATTCACGCGACCATGGGAATAACATGCAAGCTCCAATTATACAGGCGTCAGAATCGAACCAACGACCTCCTGTATACCAGGCAAGGTAGTTAACATCTCGCCACCGTGGCGCTCGCATAATGGGGGTATTTGGGGTTGTTTGACCATACAGCACCACTCTGGTCATTCCGAGTGGAGAAAGGGGCCCAAAACAAGTACAGATGTCACTCTCCACTATTATGAGCAGTGGAATCACGCACAAGTCACCGGGTTAATAAGTAACCATTATGTAGTACCTGATTGGACATTTCTTGAGGTCCCATATTGATATGAACAGAAAAATGGTTCACTAATATTTGGTGCTTTTACAAGTAAGCATGAAATTGTGTAACCTCTGATGGACTGTATTCTATAAACAAGACTTTTTTGTTACTGCCTCCGCAACGTCACATCATGTTTTCCCAACAACAGGACACTACAGCTCCCGCTGCCGTATACAAATGTCCAGTTTTGCAGTTCGAACTTCCACCCTGACACAATGATAACGCATTTCCCGCATTATTAATAAATCATTATGCCAACTTTAACAAAACACATTGTCTGTCCATTACTTTTCAAGGAGGTGCGAATCGTGGGCTGTTTCTTTCAGTCCACCGTCCATCCATGCATGCCAGCCAGACCCATATCTCTGTCCACCTATCTCGTTTATCTCCAATTTATCTCAATTTCTCACTCATCTACTCCTCTGCCCCCTCCTCCAAATGCCCCTCCATCGGGGTGGACGGTGCGGGGTTGAGGGTGCGGCGCGTGATGTCATCACGTACGAACCGACTCAACGCCTTGACGCGGGTGACGTCATCACGCAAAATATACGCGGCGACGTCACCACCGCGCACGCGCCGTCAGCCGTGCATCCAGGCATGAATACAGCCAGCAAACTTTATTCTAATATAGCATGATATATACATTAACAGATTAAATGTCTCACTAACACAGCTACATCGCGCGCCATCCTCGAGGCTGCTGCTTCACGGTCTCACATTAACTTGCTAATCTCACATACTCATCTCTATTCCATTAGCATGCTAATCTCTCACATTAACATACCCATCTCTCCCATTAACATGCCAATCTCTCACATTAACATACCCATCTCTGCCATTAATATGCTAATCTCTCACATTAACATACTCATCTCTATCCCATTAACATGCTAATCTCTCACATTAACATACTCATCTCCAGGTGTGGACTCGAGTCATGTGACTTGGACTCGAGTCAGACTCGAGTCATGAATTTGATGACTTGCGACTCGACTTGGACTTGCATAACAATGACTTTGTCCCACCTATGAGATGTGGACTCGAGTCATGTGACTTGGACTCGAGTCAGACTCGAGTCATGAATTTGATGACTTGCGACTCGACTTGGACTTGCATAACAATGACTTTGTCCCACCGCTGCTCATCTCTCACATTTACATGATAATCTCTCACATTGGCATGCTAATCTCTCACATTAACATACTCATCTCTCCCATTAACATGCTAATCTCTCACATTAACATGCTAATCTCTCACATTAACATACTCATATCTCCCATCAACATGCTAATCTCTCACATTAGCATGCTAATATCTGCCATTAACATACTCATCTCTCCCATTAACATGCTAATATATCACATTAACATACTCATCTCTATCCCATTAACATGCTAATCTCTCGCATTAACATGCTAATCTCTCACATTAACAGCCACCTTGGCGCGCTTGTCGTGGAGGATGCTCGACGATCTTGCATTGACATGCAAATTTTTGCCTGGCAGCCCTTTGATTGGTGGAAAGCCCACCACCACCGCAGTCGCTGCCCACCACTTGCATTGCCATTGGCTGCTGACATTTGGGCCACGCCCATTTCAAACCTCTATAAGCAGTTGTCTTTAGAAGCTAACCCCCCTTTTCCTGATGACGACCGCTTGTGTTGCGATCGAAACGTCATAGTTTTTTGTTCTTTTCTTTGAACCTATCTATGCGACTTTACCGAAAGACCCAAAGAATATGATACATACAGTTTACCTGGCTATTCCTTTGGCGATGGGATATCTACATTTGAAAGTCGGTCCATTATTACTGCCGTCTTCACCTGCGCACTCTATCAAAGGCCCTACTTGGCCAAGCATGTGTGCACTGTTAACCGTGGAGTGCCTCGCGTCGTCTTTTTTCTTCTTCTTCCAGAAGTGCTGCGGTATTCGCCCTTCACCTTCAATCTGCAACCCCATGCTCTTTCGTTGGGCGACTTTAATGCCCGCTGATTAGAGCTCCTGATTAGTTTTCGTGTCGGCTCCACTTAACGCCATGGACTTTGGCAGCCTGTCTGCACGACACTTAAGAAATCATAGCAGGGTTGAAAATGAAAGGATTGGGGCACCGGGGTGTATTATATTCCAAATGAGTATGTTTTTTCATACGTACCTTGTCAATCAAAAACGTATTGCAGGAAACCAGTATTGATTTGTCAGATGTCAAACCTCCGTAACACGCCTCATAATCTTGGTGTTAATCTATGCAAGAAATGAACAAAAATGTGATACGTATGCAGATCAATGAAGGCGTTCAATGTAATTTTATATCTGTAAATTATGTCGGACAAACATCTGCGTAAATAATACAATTGCACCCAATGCACGTGGCATTGTTACAACTGCAAAAAAATATATATTCTACATATTCATGCTGACACAATATCACAACTCAACCACAAATATTTCCTCTGGAAACTTAACAGAACTTTTTGCCGTAACACGAGCGCATGGGCCATTTCACCCCGTGTAATCCCAACCCGTCAAACGAAAACAAATTCTGAATGGGCCTTTTTTACCTGAGCGTTTTAATGTCAT
The DNA here is from genome assembly GCF_964198595.1 of Lampetra fluviatilis. Taxonomy (NCBI): domain Eukaryota; kingdom Metazoa; phylum Chordata; class Hyperoartia; order Petromyzontiformes; family Petromyzontidae; genus Lampetra; species Lampetra fluviatilis. The sequence goes on from NC_136294.1 coordinate 6,455,557, forward strand.
GTTTTCAAGCAATTCCCAATAGTTTTTTCCACAAATAAATAAATCGTGCAAACTGCTGTGCTGTTACCTTTGAGTATTGTGCACAGGTTATGCAAAATAATGAGAACACTGTACACTTTGCCGCTACAAAATACAATTTGCAAATCGATATTGCTTGCAGGCTCACACGCGTGAGTGGCAGCAGAGTGGCTTGAGCACTTTGCTACAAACTTAACGGCCATGAGTTCGATTCCCTCTCATGGCCAATATCAGCAGTGAATATCTAAACTGCTATTGAGCCTCCCTTAATACGACTCTGCTTTAAATGTTTAAATGAGTACTCGATGCGATGTGCAAGCATCAGTAGTAGTGGGTTGACAAAGGCGGACAGGTGTGGTGTCGACTACACCACGCCTTCAATGTGCGCTTCGTGCCGCTCCTCATGTGTGCCTCACACAGCACTGCAGCAGTATGTACGACGATACGGGGGGTCCACGTCTTTGTTTCATATGTATGCTATGCAGGACACAGATTCCCATAGCGATCACCCGCGCATGCGAGCATTCACGTTCGGGAACCAACAGAAATATGGTGCGCGGCAAGGCACGGCGGTCTGCATCCGGTTAAGTGAATTTGCAATTAACAAGTGGCTGGGTGATTGCGATGGAGTAAAACGCAGAGTGGGTACCATCTGGAAAGTTGGCAACCTCTCTCCGTGGCCCTTTTAAAAAAAAAAATTTGAAAGCACACCAAACGCATCCGCCGTTACACTGAAACAATCCCCACACATACCCGGCGAGCAGGCCAAATTCTACTCGACGTGCCCACTCCAAGGGTGTCCAGAATGCGCAAGTGCTGAGCCTTTCCGTGCAGAGGTTTGCAACAGAGGTCGCAACCGGGTACCCGATATCCATACCCTACCCGATACCTGGCTACCCATACCCGGCCGGGTATCGGGTACCCGTTTGCGACCCTGGTGCGGCCGGGTACGGGTAGACCGTGAGTCACTGGTGAGTAACCGTTTGTCACTCATTTCCTAACGTCTTGTCTCTTCTCACAATTCAAGTTCCTAGAATCAACCCACCCGCGCCTGCAACATGGCTTCATCCCAGAGGTCGCAATCAGGTACCCGATACCCGTACCCTACCCGTACCCGGCCGGGTACGGGTAGGGTACGGGTACGGCCGGGTACGGGTACCCGTTTGCGACCCTGGTGCGGCCGGGTACGGGTAAGGAATCAAAACCCGTTTGCGACCTCTGGTTTGCAATGGCCCTCTCGTGAGCGCTCAGAAATGGCCATGTGCTGTGGAAGGCTTTTTCGGTTTTGTGAAAACTATTTGCACGAAAATAAATACACAGATAATGTTCACGCCAGAAGTATATTGGCCGTAAGTAATACCTGATGGTACGCTGCTGTCTATGAAGCACACATGGTGCTACGAATTAACGCAACAATGTACATACGCATGCAACAAATAGTACACTTTTAATTACAAAATACTAAAATATTATTATAATATTTTGGAACTCACCATGCACTCTAGTTGAATTATGGCATGTACTTCCGAAACGTTAAAAATATACAGGGACTACACTGGTCAAAATCTGGTCCTAACAAGCATTTGCAGAGTTTTGCACGTCATTTTGCAGATTCCATCTACATTGAGTCGAGGTAGGAATGACAACTGTAGCTCATTTGCACACATCAGCTGACCTTAAGTAGAAACGTGGACGTAGGAGACCACGTATCGTGGGATAGTTGATGTTGACTTAAAATATTTATTTTCCAATAAAGATGAAAGCATGCATGCCTTAAGTTCGTCTGTTCATCTGTAAGTCCGTAACGGGGGCTGCGGGGTGCACGATAACTCGTGTAAAGATGATATAATATGAATCACACTGTCGTTGCTATTCGATACTTACCATATTGAAAATCGGCCAAATTTGTCAAAGGATTGCACAAAACTTGCAGGCATATTCAGAGCGAAAAGCACTGTATGGTATTTACAAATAAGCAAACACATTTCTTCCTGACAGCTAGCCCTGGGCTTTCGTACTGCTAATTTAAATACTTCCAAAGACACGTACATGTTGGAAAGTGTTACCTAATGCATGCCTATGCATTAGTTTTTTCAAAGTTATGAGTGAATCGCCTGGTGACATAATACAATGGGCAATTCGCGGTTGGGGTGTCAATCTTGACACAGACACAGAAAGAATGATTATTAACTTCGTTGTTTGGCCATACAGGCTCCCAAACATAACCGAACGATGAACATCATGATTAATTCTTCTTATACGTATGATGTATGTTGAACTTCTTTCGCACCGTACATAACCAATCATGGGGAAAATCCTATTATCTGTGTATTGATTCTCCATATAACTTATCCTTTACCCGTTGACAAGAGGGGTGCACCTGGAAGTGACACCAAATCATTCCTCTTGTCTGCACGTATCCTTTCACTAGGAGTCACCAGAAGCAGTATCCTGAACGTCCTACATTCATCCCACAATCTGCAGCTTTCCATGGAGTTAGTGGGAGCAATTTCATTTCTATTTATCCGCATACGAATAGACATGTGGATAACAGCAATATCTTCAGCAGATAAACGCACGTAATGTTGTCAAGAGCGTCCCATCACCCCACAACACCATGACTAAGAGGAGTGTCACTATTTTCGACAATTTAAATTGGACGTAAAAAAAACTGTACAAAATTACAATCAGCACCAGCCATGATCGATGACCATTTTTAGTCGTATGGTTGACGCTTCGAATTGATACATGTAAAATAACCTTGCAAGTTTCAGTGTTTAATATGCAGCATCACCATCAACCGTTATCAATCCACTGCTGGATGAAGGCCTTCCCAAGCTATTCGTCACATATCTGCAATGCAAAACGTCCATCGAGCACCTGCACATGAGCTTATTTCATTGCTCCATCTTCATAATGAATATTCTTATTCTTGAGACGTTTCGATCGCAACACAAGCGTTCGTCATCAGGAAGAAAAAAGAGGGGGACAGCTGCTGAGGCAGACTGTTTTAAAAGTTTAAAATGGGTGGAGCCCAAGGGTAATAAACGAAGTGGGCAGTGCTAGTGATGTTAATGTGATAAATTAGCATGTAAATGTAATATCAGAGGGCGACCTCCACGACGAAGGCACGGAAGTAGCTATGTTAATGTGAGAGATTAGCATGTTAATGCAAGATCGGAGAGCGGCCTTCACAAGGGCGCGGAGGTGGCTACGTTAATGTGAGAGATTAGCATGTTAATGTGAGAGATTAGCGTGTTAATGTGATATCAGAGGGCGATCTCCACATGGGCGTGGAGGTGGCTCTGTTACTGTGAGAGATTCGCGTGTTAATGGAAGATCGTCGAGGTGGCTGTGTTAATGTGAGAGATTCGCATGTTAATGGGAGATCGCAGAGCAACAACGTCGAGCTCGCGAGCGAGGTGGCTGTGTTAGTGTGCGAAATTTAACCTGTTAATGTCAAATCAGAGAGCCGAAATAACAACTAACATCGAAAAGTGGTAGGATGGGAACATCACAGCCAGTTATGACTTAAACTGGTTGATAACGTCCTTCCAATGATTGCTCAGTTTATACCCATCTTCTCGATTGAAGTTGTGTCTGTCTGTATATGTGGATGGCTTCATAAACGAATCTTTGTTGATAGCCAGTGGGTTTGCAAAGTAGAAATAAATTTCGTGTGAGCCCACTGCATTAAAAAAAATGATCAGCCACGGCCGAGGTATTGGTCCTACCGTGTTTCATATCTGCCTGGTGTTCACGAACAAGGTCCGAGACATGCCACTTAGTTTCCCCAATGTAACTACTGCCGCAGACACAGCTTAGTTTGTACACGCCGGGGTATTGCATGGCAGGGATCACATCCTTCACAGATGGGATCAGATCACGAATTGTATGTACTGTGTTAAATCGAACCTGGATCTTGTGTTTTCTTATGATTTTGGAGATCTTTTTGGTGATCCCTGCTATGTATGGCAAGGTGATGGTTTTGATTGGGTCCTCAGATGGTTCTTTCCCAACGGTGTGTGTAGTCTGAATATCCATTCATCTTGAGAGCTTGGTGTATGTGTTTCAGTTCACGGGCTAGGTGATGATGGCTGGAAATACATCAAGCTCTATGGTATAGAGTTTTGATGAGGGAATTCTTCTGGGCAGGATAGTAGTAGGAGTCAGGTTTTAGATATGCATCCGTATGGGTGACTTTCCTGTAGACAGTGTCCCATTGAGCCATCTGGTCTCCTTTCGATTACATCAAGAATGGTAGCTTGCCATCCTTTTCCACCTCCATGGTGAATTTGATGGCTGGGTGTATGGAATTGATGTGGTTGAGGAATTGGTTCAAAGCTGGTCGGCCATGTGGCCAGATGAAGAACGTGTCATCTACGTACCTCTTTCACAAGGACGGATGTAGAGTGGATGCCTGGATGGCATCTGTCTCAAATTTGTTTCTATGAAAACATTGGCTACAACTGGAGATAAGGGAGAACCCATTGGGGTACCTTCAACTTGTTTGTAGAATGTTCCATTCCAGGTGAAGTAAGTGTTGGTGAGGCAGTGTCTCACCAGGGCCGGTACATCAGCATTCAGTCCTTGTTGGACCAAATCTTCACTGATTGCAATGGTGTCAAGCACAGGAACTTGGGTAAACAAAGATACCACATCGAAACTAACCAGCAAATCACCTGGAGATGGTGAGATGTCCTTAATTAACGATACCAAGTGAGCTGAGTTGAGTACAGCTGAGGTGGTCTTACCAGTGAATGGTTGTAGGGTCTCAGACAGAAATCGGGCCAGTTTGTAGGTGGGTGAGTCAATGGTGGAGACGGTAGGATGAAGGGCTGTCCCTTCTTTACGGATTTTTGGTAAGCCATACAATCTTATATTAACATGCTAATTTCTCACATTAACATAGCCACCTCCACACCTTCGTGGAGGCCGCTCTCCGATCTTACATTAACATGCTAATCTCTCACATTAACATAGCCACTTTCGTGCCCTTGCCGTGAAGGTCGCCATCCGATCTTACATTAACATAACTAGCCCCACCCACTTCGTTTATGACCCTTGGGCTACACCCATTTTAAACCTTTAAAACAGTCTGCCTCAACAGCTGTCCCCCTCTTTTTTCTTCCTGATAATGAATGCTTGTGTTGCGATCGAAGCATTGTAGTTTTTTGTTATTTTTTGTTATTTTCTTTGAACCTATCTACGTGACTTCACCGGAAGACCCAAGAATATGAATTCCTGCAGTCACGAAAGCTTTAAGTCAAGATTTAATGAATATTCTCTCAAGGCGTGTGCCCTCTTTTCTATAGCGCTGTTGTTAGTCTCAACCAAAGGCTATCTATTGGCTCTTCTAAGGACGCAAATCCCGTCCAAAACCCACTTTTCTTATAAGCCAACATGATGTACTGTATATGTATGCTGAATTTCTTTCGCACCGTACATAGCCAAATTTGCTAATCGGAGGTGTGGGGAAGGACAACAAACCAAACACAAAAAGCAGTTCTCTATAACGTGATGTCTCTATAACGTCCGTATGGAATCCAATCCATGTGTTGCCTCTCGGTGAAATTCCAAGCGTGCACCTCTCCACGTTTTCATACTTACCAAATATAGTTCACCGTGTACCTTCGGAACTCGTCTTACTTTTTCAGCCAAGGAACTTCCAAAAACTGTGCCCTCCACTGGCTCATGGAGGAATTTCCGCCCGGCCCATGTTCTGTAAGCCCGAGAAAATGGAAGACTCCGAATAAAGTGTCAAAGCAACACATTTAGAGATGGTGCTTAACCTGTGGCAAATCCTATTCCAACAACAACGACGGAATACATTCCCCTCATATTACCCTTAATGCAGACATAAACCCAGCACCCAAGAGACACGGATTGCAGTGTTCCACTGCAAAGTATTCCACTCGACCGTACAGCCGTACACAATGAGCAAACGTGTACTGAAAGTTCCCAACTGTGTTCAAGTGTTGGTAAAATATTTGTGTTCTTAAGTCTGTGATAATGGGAGATTTTTAAAGTAAATTAAGGACTTATGACTAATTATTCGATGACCATCATTCTGATCGTGATTATATGATTTTATGATGACTGCTTTTGACCAAATCACCCAGAATGAATCCAATCTAATCAGACCTTGGAGGTTCAGCAGAGTTAAAGCCTGGATCGTGCTTGTATAGTCGACCACCAAGCATGATGTGTTATAGGCTGAGGGGCTATGCTATGGACAGCAGAGTGCAGTGCAGCAAAATCCACTGTTGTACTGTGCTTCCGTGCTCCCACACATATGCTCCTCACCTTCTCAAACTGCACTGCACCAGCGTGGTGAAAAATGGCCAAACAACCCTAAAGAACAGCGTGGGGGAGGCCCTCATCCAGCAGTGGAGCGATAAAAGGCTACACACATGCACATGTGAACATTTGTTAACCAGAACCAGACACCCACGGTGTGAACTGCCATCACGCCTAGCGGCCTAGGCACTGCCACAACATTGCAACTGCCACAGGGCACATTAGCAATGTCACGCAGCCAACAACAATATTGCATTTTGAGTCATGTCTGCAATAACCTATATCCATTAGTACATTTCCAGTATGAGCCAGTGTAATAATGAATGTACATACAGCATGCACAACCGGCTAGCCTTGTAACTAACACTGCTACAGTGTATTAATGTATTCACATGATATATGTAATATAAAATGAATGCCAAATCACTAACAGTTCTGTGGATCTCTTAATCCCATAAATTCCAGATATGTTATGTGTACCAAACACAACAGTATTCCAACAAGTACATCATAGCACAATCGGCCATGTAATATCCTTACAAAACAACGTACATGCCCCAACAACTGTTCCAACACCTAGACAGTATTTGTAATAAACACTTGTGTATAGCTGCTGTGTGTAACACAGCCTTATAAACAGTATTAAAATGATAGTAACTTTTTTTAACAAACTTTTTCTCAATCCACTGCTGGATGAAGGCCTTCCCACACCATATCGGTTGTGGTGTTTTTTTCGCCCAAAGTTCACCACGCTGGTCAGTGCAAATTGGTGAATGGAGAGCCCAGGACTGGTTTAGATATCTATCGCCGCTGATATAAGCCATGGCCAGGAATCCAACTCAAGGTAGCCACTGCACAAATGCTCCAGTCTCGAATAGGTGTGGGATATGAATTGTGAACTTGCCATATCTTACGAAACCTCAGTGGTTTGCAGACCCACTTTGGCCTATGAAGCCAACAGCACTCCACTTAATTTCCTGGTAGAGAAACACACGTGCCAAACTGCACCACCATAAATTCAATGACACGCTTAAAGGCGGTGTATTTTCTGTAGAGTCTTCAAAACTAAACACTGTTTAGTACTAGCCCTAAGAAGGCCGTCCTATCATAATCCAAACAAATGCTAAAGTATACTTACACACGTGGTGCCTTGATGCCCTACTGGTTCAGCTCCACCCCAAGTGCTGTGCACACGACCTTGTGACATCCTATAGATTAACAGCCGCGGTGCAAGCTGCCCACATGTGCAGGTGGTGGAACTGCATCGGGGCTCGCGGACCGTTGGGGCCAGAGTGCCCAGCTAGGGAGAGGGTCGGTGGACGCAAGCGGTGGACAGGAGAGACCCCGTTATATTCCTTTGCACCACGACCCATTACAACTGCACGATGCCACCATCAACAGCTTGGAGGGCCAGACAATGTAATCTGAAATATTTTTTTGTTTTTCTATTTTGTTTACTTATATTCTCCAAATGAACGCAATTGAGAATGTTGTGTTATGTATTACACTGTATAATATTATGTTGAACTAGGACCGTCTTTGCCTCCTAACATCTGGCAGTTCAAGCAAGCTTGACTTGCTGATGAGACACTCTATGTCAAAATCAGCCCAGAGTGTGCTTGCATTGAATCAATGCTGCTGAAATGATGCTCTCCCAAACGGCAGTGGGGCACTAACTTTGGCTTTATAATTTAAACAGCCAGCACATCAAACCATATCCGACCTAAACACACATTAACTACCAAATGTGCTAAATTCTTACTGACAAAACATTTTAGGATTCAACGTATTCTCCAATCGGAAATGTCACCGAATTCAAAGGTTGGTATCTAGAGGTACAAACGGTGCCATGAAACTTACTTTATTGTAAAGGAAATGAAATGCTACACCACATTGTGCAAAACATAAACCATTTTACTAATTCCATCCGATTACACGTGTTTGTGTTCTGCTTCCACTGTACCTTCCAAACGTGATTTTTATTATGGTATTTCAATGTTCTTTGGATCTTTCGGTAAAGTCACGTTGATAGAGAAAAAAAAGTGAATAAAATTAAAATAATAAAAAAAAATAAATAATAAAAAAACAAAAAACACTAATGTAGACTGTAGCCTGGTTTTTAAGCTAGGTGAGCGTATTGGCAGTCTATAATGTAGACTGTAGCAATGGTTATTAAACTAAGTGAGCGTATTGGCAGTCTATAATGTAGACTTATTCTTTGGTTCTTTCGGGAAAGTCACGTAATAATAAAATTAATAAAAGTCATAAAAAACAAAAACCACGACGTTTCGATCGCAACACATGTGGTCGTCATCAGCCTCTAAAGGCAAACTGTTTATAAAGGTTCAAAATGGGCGTGGCTCAAGTGTCAGCAGCATGGGCGGGGCAGCTGATGTTAATGTAGGTGATGGTAGTAGTGGGCAACGACGGCTGTCAGGTCTAAAATGGAAACATTACAGCCAGTTATGACTTGAAATGGTTGATAACGTCCTACCAGTGATTTATGAGTTTGTACCCATCTTCTCGGTTAAAATTGTGTCGATGTCTGTATATATGGATGGCTTCATGAACAAATCTTTGTTGATAGCCAGTGGGTTCGCAAAGCACCTTCGTCTAAGAGAAATCAATTTTGTGTGAGCTAGCCGCATTAAAATAATGATTAGCCACGGCAGAAGTATTGGTCCTACCGTGTTTAAAATCTGCCTTATGCTCACGAACACGGTCCGATACATATCACTTAGTTTCCCCAATGTAACTGCTGCCGCAGATACAGCTTAGTTTGTAGACGACGAGATATTGCATGGCAGGGATCTTGTCCTTTACAGATGGGATCAGATCACAAATTTTATTTACTGTATTCTTTGGGTCTTTCGGTACAGCCACGTAGATAGAAAAATAATAAAAAAAAATATCACATTTCGATCGCAACACAAGCAATCGTCATCAGGTGAGTTGTGTGGAAACCCTCTCCGTAGAGGCGGTTAAATCTTGACTTAAAGCTTTCGTGACTGCAGGAATTCATATTCACTACTACCATCACCACTAGCAGTAGCCCTTTATTGGTGGAAGCCCACCACCAGAGCCGCCAATGCCCACTACTACCATCACCTCTAGCAGCAACCTCCACCGTCAACAGTGTGATTGTGTAAAAGCGAAGTGCAATGATTACCTGGCAGCCCTTTAATTGTTGGAAACCCACCACCAGAGCCGCCAATGCCCACTACTACCATCACTTACATTAACATTAGCTGCCCCGCCCATGGCTGCTGACATTTGGGCTACGCCCATTTTAAACATTTATAAACAGTTTTCCTTTTGAGGCTAACCCCCCTTTTCCTGATGATGACCGCTTGTATTGCGATCGAAACGTCGTTTATTTTTTTTATTCACTTTATTTTTATTCTTTTTCTATCTATGTGACTTTACCAAAGAACCAAAGAATACGCCTACATTATAGACTGACAGTACGCTCACTCAGGTTAAGAACCAGGCTACAGTCTACATTATAGACTACCAGTACGCTCACTCAGGTTAAGAACCAGGCTACAGTCTACATGATAGACTGCCAGTACGCACACATAGTTTAATAACCATTGCTACAGTCAACATTATAGACTGCCAATACGCTCACCAAGCCTAAAAACCAGGCTACAGTCTACATTATAGACTGCCAGTACGCTCACTCAGGTTAAGAACCAGGCTACAATCTACATTATAGACTGCCAGTACACTCACCCAGCTTAATAACCATTTCTACAGTCTACGCTACAGTCTACAATATAGACAACCAGTACACTCACTCAGATTAAGAACCAGGCTACAGTCTACATTAGTGGTTTTATTATTATTATTTAAATTTTCATTCCATTTATATTTTTCTACGTGACTTTACCGAAATAAGCAAAGAATATGAATTCCTGCAGTCACGAACGTTTTAAGTCAGAGTATTTCAATGTGTTGAGTTGGCGCAAAGGAGCAGAACTGCACTTTGAATCTGGCTGACCTGAGTTTCATTATCGACAATGGCTGACATCGGTGGTGAAGTATGGTCAAAACAGCCCCCATTATGGAAAGATGTGGACGGGGAGGCCTTCATCCAGCAGTGGATTGACAAAACGACAGTAGATTTACACAGATCTTTGTAAGGATGTATATTCAATGCTTGGAAAAATCTTCTTCTGCCTAGCGTTGTTCCCGCTGTGGCGCAGGGTCTGCTTTTCGGCATTGTCTTCTCCATTTGGCTCGGTCCAGGGCATCTTCAGGGGATGCGTTGACCGTCTTTATGTCTTCCTTTATTCGATCCATCCATCGCTTCTTCGGACGTCCGCGTGGACGGCGGCCCTCTGGCTCAATACGCACGGCAGTCTTGGCCACTGATGACTCTTCACTTCGCATCACATGGCCGTACCACCGAAGCCTTGCCTCAAGCATCTTGTCCGCAATGGGGGCCACACCAAGTCGCTTCCGAACGTCTTCGTTCATGACACGATCCCATCGAGTGAGTCCGAGGCTCCATCTGAGCATCCTCATCTCCATGGTGTGGAGAGCTTGTTCGTGTACAGTTGTGGCTGGCCAGCACTCGGATCCATAGAGTGCCACCGGTCGGACGATGGTCTTGTAAATTTTTCCCTTCAGCCTATCCGGAATTTTCCGATCACAGAGGACTCCGGTGACTTGCCTCCACTTCATCCATGCCGCATTGACTCGTGACCTCACATCAGTCGTGATGCTTGGCAAAATCTGATGAAGGTTAATCGTGCTTCAGCCTGGAAAGCACTGGATCACGTGACCCATCTATGGCAAGACCTCTCCTTGATCAAAACAAATGGTCAAGGGCTCTTGAACATATGAAACCACTAAAGAGCTCTCAAAAGCAGCCACTTTCAGATGCTCCACAGCAACACAGAAGGAAAATAATCACACGCACGCACGTACACACGTGCACACGCACACGTGTGTTATGAGTAATACTATTTTTTTCATGAGTAACGTGATACTACTCTCGTTTTTTGTTACCTGTTTTTGAAAAAAAATGCAACATAGTTGAACAGATGCATTGTTATTTGAGCCCACATAATTCCACCCTTCTATTCCACACCAATGTGGCAAATATATGTTTTGTACCCTCACCCCTCTTCTTTCATTTAATTTTTCACATTTACCATTTCATCGTCATGGTAAAATAAAGCTCACGTATTTCTTCTCTGGATACTTCAGGCCGGGGAACATTTAATAAAATTAACAGCCCTTGTTACTTTTAAGGCCACATTTGTTGTTTACCTACGTCTGGAGAGGCTTAATGCAGGAGGACTGAGTTGGCAAAAATAAGTCTCAGGTGATGCCAGGGGGCCTGCCAGGCAGCTGTGTCAAAGTTTTTGTTGTGAGGGTGCCCAGTCCTGTGGACTTACTTTGGTCTGGTTACCTAGTCAAGGTCTGGCCCCCAGCTTGTCCAAACAAAAATCACGTGCGCCCACAAAAAAAACATCTGGTGCTTTGCTTCCCTTGTAAGCAATATACACGCGGTAGATCAACAAAAGTGTTTGTCCAAAAAGCACAGAGCCTTTTTGGTCCACTTCCTTTCATGATGCACTTTTTTAAATGATTGACTATGTCCAGGCTATCGTTAGCCTGACACAGGAACTGTAAACATCAATTGTGGAACGTTTATATATATAATTATTGTACTAATAACCATTGATAAACACAATGTGCTTCAATATTTTACTCAGCGAGTTATTTTTCATTTTTAAATCGCCGATTATGTCCATATAAGGAAAATAAAGGTTGACAATTCAGTATAAAAAATAGCACTACTATCCGTTTTACAAGTTCATATACTACTGTCTTATTGTTATTATTTTATTATTTCCCTTCTATGTAACTTTACCGAAATAACCAAGAATATGAATCCCTGCAGTCACGAAAGCTTTAAATAGAAAGTTCATATACTATTTAAGAAAATGCTGCATATGACTAAATCATCCAAATGTACCCGATCTCGTCAGATCGCCAAGCAGAGTTGAGCGTGAAGTGTTTGGATCGGAGATCACCGTGAATATCAGGTTATCGTCGACAGACAGTGGGGCAGTGTTGTGGACAGCAAAGATGAGTGCAGCAAAATCCCCTGTTGGGCTGCACTTATATGTTCCCCGTCTTCACCAGCTGCATTCCCTAACATGGTGTAGTATGATTAAGTAACCTCCATGGGCCGCACATCATCATAACGACTGACTTCAACACAGATATCAATACAAACGTAGGTGCATGGTAAATTTGCCATTGGAGCGAGGAACGAGACAGGAGATTGTCAATATTCACAGCCAGCAGGGACATGGAAATAAGTAACATATTTTTTAGAAAATGGAGTTTTGATTATTGGCATGGAGAAGCCAAAACAGAGAAATAAAAAATGCAATCGATTAGGAAATAATCAAAGCATGGCGCGATTGCAAGTCACACTTCCAATATCCCCCACAAAGAGGGGACAAAACTAATAACTACACTCACAAACAATTTAGTTAACATCGAAAATACGGTTCAGAAGATTGCAGAATCGAGACTGATTCTAACAGATACAACAGATACAATCCCTAAGGAAGACAAATTATATGGATGTCACCACTATCGGTGATTAAAACAACTCCTTTTTAATGGGCAGTACATTGAAAGCGAGGCAGGGGAGAACTTGGAGAACAAGCTGTAAACGCAACAACAACAAAAATCGGAAAATAATTAGAATAGAAGGCTGAGAACACGACCAAATGTGAATCAAAGAAGAAGTCTGGCAAGCAGATCTGCTCTCACCATGGCTATCAACGGGATCATGTGTGGGTCTGATTTCCAAAGGAAACATGCATATCGTATGCATAACACGCAGTGCAGCAATACGCTAACCTTACATTTCAAATGCAACTACGCACTGCATTGTGGCCAAAACACAATTACTGTGGTGCATCGCCAAAATGTCATCTGGTGATAGCTAGTGAGCCCTGCTGTAGATCACATTCACTTGAAGAATTTGCTTTTGTAAATGTACGAGTAGACAACCCGTTGCTCCGCAATGAAAAAAAAGACGGCTGTCATTTCCATGCTCTTCACACATTCCTATATTTGGAGCACTAAAAGTTACCAGCTTTTTAACGTCATAAAAATCCAAAATAATACGCACTGTGAGGGTTTTTCATCTCATCTAAGTTTTCATGGATATTCAGGAAAAATAATGACATTCATAGCTCAAATTGAAAAGTAAGTCAGTTACTCCAACCTCGTCAGAGTCGCTATCTATTAAACGTCTTACCCCGTTTAATTTCAACTCAATGTTTATTTGCTACATAGAAAACCTTGTTTAGTCAGCGAGTTTCAGTGCCAACGGCTCGCAGACACAGAGTTCAATTATAATTCTATAATCCGTACGTTAAACTGTGTTTTTCATAAGCAAGGTTTTTGGGTTAGATAGCGTAAGTAACACATTCCTGTGGAGGGAGCTGGTAGGAACGTTGGGTTGCTCGGTCAATGGCCAGGGTCAACGGCGGCTTGGTGTATTCCGAAAATATGCCCGACTGTGAGGGCGGGCACAAGCCGGCGTGAGTAGATTAAACGTTGAGTTTTATAAGGGCACCACGGGATGACCAGCCCCTCCCCACCCAGCCCCACCCCTCCCACCCAGCCCCACCCTCCCCACCCAGCCCCTCCCCACCCAGCCCCTCCCCACCCAGCCCCTCCCTGCACGACGGACGGACGGACACAATAATCCCGTGGACTGGTGTAACCAGGAGGATCCTACCAGTATAAATGTATCGTAACCCTCCACCGCCCGACACAGCCAGCAAGGGTTGTCACATAAAATAAAACGTGCCAATTAGTTAATTCAGCCCACCGGTGTGTTGGAGAGTAAATCTACAACATTTACAATTTCAAGTCATGGCGATATTGCATTTTAAGAAAGAACTTTAATATTTGTATATTCCATAACGAAAACCTGTCAACCCCTTCCCAGTGCCCACCTTAACACAGACCATTTCAGACCTTATTGGTCATCCCGTGTCTCTTATAAATCTCAACGTGCATCCTACAAAAGTCCCATCACAAGGGAGAAACAAAAACAAATTGACACACAAATGCTGCCCGCAATGAAACGACAATTGCGCGCCCTCTATGATTTACTTTTGTGAATGCTGCCCCCTGTCAGCTCCATCGGCACACGGATCTCCCCTGCGGACATAGCAGCAGGGAAACTGGCGAAACGGGGCTCATCAGCGCAACGAATAAAAGCCAACATTTGACGGCGCGATTGAGTCTCTCACCGCCGTCGGATTCGCAACGGTGGCGAGACACTGCAACGTGGGAAAGACAACGACGAATCGAAATGTATTCTAGATTTGAAGCTTTCGTGACTGCAAGGATTCATACTCTTAGATTTTTTTCGGTAAAGTCACGTAGGAAAAAATTTAAGAAAATAATAATATTTATTTTATTTCTATTATTATTTCTATCAGTTTTATTTATTTACTATTATTTATTTTTATTTTTTATTTTTACCGACGTGACTTTATCGAAAAAAACCTAAGAGTATGAATCGAAATATAATATAATTCGTGCGAGGCTGGAGGTGTAACGCCGACCAATTCGCCCGTGTGACTCAGAAACGAAGCAACATTGTGAGCCTCGCCAGCACTCGGATTGGGCGACCATCAGGGCAATGCCACGGGGTAGTCACTAAGAGGCGGCTTCAGAGCTGCGAGTTTTACTGGTAGGAACCTCCTGGTTACACCAGCCCACAGGGGAGTATTGTGTCCGTCCGTCGTGCATCAAAACATGGGAGGGGATGGGCTGGGTGGGGAAGGGCTGGGTGGGGGTGGGGAGGGTGGGGAGGGGCTGGGTGGGGTGGGGCTGGGTGGGGAGGGGCTGGTCACCCCGTGGTGCCCGTATAAAACTCAACGTTTAACCTACTCACGCCGGCTTGTGCCCGCCCTCACTGTCGGGCATTTTTGCGGAATACACCACGCCGCCGTTGACCCTGGCCATTGACCGAGCAACCCAACGTTCCTACCAGCTCCCTCCGCAGGAATGTGTTTGTTAATGCGCTGGTCAGCAAAGGGCAGTGCAAGCAAACCCCATGGTTGTACTGTACTTCTGCGCCTCCTTCCACGTGAATACCTCCCACGCCTTAGCGAACGCGGGCCGCTAAGGGGCCGTCCATAAATGACGTCACGCGATTTTGGACAATTTTTGACCCCCCCCCCCCCATCGTCACACGGCGTCACAAAAAGTCAGACCCCCCCCTCGAATATGACGTCACAAAGCTCTGCCCCCCCCCCAAAAAAACCATGCTTCAAATCGCTTTAAGCTATTGTCATTGTAGTGCGTATTTAACGTGGCGCTGCACTCTGATGTTGTAGGAGAAAACACTTATTAAAAAGTCTATTTAATGAAGTAGAACGTGTTGTCTATATTTATTTAAAGTTGCGCATTTTGATATGACGTCACATTTCTCAACCCCCCCCCCCACCTCGTCACAAATGTCTGACCCCCCCCCACTCCTAGGTGCGTGACGTCATTTATGGACGGCCCCTAACCAGCGTGGTGAAGTATGGCTCGTGAAGCAATTCCCAGGTGGGGACCCGCAGGGCGTTGAGGAGTGGGGGGGAAAGCCCCTTCATCCAGCAGTGGATTGACAACAACAACAACACAAAACAACAACGATCCGTCACATGTGCACGTGCACACGCAATGCATTTACGACACGGTTACGATTGCCGTGCGCTCGGCACACACGGAGCAGCAGGGCCAAGGGTGGCACAGTCGGGTTTTTTTACAATCGGGTGCGTTTAATTGTCTTTTTATATTAAACCCGATCATCTGAGATTGGGAGAAATCCGGGTTCATTGGTTCTAATTGCGGCATCCGAGCGGAACTTCTCAACGATGGGCTTCATCCATTCCAAGCGAAGGAACTCACTGGCAGTGCCCACGATTGTGGAGGAGAAGCTCCTCGTGTTCATCAAGACCAACCTGCCCGCCGCATTCTACTACTACCCCGTGCCCGACGGCCCCCCCGAGTACGATAGCAGCACCGACGAGGAAGCAGCCTAAGCCTTGGATCAGAGTTTCGTATTCATTAAACCAGGTATTAATTCCCCGAAATCGGGTTTAATTGTATTAAAGAAAAAACCCGATGCCTGCCGCTGGAAAAATCGGGTTTTTTCCACCCATGAGCAGAGCAGCCAGTGAAGTGACGCAGGGGGAACGAGGTCTGGACGTGACTGCAAATGTGCTTGCAACGTGGGCAATGCATTTAAATGGGGAGCAACTCACCGCCGTCGTCTTTCAGAGAGCTATTCTTGCCAACTCGGTACGACTGAACTCACTTGGTTCTGCTAGATTGGGTCAGGGTTCGATTATCCGTGAGCAGAGAGACATCGACCAACGCAGTCATCGTGGATGGAAACAAATCACCTCCCCCCCCTCCCCACGTCCGCATCACAGCACCAACCACACCACACAAACTCCTGGCCAAACTCCAGGAGTGTGAGTGAGCTCACGAGCTCTGTTGGAACAGCAGTGGATACAAAAGGCCAACAAAAAACTAAAAAAACGAGAGAAAAAACAACACTTCACGCAGGCGGACAGTTTGCAAAGCTAGCTCGGAGGGCGGGTGGATCATATTCGAGCAAGCGAGGCTCGGCCAGAAACATTTTAACAAAGTGTTCCCTGGCAAAGTGCGACGCACGGCTGCTATGTCGGCATATTAAGCAACATCCCATAAACACTGTGGTGATAAATAAAGGAAATAAGTGTCCTGCGGAATACGTTCATCAAAGCGTGCTTTAAAGACGTCACCCGCTTGCCGGGACCTATTTCGTGCGATAGGTGGCTGTTTCGCACATGATTGTAATTAAATTATTGGCGTTACGTTATCGACAGACGTAAAGATGAACACGTGTTTTCGAGATCGTACGCAAGTTAATGACATACAGTAATTCAAACCGATTATTGAAGTGTGCTTTGGCAGCACACGTTGTTCGATGAGATGATGGTCAACGATTGGGAATTACGATGGAGTGGGCAGCCAAAGTAGGAAACGTGCACAAGAAGACATCCCACCCAGCGAGTGCTTGATGGATTGTTGCCAGGCAGGGCTGTAAGCGATAGCTTGGGGTGGTCTTCATCACGGATGATGCTGCAGACACCGAGAATTACAAGGCTATTTTAAATGTACCACTTTCATGTCAACTATATAAAGAAAAATGTTAATTCATGGTAGATGTGGCCAAAAGAAAATTGAAGTTCCAAAAATTATAATTCTGGCCACCATTTTCAATTGCTTAATTGTATATAAATGGGATGCGTTTCTATTTTTAAGTTTATAAAAACAATCAGTATGGTAAATGAAATTTATTTTTTTATCTGAAATGTATTGTTTTGGATTTATCTGAAAAAAATGACATCACAGCATCATGTGACATTATATATGCCACCAGGGGAAGTGATTCACAGTAACTGCAACATCACCTGTGGTCACAGATGGCACATGGGGTGTTAGAGAGCACGCGTCTAAGTGTGTGTGTGAGTTTGTGTCACACTGAAGACTATTCAACGTCGTGGATTCAGCCCATTGTGGTTTCAAGCAGAGCATCCTTGACAAACACTATTCTCTCTCCGTCTACTACGGCAGAAGGGTAGCACAAGAGAAACTGCACGTCTGCTTTATCGAGCTATATTCTTTGGTTCTTTCGGTAAAGTCAAGTAGATATAAAAATAATAAAAAGAAAGTGAAAAAAAAAGGATCTTTTTTAAATAAATAATAAAAACGAAAGTATACATTTATCGAGCTAATCAATGCATATGATAATATAAAGAGGCCAAGCCTTTGGGTTGTTCTTCAAACATCTAGTGTCAGGAAATTCCAAAACATGAAATTGGGCCTTCATGATGCTGGGCATGCCAGGGTAAAGCTGTGTAGCAGTAATGCATTGGATACTCTATTGCTTTATTTATTTATTTTACTTTGATGTGTTTTAGTACAATGCTCTGCTGTATTTATAAAACCCCAAAATATCCGAAATGTTCACCAAAACATCGGAATATGAAAAATTCACAAAATTGAGTATGAACTAATCTCCAGTATGCAGTGAACCAAAGAGCATTGTCTCACAAAACAAAGTGACGAAGTGATTTCTTACATCGTGGCATCTCATAGGCACAGCCACAACAAACACTTGGTTGAGATTCATCTGGGATGGAAATGGGCAAGAGCTTGGCGATTAACATGCCAGGTCAAAGGCGTATTTCAGGCTGAGTAAAACACCCATTAAATTAATTAAGATTGATGATCTGGATATCTGGAAACAACCTCGATTTTGAAGAAAGCAACGGATCATATAAACCATCCATTTCGTGGTGCATTATCCTTCTATTTAGGTATGTATGGGTGCACATTTAACTTTCGCACCGTACTTAGCCAACCGTGTCAATCGGAGGTGCGGGGCGAAAACATGTTACTTAGGTAACCGGGTGGCTAAGAGGAAAATAATTAGAATAGAAATCAGAGAACACAAAATAAATGTGATTGAAAATGTGGGACATGGCCAGGTGACTCAGGGGTCAGTGTGCTGAGCTGGCACCGCTGGGATCTGGGGTTTGAAAAAAGGCAGCGGGCCATGATTAAACGTGATTCTCCAGTGTATTTGATGGTCTCAGCCTGGTCACCAACGACAACACGAAAATAAAGTTACCGCCGGGCTTTCATGAGCTGCACGTTTTAATGTGTTTTCTTTTTTTACTTCTAAATTTCACAGAAATTGCTTCCAAGAATGTTTCATCCCTAAAATTTAGATACTGATATAAAATAACAAAAAAAATGCTTTACTATATTTTTTACCAGTATAACGATCAGGTCACGTATGCAAGATCTTTCCTCACTGTCCTGTAATGTCATGACTATTGTAAAACATTGAAACAACTTGAAAGGAAATATATTGACCTCACAAAGCACAACTGTGCTGGAACGTAATTCATAATAATGCATTCGTTAAAGTTAGGCCATTCTTCATTGGAATTCTTGTTAGGAGTGTAAGATCAGAGTACAATTAATGCACAAGTTGCTTCCATCATAATTGCATGTACGTAATTAATCAGTGTGGGGGCTGTGGGGCTTATGTCAAAAGAGCGTGGTGGGCGTTTTTGTCCCCAGTAGTAATGAGTTTTCTCATTCCCATAGGGGTGTGCTAACTTTGTTACACACAAGCCAATTTGTCAGAGAACGTTGCTAGGCTGTGGCCCAGAAACTATCCCTCGGGAAACTAGACAACAATTGGTTAAGACAGACAGACTCTGGTCTTTGACCTCCAGTGCAATATTGATGGTTCTCTGAGGATTTTCAAGACACTGCATCAATATAGCAATCAGTGTAATCAGCCCTGCCTGGCTCAGCCTTCAATTGCTATACAGTAGTCCCTCGATTAACGTTTGAATACGTTCCACAAAAACTATTGTTAACCGAAATAACTATTAATCGTATTTAGGAATTACATGTTGAAAGAAAGCAGAATATAAAAAAAACACGATGTAAACAAAGCCAGTCGAGGTCGAAACGCTCATAAATTGGCGTCGATGATTGGCTGAGGGCATGTCTCAGCCCAACTTTTACGAACGCTTGGATTGGCTGAAATTGGTCCCCGCGTGCATAACGTAAACGCACCGCTCATCAATATTTTAACGTTAATCGAAACCACGAGGTCCTATGGGAGGCGAAACGTTAACCGAAAACCCGTTAACCGATGTCTCTGTTAAAATAAGAACTACTGTAATACATGTCCCTTTTAATCTCAGAATCTGCAGACACACTATGTTTATTTCAGGAGTTTTTGTGATGATTAAAATGGTATTACAATTACAAACGTTTATTTCATAGTGTCATCTTTCCTAGTGTAGCACTAAAGTAAAATGCCTCTTCAACGAGTAGATGTGGGGGTGCTATGGAAGGATAATTTTCGTATTTATCCATGCAAATGATCTATTTGATCTGTGTGGAAAAGTGTAAACACAAGATACTGTAATAGCAAATTTGCACATGTACAGGTTATGATTACGCAAAGGATCAGATGATATAAATAATTCGGTAATAAATACATTATGGGCGATACAACTAGATATAAAAAAAATTGATGTAAACCTAGGACAATCACTGAAGGCAGATTGAGATGAAAATAATGAAATAAAGATGCAGAATGGCATACTTTTGATCAAATAAATGAGATAATGAAAATCAATAAATCAATGCACCTCAAGAAGTTTGCAATGCAGTAATTGCATGTTTTCTGCTTTGACATATACTCTACAACCTGAAAAGTATGCAAAGAAGCACAGATGCATTCTCGGATTTAAATGAGACAGAAGAAAGAGGGACACGTTAAATTTCGATTTAAAGCTTTCGTGACTGCAGGGATTCATCTTTTTGGTTCTTTCGGTAAAGTCACGTAGAAGAGAAATAATAAAATAATAAAAATACAACATAAGGGGATTGGGGGTTTATTATGTTTTATTTTTATTATTATATATCGTATGTCCGATGAAGGAAAACAAATGGGCTTGGGAAGGACATCGCATGGCTGGAGGAGTGATGGTAGGTGGACAAAACTGGTGACAGAATGGCAGCCAAATGAGAAGATACAGGCGAGGATGTACACCGTGGATATGGAGCTCATGTGCTGGATATGGATTATTACATCGCAAAACCCAGAGGGATTCTGACAGCATGGAAGTGACCCTTATTCAGCAGTGGATAGATCATGGGTGATGACCACTCTCCAGTACTGCGTATCGGTTTCACTAATATGTGGTGAGAGGAGGAATGGCGTTAGGTGATGGGTGTAGGAGTTGTTGGATGGGCTGATGGGTGGGAGGGTGGAAAAAGTTGGGATGTGATGGGTGGTGAGGAAGCAATGGTGAGTGGTGAAGAGGATGTGTTTGAGGGTGATGGAAGGAGTGGGTGATGACGAGACTGTCATGGGAGCCACGATGGCGAGATGTTAACTACCTCGCCTGGTCGTGGGTTCGATCCCTGACGCCTGTAAATTTGGAGTTTGCATGTTCTCCCCGTTTGTCGCGTGGATTTTTTTTCTCTCCGGGTTCACATTTAGAAACACGCGTTAGGAGTTTTTGACTGGTATACATCCTCAAACTACGATAAGCCACTTGATTGAGCTACCATTTGTGGCCAGGTTGCTACATAGAAAAAAATAGCTATGCAGTATAGCTCAATGGGGCCTTACCTGATAAAATAAAAAAACAGTAATAGTAAAAAAAAGCAGTAATAATAGTAACAAATCGTAAAAAATTAAGCCGTAAAAACAAAGTTTTTCACTATAAATCCTTTATATGCGTGGCGGCTAGAGTCCTCTCGTCCTCTGGCTTGAGATGGCTGCCACCTATGGGTCAGATGATTGCCTGCCACCATTAAGCAATTGGTAATTAAATATATTTTTTTTCCCTAAAAAGTGTAAAATTTTGCAAAAATTTTTTCACGAAAATTAATTGTCACGCACAACGAGTCTGTGTGGAAAATGTCAGCTCGATTGGATCACGGGAAGTGGGTTAAAAAACGACCGAAAGATTTGCACGGTCGTAAGCGCGCAAGCAAGCAAGCAAACTTAATATAAAGGATTTAAATAAAAAACGACCGAAAGATTTGCACGGTCGTAAGCGCGCAAGCAAGCAAGCGAACTTAATATAAAGGATTTAAATAAAAAACGACCGAAAGATTTGCACGGTCGTAAGCGCGCAAGCAAGCAAGCGAACTTAATATAAAGGATTTTAAAAGTGGTTAATGCCAAATAAGTGAAACCGACCAGCTAGAGCCACGAGGGGGCGCCAATCGGGAGGCGAGAGAAGGGGATTGGGGGTAGTAACTTGTACTGGTAGGAACCTCCTGGTTACACCAGCCCACAGGGGATTATTGTGTCCGTCCGTCGTGCAGGGAGGGGCTGGGTGGGGAGGTGGGGAGGGGGGCTGGGTGGGGAGGGTGGGGCTGGGTGGGGAGGGTGGGGCTGGGTGGGGGGTGGGGCTAGGTGGAGAGGGGCTGGTCACCCTGTGGTGCCCTTATAAAACTCAACGTTTAACCTACTCACGCCGGCTTGTGCCCGCCCTCACAGTCGGGCATATTTGCGGAATACACCACGCCGCCGTTGACCCTGGCCATTGACCGAGCAACCCAACGTTCCTACCAGCTCCCTCCGCAGGACAATGTGTTCTTCGATATTGGATGGTGCCCCCCGCCCCCTACCCCGCGTTCCAAGACGCACGTGTTGGGTACAATAAACGAAACGCGTTTTGGCAGCAGCCGAGCAGCAGCCTCGGCACCCGTAGGTCACAGGCGGTGGAGGGGGGTGGGGTCACGCCGCGACCTTGCGCGAGGCCTGGTCCGATACAGCTTTTAAAAAACAAGAGAAACGAAACAGCGGCAGTAATCACACGAATTGTTACGATCGCAATTGTTACAATTACAGCGTCGACGATGTGGAAATCCGTGGTGTCGCTGGGACGCGGTCTCCTGCTGCAGTCGCTGAAATCGCCGGCGATCAATGAGGTAAAACGACTTCGCCCGAGGAGCGGGCCCACGCTATTACAGCCACTGCAGTCTGCAGTGCACATTTCAAGTAAACTAATACATTCACATTCCTTTTGCGAATTCCACTGCTGGATGAAGGCCTCTCCCGCGCCGTGACGGTCACACACATTCTAGATTTTAAGCTTTCGTGACTGCAAGGATTCATATTCTTAGGTTTTTTCGGTAAAGTCACGTAGGTAAAAAATTAAAATTAATAAAAGTAAAATATAAAAAATAAAATCACGACGTTTCGGAGGCAACACAAGCTGGAACCGTCACAGCACGATTGTTGTATCAAGTGAACCGTCACAGCACGATAGCTGTATCAAGTGATACAGCTATCGTGCTGTGACGGTTCCACCTGAAGACGGAAGCTTGTGTTGCCTCCGAAACGTCGTGATTTTTATTTTTATATTAATTTACATTTTTTACCTAGGTCACACACATGTCAACCCATACGGTTTATCCCGTATTCTTGTACAGGGAAATTGAGTTTGCATGTCCATACGGCGTTACAGCCGTTTCAATACGGGCACACACAAATGCCTATTTGTGTTCCTCTTTTGTGATGGGACTTTGTAGGATGAACGTTGAGATTTATAAGGGGAACTTGTATTTAAGAGCTTGTCTCTTGGAATTTTGCTTCACTTGATACAGTAAATTTAGCTGTGACGGTCCCACCTGATGACGGAGACTTGTGTTCCCTCCGAAACGTGATTTATTATTTTATTTCTATTATTTTTATTATTTATTTTTACCTACGTGACTCTACCGAAAAAACCTAAGAGTATAGGGCACGGGGTGAACAATAATATCAGAATTGGTCCGCTATAAGGTAGGACACTGATAATTGCGGTCATCGTGGGGGACGTTTGACCATACTTTGCCGCAGTGGTCGGTGTGGGCTGGTGGTTGTTCTCACCGAGCCGTGATTATCTTCAAATATATTGACTTATAAGAGTGGTCTACCAGCTCACTCGGTAATGTGCAGTACTGTCATCATCAACCTTGATCTGTCCACTGCAGGATGAAAGCCTCCCCAAGCAGTCATCGATGCAGTTAATACAGTAGTCCTTTCATGTCACAGTCCATCATGCATCCTGTACATTAGCCAATGTCATCACTCCATCTCCACGGTAGACGTACTCGACCGTGTTCTCCTTTGGTTCCGTCTTCAGTCTCGACCAAGCCGAGCAATGACGTGAGATGTATTTAGAGTACAGCTAATACACTCTAGACGCGTAATCTCACGATACAAGCGTCACATCGGGCGAGAATTTTCTAATCGCATTACTGTTCGCTAAGATAAATAATGAAATGTACGAGACACAACCAGAATCTTGATTTGAAGCTTTGGTGACTGCAGGAATCCACATTCTTTGGTTCTTTCGGTAAAGTGACGTAGGTATAAAATAAAATAAATCGCGACGTTTCGGGCGCAACACAAGCGTCCGTCATCAGGTGGGAAAGCAACCAGAAGGTTCGAACCGGAGAGTGCAAACGAGCAGATCAAACGCAACAGTTACGTACTCACCGAATATACAGTAGATGTGCAACAGATCTACAGACAATAGACGGCAAATACAAGACAGAGACGATGGTACAAACGAGACAAAAAAGATCGATTAAATTATATGATCGAAACGTAAGCCCGTTAAGCTATTGTGGATCGTTAAATGAACCTTATGGCGGGACCCCGGGATCCCATCAGCCCCCGGCTCTTGTATAAACATTTTAATTATTATAATGTAAACAAAAACTTTGCTCTCTTTCACCAATGGGTTTGAAGGCTGGTGGCAAGTGTTGTCTTGTTAAACTATGCCTTTAAAACTGAAAACTACTTACCTGCAGTACTTCTATTTAAATACACTATCGAGAATATAATGTACACCTCTCTGTCAATCATCGTGTTTCTCAGTGTAGATTTGTGAACATACTTTGTAAACAGTATATAAATAGTACGCGTTTTCAATGCGCTGTTTATAATGTAACAAGCGTTTATAGCAATGTTACTCTGCAGAGTAGTGGGTTGCCGCCCCTCTTAATTGCATCGATACGAGCGATGTGGGGACTATGGCTTAGCCGCAAAAAAAACCGTATCTGCACATATGCATACTCTATTGCCCCATCTTACATCGATTAGTTTGACAGTACTAATGCTAAAGCACTCGGCCACGCGTGATCATTACTGATGATGAGAGTACTCTACTACCCTTCGTTTTACTTGCAGACGGTGCTGTCGAAGCCAGGAGTGATGTTGGAACAGAGGAGAAGTCACTACGTGGACTGGAGGATGCTGAGGGACGTCAAGAGGAGGAAGATGGCAGCAGAGTACGCAGACGAGAGGCTACGCATCAATGCCCTCCGCAAGAATACCATCTTGCCCAAAGAGTTACAGGTGCAGCCCCAAAGCTCCATGGTGCATCGCTCACAGAATTTTGTTGTGCGAGCCTACTTATAAATTACCCAGTTATGGATATTCAGTTGCAAGTAATCTTAACCCTTAATACTTCCAAGTGCTGCGATTAAAATGTGACGGTAGCCCATTAAAACTTTGCGTTTATCTTCAAGGGAGATGTTGGTTTAAGTACAGCAATACTCTTATATAAGCGCACAACTTTATCTGTGATAAACGCTGAACTTTCCGTAATTTTCATGCAGGGGGCGCTGCAAACCTACGCGCCCCCCTGCATGAACGACGGAGGCGCAGGGACAGACGTTTGATTACGTTTGAATCGATCTGCAGACGGCGGTCTTCTCGCACGGCCAGCTCTATGTCGCCTTATCTCGATCCCACAATCCCAAACAGGTGAAAGTCCGCATCGAACCGAACCCCCAGCAAGGCCATCTGCTTAACGACGAGAGAAAATTCACACGAAATGTAGTTTTCAATGAAGTCTTCCAGATGTAAAATGATAAGCTTTTAATGAAGAAATAAAATTATCCAATTAAAAACAATACAATTCAAACATGTTTCATTTTAAAACTTCAAAACGGAGCATCAGGTGCTTGCGTGAATGCATCGTTTGTGTGCATATTATATTTGTGAAAGCAATACTTCAATTATACATGATACTTATATTAACATTTGTATTTAAAGCTTTCATGACTGCAGGGATTTATCTTCTTGGTTCTTTCGGTAAAGTCGCGTAGAAGGGAAATAATAAAAAATATAATAAAATAAAAATTCTCACGATTTTTCGGCCACAACACAAGCAGCCGTCCTCAGGTGAAGAAACAGAGCTGTCAGAAAGACAGCGTCCCAATGGACGCTGTTTCTTCACCCGAGGACGGCTGCTTGTGTTGTGGCCGAAACGTGAGAGTTTGTTTTATTTTTATTATTGTATTATTTCCCTTCTACGTGACTTTACCGAAAGAATCAAGAAGATAACATTTGTAACGTACTTTACCAGTATTTTGACCTTTTCAATGTGCAATGTGTCATTGCCTCCTTTTGTTTCACCTCTTGAATGCGTAGGAAGAAGCCAGCAAAGAAATAGCAGCGTTGCCACGTGACAGCTGCCCTGTGCGCATCCATAACCGCTGTGTGATGACATCGCGTCCACGGGGAGTGAAGCGAAGGTGGCGTTTGAGCCGCATCGTATTCCGAGACCTCGCGGATCACGGCCAAATGGCAGGCATCCAGCGAGCCATTTGGTGACCAGCAGAGGATATAACGGATGTAATCATTACTATGGGTTTTTGCAGTCTTGCAATTTGAGGTTTGTCAAACTTTTGTTTGTACATTGTGCACCTTTTCAATAAGGCATCACCCAATCTCTAGAACCTTTGGACACTACGGGGGAATGTTAACTTGACTTAAGATATTCTTGGTTCTTTCGGTAAAGTCATGTATTATAATTTTAAAAGAAATTGTATGTCCCTTCTACGTGACTTTACCGAAAGAACCAAGAATATGAATCCCTGCAGTCACGAAAGCTTTAAATCAAAATTTTACTTAAGATGCTCGTTAAAGAAGGACGTTTAAATGTTAAACAATCTCACGTGCAATTGTCTGCATTGTTACATTTTAATATCTAAGTGTCAGAATATCTTCATGTAAAATTATGTAATAGAAGACTGGAGATCATCCTTAGTTGACTGAGATATAAAAACAAATATTTCATTTGGAATGTAATGCCATTGTGAAAAAATGAGTGTGACGGTACAAATAAAGATGTATGATACATATACAAGACAATGCAAATGAGGGTTTTTGTAAACTTTATTGTTAGATCACTTGTGAATTTATGGGAAGGACATTCTTTGCTAAATAAATAAAACATTACAGTATTTTGACTCTCCTGTATTTTAACACCGTAGAAATGTAACACAATAAGAACTAAAAACACATTCAACGAAGCACCACATCATAAAGTTTCACTAATACGACAAGAAATGGTGTTTGGAATGTGTATAATCTGCTTGATAAGCAGCAATGTTATTGTCCAAATCTAGGACTGAAAAGTAGTTGGTATTCCAGGGATTGAGAACTTAAAACAAAATCTGATGTAAAGTGTTCAAATAGACAACAGCAACAATATGCATAACTTACACGATAGAATTTGCAAATTAGAAAAAAACAATGTCCAAATGTCCAACTTGGTTGGGTTTCTGCAAATGCTCCATTCTCCACATTCAAAGCATGAAAGTGCAATTGACCTTTCTGTAAAGGTGTTAAGAATTGTGAATCTGTAGTCAGGTAATTATAACATGGTATAAAGCAGAATTCCTGGCCACATACTAAGTGTTCTTATAAGACTACCACAATTAATTGAAAATTTAACAAGACACTGGATTTCTAGCATCACCAAAGGGCAGTAATATTTGACTGAGCTACATTATTGAAAACTATCAAGGTCTTAGATTAAAATGCAGCAGAAACAGCTAATTATTCGAATTCATACCGAATTGGTAACTGAATAAACTGAATTGCGTATTTCTGAGCGGTATGAGCTTTTGCAGGCCCAAGGAACTAAATAATTTTCACTAGTGCAGGATATCAATGCTTATTAATTATCATAAATCAATATTAACTTGATTGCTACTGACTACTTTAGCTTGAGAATGGAATGAACATCCCATATTCATTTCTAACAAGCTTATAAATCAGTGTTTGTGTCATGTAAACAGCCCTTTTGACAGTAATGCACTTCAATTTCAAATTAACAAGGCCATGTTAGGTTTGCAACATGAAAAAATACATGCTAAACATTTCACAAAAAAAGTTCACATTTTAAAGTATACCAACACAATACATATATAACTATAATATAAATACACTTAACATTTAATTTGGCCTAAAGAAAACGTGAACAAACTCGTGATTTTAAAAACGAATCATAAAGCAACTTTACTGTATTGCTTTGTCTACTTTTTTTTATCTTGCTGTGGTTTAAATAGTGCTTTAAAAAATACTCCACCTTATTATCTAAAGCAATTTCCAATCACTATACATTTTATACCATCTTAATTGCACTTTGCAGCACAAACAGGACAATACCGCTGCTAGTTTGTAATTTCTTATCATAATAAGGTCCCACTTAACCAGGATACAGATTATCTATATGCCACTTGTAATTTTTGTGAGCATATTTGCCTTTAGTCCGACTGCTGTTGTTGCCTATGTGTAAATTGTCATGCCCAGCCCAGCGTCTGTTTGGCCAGATAGAGGGCGCCAAATGGGCGCAGCAGCACAAGCTGGAGGAGATGGGCAAGATGCGTTACAGCATGGAGGTGATTTTACCCGGACTTGACGACTGGTACTAGCGGTGTCAAACCTTGCCTCTTTGGAGGAGGCTCGTGAAGGATGCTACTGGGCAGTTGGAGAGGCAGTCGCCCTCCTCCATCAGCGGAGGGCAGACGAACGATGTTCATGACGAGCAGAGAGCCGGGTGGTTAAAACAGCAGACTTGTACGTCGGGGAGCACAGGTGGTATCTAAAGTCATCTTAACTCAACACCTGGGTCTTCCCCATGACCTGCTAACGAGCCTTCCACATCTTGTTTTTTTATTTTTTAATTTCCCTTCTACGTGACTTTACCGAAATAACCAAGAAGATTAATCCCTGCAGTCACGAGAGCTTTAAATAGAGCCTTCCACACTTCATGTGGCCTCAAAGCGCACCTAGCCTGGCACCTGCACCGTCGTAATGCCATCACCACTTCGTGGCAAATGGCGGCTTCTGTTTTGTGAGAGCAGTGGTGCACTGGCCCATGAACGGAGCAACCTGAGATTGATTCCCAGCCATAGCTAACAAACGTGGCAAGTACAGCAATATCTGAATGGTCCTACCCACTGCCACCTCTTCACCAACCCACACTGACCAGTGTAGTGAATTATAGTAAAAACACAACATACATGGCATGATGGAGAGGGCTTCTGCTCGTCTGGATAAGACTAAATTATTAACCCATGTACCGTACATAAATGTACTGTAGCGTTAAATAGTACTCCACAAATATTCTGTACCGCTAAATAGTACAGTCCATTTAGGACAGTTGAATTATTTTCCGATTACATCCCACATTTAACCAAACTTGCAAACCCAAAAGTGTCAAAACATGCACTGTACTGTATTTGTATACAGTGCCTACATTTCTGTATACATGTGGTAAATCAGAACGGGTTATATAAAGCAAACACCAAACCGACTTCAGTATATCGTATAGTGCTATCATTGGGCAACCTCAATAATATACATTTTGCATACAGTACATCATTTATGCTGATGCATTGGGGTAATTTTTTAAGTCTAGAATATTAAAAACCAGTTCACAACCACCGTTATATATACTGGACATGTATGCAGGATATGTACATTTATTTACAGATACATGTGACAATACTGCCTTTAAATTTGAAGGAAATGTCCATTAGTAACAGAATAAAATATTTGTTATTGTAATCAGTTTTATTATTTATATTCGTACCAATTCTGGTCAATGTGAAATATTGTTTATATTGTAGTGCAGCATTCTTCAAAATACGAGAAACATAGCAGCATACTGTAGTTTTATAACGCCATCAAAAAGTAAAATTGGATGGTTACGTGATCCAGGCTTTGTAACACAGTAATGAATACCCTTCTATCCATACAGCTAAATGACATGACTAACAAACAACTGCTGGTGATGTTGCGCCTCAAACAAACATCTGGGACTGCCAGTCTAAGAAACTCGTTCACATGTTTAATTGGCACATCTCAAAAAATAAGTATGAATACTAATTTACATGTGCGCCATGATATAGCATCGCTGGCTAGTGTAGAACGTGGTTTTTTTTTTAATGTACAACGAACATATATTACAAACAGAACACATTGGAGACAAAATAATTTTTTAAATAACTAAATCTTTCTAGAAATCACAAACATGGTTGCAATTTTCAGAAAGATTTTGAATGGAAGGTCATATTTATGGATTCACATTTAAATCAAAAGGAAAATCATTCGTATTCCTAAATAAAATTTCAGAAATTCCCTGCCTGACAAATCCGTGGCATGTCACACTGGCTCAGCAGGCTCCACAACAATGATTGTGCACCATTTAAATATAACGTCCTTCACTCACACAAAATACATATCGACACAAACAAAAACATGGCAATATACAAAACTCAAGGTCCATCAAGTGGTGTGTTCGCCTGAGCCTGGCTGTCCTGGCCACATATTGTGGAGTGGCGAGTGAAGCTGTCTCTCCACATGAATTTCTTGCCACAACACAGGCAGCTGAAGGGCCGATACCCCGTGTGGGTCTTCATGTGCCCACTTAGGTGGTGCTTCATCTTGAAGCTCTTACCGCAGATGCTGCAGGAGTATGGCCGCAGCCCCAGGTGCATGCTCATGTGGCGGTCGCGCTGGCTCTTGTGCGTGAAGCGCTTACCGCACTGGCACTGGTAGAGCTTGTAAGCCGATCCAGCTTGCTCGGGCCTTGCCTCTGCTTCGCCTCCGCCCTGCTGGTAGCTGTCGGCGGCCAGTGCACCTTCTGTCACCGTCGACTGGCTCTCTCCATGCGCTTTCATTCGGACCTCTGTGTCATATATGTGGGAACTGACACCGTAGTAGTCCTTCTGCAAGAATAAGGCATATCACGCATACAATAGCTCTTTGGAGCTAGAATGTTAATTTATGAATACATTTTGGATGTAAAATATCGGATGTAGATTTTATGAATATGTGCACTTTGCTCGTGAACTGTGTTTTGCCTACCAAGTGACCATGATATGAGGCCCTCTCGAGCTGTTCATCAAATTCTTCGTGGGAGCCCGGTGCCGGCTCTGTGAATGGATCCCCCACTTCAGAAGAGCGTAGAAGGTGTTCAACTACACCATCTTCAGAAAAGCAGTTCTCGTCATGGAGATTTGCATCATTAACATACGGGCTGCCCAATTTGTGTTCGATTTTTTCTGTCTTCACCTGAAATTATCCACAATGTTGCGTCAATGAAATGTATAAGATGTCAAAGATTCACAAGGTGGTGAGGAAATAAAAGTCTCCTAATGATGCAATGAAATATTAGAGTTACCTGCACCCACTGTCGCTGTGGAATAATACTGGTTGGGATGTGTGGAGGCCTTCCTTGCACTTCACCGAAATCTGTACGGACCTCCTCCAGCTCCTCCTGGAATGGATACTCAGTGCTCTCTTGTCCCACAGAGGAGTTGCTGGAAATATTTTCTGCCTCATTGTTCAGAGACATTTCACACTCCTTACTCTCATTCTCCTCATTGGCATAGTTCGTTTCTTGTTCCCCATTCCCCACTGTAAAGCCAAAGGGACATATAATGATGCATCTAAAATAAGAGTAACTGTTATAACTTTTCTATCTACTTTATGTCTTTATAACATTTAAAAAAATACCACACAAATTTAATGTAGCCTACTTTACAACTTTAAACTATGCTTAAACATAGGCACTTAGAAGGTATACAGACACCTTTTACACTTCCTCATGCCAAATTAATATTTACACAAGACTACAGTGGCCGACACCAGGGTTGCATATTTTATTACATTGTTCAGGAGTCATGTTCAAACACAAATGTGCAGGTCTAACGGTAATACGACACCTCAGAAACATACAAAAATAGCGAAATAAAATGTTACCTTATGACTCAGAAGACAAGTCAACATGTTATTGCATCCCATCTGTGGTGTCGCAACAAGGTGTGAATGTAAAGAGTGGCCAGACTTCAATGGGTGAACTGAGCAAACCAAGCAAGTATGCCGAGTGGAGGTGGCCATGTGGTTCAGAGGTCAGCACTGAGCCAGCACTATCAAGATCCTGGGATCGAAACAAAACAGCTGTCTGTAATTAAAACCAGGTTGTCAAGTGTAGAGAGTTGATGGTCTCAGCCCCACCACCAATGACTATACAAAAAACCCACATTCCCAGTGTCACAGTAGACAGGGAAGTGCTACCCCTATTATGTAGAACAGACATCACTTGAAAGGATCTTAGAGATATAACTGTGGTATCCACTTAAGTGGGTCGTTCTTTACATGAAGGGTTGCACTGCTCTGTGACATTCCAATGGATACTACGTATCATGATGCGATGCCAACAGCACAATTGTGACGGGGAAAATATTCAAGGACAGTATCGTTGAGTGTAAACTGTAATTGCTTACCGGCTGCAGAATGCACTTCTGGATTCTCGGGTGCACCAATAAAGTTGCTACTACTGGGAGACTGCTCCACACTACTGCGCTGTCCCTTGCGCCGGTTTGAAGAAGAGGAGGTAGAGGCAGGTCGAGGCGTCGCACGCGCCATGTTCAGTAGCTCCGTGCATCTGTCGACCAGGTGCCACATCTGCAGAAAGCTGGCGATGGTGAGGCAGGCCACCATGTCGTCTGGGTGGAGGCTCAGGCGGCCTGTATAACAGGATGTCAGCACCCCTTCAAAGGCCCGTGCACTCATGACATCTGGCAGTACGATGCGACTGCAACTTTTTAGCAGCACCTGACAAAAAAAGTGTCACCACACATGTACGGTCCTTTGTCAATACTCTGCTGGATGAAGATTCCCCAACCCTATTCAGTATGTGGGGGTTATTTGACATACTTCACTATACATGTGGAAGCATAGAACT
The DNA here is from genome assembly GCF_964198595.1 of Lampetra fluviatilis. NCBI lineage: Eukaryota > Metazoa > Chordata > Hyperoartia > Petromyzontiformes > Petromyzontidae > Lampetra > Lampetra fluviatilis. Next base: position 6,488,571 of record NC_136294.1, read on the forward strand.
CTCTCTGCGGTGAATGGGGGCATGGGTACCCCCGGTTCTAAATATCCAGGATTCACTAATTTATCTGGGTGGGCGTGACCATGGATAACCCCGAATGATGAGAAGAATTTGCCAAAAAAATCCGTTTACCCGTGGTCCTTACACGCCGGATATTTGGAAGATCCCCACCTACTTGTGACACGTGACAAAATATCAGAACATGGGGTGTGGCTGGCAGGCAAGGGAGTGGGGACCCTCGAGGGCGTTGTGACGAAGATTACTTCACAGAACGAGGTCGCAATCATCAGGATATTTGGAAGAATTCTCCGTATAATTCCGTTTCACCATTGTCTGGACCTGAGAAATTTGGATGACCACACTCATCAGATATTTGGAAGTGAGAAACCGAGTTTTTCCGACCCTGGATAAATAAATTCACGGACAATCAGGTCCCATATAAGTGGAGTTTGACTGTACCGTACAACCATGGATTTTGCTACATTGACCTCTGCTGCCAATGATGTAGCCCTGCAGCCTAGAACACCGGTTCTGCAAGGTGGTGGCCCATCCAAGCACTACCCAGGCTAAACTCTGCTTGATTTCAGAGATTTGGCCCATTGCTGATTAAAATGTCAAACTAATTTCTTTCGAACTGCTTTTTGTTTAGTTTGTTGTCCATCCCCCGCACCTCTGATTATCATGGTTGGCAACGTAAGGTGCGAAAGAAGTTCAACGTACATACATACGTCATGGGTCATCACAGCCACTCGCAAATTCTGGTGTACTTCCAGTTTACTTCATTGGATAAGAAATTCTAAATGTACGTTTTGATTGCTGAACACAAGCCAAAAGACGTATTATGCAAAGCAGCAATCAACTTAGCGCTAATGCTCGTATAGCAAATAAGAGCAGGGACATTTCTTGAATTGGCCTTGGTTATGTAAAATTGAGAAAATATACAATGGGAATTTCAAAGTTGAACAATGTGACGAAAGGTGAAAGAGATATGTTTTTCCTACAATATGGTGGTTGAACACAGGATCGATGGAAATATTATTCTTTGACACAGGTGGAGCTATCAGGGTGTGAAGTTCATAGCTCAGGATGAAACACTGGGGATATGTTCAACGCTTTCATCAATATATGGCTGGATGAAGTCTTCCTCATGCTAAACAGGTCATTAACCCTACTTCATCATGCTGGTCAAAGCAAGTTTGTGATAATGGATTTTGCTGTACCTCCAACCACTGACAATGTAGCAGAGGAGCAGTCTATAGCAATTATATTATGCATATTGGCTGCCTATTCATTCACTATTCCGGCTCAATCCAGCTTAAGATTCTAATCTCGGACAGGTGTATTCCAGGTGATTTGTTCCAGAGGCAGATCTAGAAACTTCCCAAATTAGGGAGGACGGTGGTCCCAAAATCTCTATTTTTAAAATTTGGCCCTAACATAAGAAAAAGACTCTTCCATGGTAAATAATTAAATACCAATTTTGAGGTCTTAAGGGAGGAGGGGTCATCCCAATCCCACCCCCCTTACCCCATCTCAGATCTAGATTCACCAACCACTTGTTCGCGAGGCTCAAATCTACCCCGACGCGATGCAAATGTCCACTCCACCTGGTCACAGAAGTAGGGCGAGCTGGCGGCGAGCACGGCACGGTGAGCACGGAATGTGCGACCCTGAACGCCCACGGTGAGGTCGCACAGCTGGCCCTCGAGCCGCTGCTGGTTGAGGCGATGCAGCACGGCCTCGCTGAAGTGCGGAAAGTCGACGAGGATCGTTCTGCTGTCGGGGGCCATCGTGGCACCATCCAGCAAGCCCCGGTCATAGGCGCTTCCCTGCGGCAACAGAATTGAGAAGTGGAACGCAACGCAACCCCCCCCCTCCCCCAAGCACCGTGGGAAACAATGTAATTATAGGCGTCAGCTAAGTGGAAAGAGGTATTTATTCGTGGCTTAAATGGCATATAACTAAGATTATATATTTGTTTACATACCTATGTGTTAAACAATACAGTAAGGGTACTTGCTGCTGCATTTGGTGATAAAAATAATGTACACATTGTGTGTGTTAAATAAAAAGGAATACCAACTGCATTTATTTGCAATAATCTGCAGGTAATCAAAATGCGAATTAGCCAGCTGCAGGCCTGTTAATGTTTGCTGTGATGGTATTTCTGGAAGTATTTTAATTAGGCGCAGGTTGACAGCCGTGTCTATTAAGTGTCATCACCCTCTAATAATTAAATGCACGTCCCCACTGTGAGTTACGATTATCAATTCGTGCACTTTGTGACTGTACCGAATGGAGTGATCTAACCAGCACAGAGCGATGGCTTCCGCAGTGTTCCACACACGTGTTGTGTACTGCAATGCGTGTGTCTCATTGCCTCATCATTTTGTTTACCAATTGAGGTCAATCACTGCAGTAGCGGCCCAGCTGCAAACACGAGGCAGTAAGCTCCGTTTAATTAACACGTCATTTAGGTGGAAACGAAACCAGTTCGCAAGCGGATAACATCGTTTAAACGACTCGGCACGTGCGAAACACTCGAGCTCAGCAAAATAAACACCGTTAGCCGAAGTAATCGCACGCTAATTACGCTAAATGGGCCAATTAACTCTGCCCAAAAGGCGCGAATAATGGAACCTTGGGCGCTCTGCACTGAAATGGCACGGGGGGGGGGCAATGACACAATAAGGGGAGCGCGTGTGGGGAAAATCGCGAATCACAACACGGACGGAGCAAACAGCATCACGTAAACGCACAGGGCGCGACGTCAACGTCGCGCTTGTTACACCACTTGCTATAGGCACAACTGCTCGACTCGAGAGGGGGTCGTTTGCGCTACAAGAGACAAGAGGCCACCACCTGGCACAATCGTCGGCACCGCCGCTGTATTTTCGGCACGGGGCAATTTTAGAAACCGCGCGTCCACTCACTTCAATAGCCACGCCAGGATTTTTCGTCAATCTGTTAAAGCGCGCGAACAACAACAACAACCGCCTCAAACATCACGCGTTGTTATCGCCACTAAGACCCACGTAACATTTCACCGCGGCGTTAAACTCATGTCGACTATCCCCACTGCCCCTGCCGCTCTATCTTAGGCCGCAACCAGCACCGCCGTTCGCCGCCTAGCAACAGCCGCTTGCAATTCCCCAGTTCGGATAGGGCACCGCACCCCCTCCCCTCCCCCCGCGGATCGCCACTGCGCCCAATCGCGTTGTCGCATGCACATTTGTTTCGCGCTGAGGGAGGGGTGGGTGGGGGGCGCGAGGCCAATCGGCGCACGAGGCGGGCGGGGCGGGGCGGGGAGGGGGAGACGCCGGGCGCTTATGTGCAGTAGGGTTTTGTGTAAAAGCCTCCCCCCCCCGCCCACCCCCGGCGCGGGGGAATGTAAACATTGGTGACGTCACGGGCCTTGGCCATAATCGTTCTCGTACCGGATTATAAGACGCAGGGCAAAACTTTATTTATTTTGTTGCTGCCCCGGCGTTAAATAAAGTTCCCCGAAGAAAGAAAGAAATAAAAAAATCTGGTCCAACACTAAAACTCTCGTAATAGGATTATATGGCGCGCCCACATTTAATTAATGCAGAACAAAGCATACATATACACGATTTTCCTAATGCTTTCAATGAAGGATTGAGTAGGGTCAATGAAAAACAACATTTGGTGATTTACTTTGAACCGATTTACTGGACACTGACCCGTCCCTACTGGACATATGTGAGAAAGAGTCTTATAGCTCATCGGATTCCTCCAGTATAAATACATGTTCTGATTCTGAGACGTCCAATTGCTTTGAGGGTTGGCTGAATTGCAGATCCACCGTCTTCAAATGTATATTTGAGGGCAGTACGAAATTATATGGTCCATAATTTGGCGTTCACATCCACAGTCGCACACAGAAGTATTTCTCCTTGTAGATGAGATAGGGTTGCCAACTCTCAATGAAGCTTTTCCGAGAATTTGTGTTATTTATTTTTGAATCCTATTAAGATCTCCCAGATTGCTTTCAATAGTCAACGGGAGATCGATTCCAATTCCGGTAGACTCCCGTCCAATCTGGTAGGGTTGGCAACGCTAGCATTGGGTGTCCACATCTGTGGTATCAGAATCAGAATATTTATTTCCTGGAGGAATCCTATGAGCTATAAAGCTTATTTACACAGATGTCCAGTTGGGGCGGGTAAGTACAAAAACATGATAGTCGTGCAAAGTACAAGAAAGGTAAAAAAAAAGCACCCAAACACATACAAATAAAACGAAACCACCCCCTTCTAGATTTGAAGCTTTCGTGACTACAAGGATTCATAACTCTTAGGTTTTTCGGTAAAGTCACGTAGGTAATTTTTTTTTATAATAATAAAATAATAATACATGAAAATAACTAAATTAAATCACGACGTTTCAGAAGCTTCGTGATTTAATGTAGTTATTACATTTATTAGTATTTTATTAATAAAAAAAATTATTACGTGACTTTACCGACAAAACCTACGAGTATGAAACCACCCCCATCCTACAAGGCAAAGTCCACTGAGGTATTAACTTATTTTTCAAAAGTGACCTGGCCACAGATGATAGCTCAACAAAGTGACCCATCATTTGGACATTCTTGCCCATTCTTTCAGTGGAATATTAAAGCCTGGCAGTGGATAGTGATCGGATTTACTGATCAAGTGTTTAATTGTCGAGTACATTTGCTTTAATCCCACAAATTAATCCACGGCGTCTCGATGCTGAAATTCACGTCACACAGTTCGTGTATATTTCCTAAATGACTTTCCAGACCTTGGCCGTAGATATGGAATGTTGTGGAGGTTTGATTTCTGATCGGTGCAGTTCATCGCGGTCGCTAACGGATGGTGAAATATTGGACAGTACAGGAAGCCAGGACAACGGCGTTGATGTTAAAAGTCTCCTGCTTGTGTTGTTGTTGCACAAACTTAAACAGGAGGATCAGTCGGATATCATACATTTATGAAAATCAGATCAAGCCTCCCGTATATAACGTGACTTATTGCAACCACCCCCACACTCTTCTCCCCGCTGCCCCCTATGAAAAAGACTCTAAACCATGCAGCTAACTTTTGCTGGCTCCTTCTCTCTCCATCTCTTTTCTCCTCACTCACCACCACCCTCTCAACATCACCGTCTCTCATTCATCTTGGCCCGGTCATTGATTCTCCCCCATGTCCCCTCCCTACCCAGCGTTCTTTCTTTATTCCTGCTGCTCATCTTGAGCCATGCACTCTTTGGGGTCTTTGGGACTTCTGTCCCAGCATCCCTTTCCTTCCCTGTTCCTTTCTCTTCGTCCATACCTTATATCTTTGAGTCGACCGCCCTACCTCCCCATGGTGTACCCTTGGTGTACCATCGGTAAAACTGAAATATAGCATATTAAATTAAAGAGCTTTCGCGACACCTCATATACCCCAATATAATGGCGTAAATAGCAAACTGTTCAACAGACAATTGGACGTGATTATGTTTTTTGTTCTACTTTAAATTACTGTACCATGATTTCTGAAACAACATTACTGTACATGTTAAGAAACACACTTTTGAAAAAACAGCAATGTGTGCTTAATAGAATCAACTTTATTATTATTCTTGCAAGCAAAACAAAAAAATCTGGCAAAATGAGCTGTAATCTTCTCATCCTTGTTCCACGAGTTTAGCATTTTAAAAAATTATTTCACAAAAAGTCATACACTTTGTTGTATGACATCGTTTGATGTAAAAGCAAAGCACTCATCATTGGAATAAAAGAGATAGAAAAAAGCAATCAAATTAATGACTACAATACAGTCATGTAATAATAATCTATATTTGAAAAAATCAACATGTAAATACTGTGTTATATTTTGTGTTGCATTCGGTAAAAGCGTACAGGAGAAATATGAAATTGGTACCGAGTGAGTCAAAGGTATCGGTCGGTCCCACCTGTGGTGGCAAATGATGGGAGCATCCCCTGTGAGCAGGAAGCCTCGGGTGCGAGGGTTGATCAAAAAGTACTGGGACTACTTTTACTTAGACAAAACTAGTCATTTAGTGCCAAATCTTGTGAATTTGGTGGGTGAGGAACCAGGTGATGAGACTTGGTATTGTTTATTGGTGGACAATCGTCGTCACCTCGACCAAAGAGAGCAAGAGAGGTGCGCTCGAATGTGAAGACGATATCGATTGTATTGTTTGACGGTGAAGGTGTGTTCGTTCCACAAGGTCAGACAGTGAATCGTTTGTTTCATTTGGCCGTTCTGAAACGCCCATGGGATGCAGATCGGCGGAAACGGCATGACAAATGGGAGTTAGGTGTGCGGATCTTGCATCACGTTAACGCACCGTCACATTCAGCACTGTCCATACAAGGATTTCTGGCGAAGGAAAACATTTCGCTGGTTCCTTGCCCACCATATTCACCAGATTTGGAACTAAATGACTTACTTTTCTGTCCCCTAGATTGAAACGCACCCAAAAGGAAAGACATTTCAGGATTTGCCAACCGTAATCCAAAATGCAACTCGGCACCTGAAAGTCTTCATGAAATAAAAGGACCGGAGATGCCTCGACAAATGGCATGACTGCTGGAATCACTGTGTTCGATCAAGAGGAGACTACTTTGAAGGAGATCAATTTTATGAGGCAGGTTGTCCTTTAGTTTTGTCTACATTCCGTCGATGTTGCATATCATTTTTTCCCTCCCAAATTTATATTTTCGATTAAACATACTCCGCACTGCACTCTCTTTGATGATAGTTTTCTCATAAAAAGCTACCAGGGTAGCCTTGCTATCATTTGTGATATAGAGATAAAATACTTGAATAGAATAATTGGAAGCATTTGCTGGCCTAGGTGGTACCAATAAAGAGGTTTGATCAAGTGACTCAAGCACCAAGAGTAGTTAAGCATGCCTATTTGAGCCACCTTATAATACACTTTTGAAATACATAATAGCTTTTGAGGAAGTTTAAGTGTGTTATGCCTGAAACAATGCACTTTGAGAGCTTGCCAGTTTCACTCAGTGAGCGTAAGCCAAAGGTATCCTTCGTGTAGACCTGTAGGGTACGCACAGCACAAATGTAATGACAGTAACAATGAAACTTTAGAGTTAAGGGCAAGGGAGCGAATATATTCTGTTAGAATCTACTAGCAGCTTACCATTCAGACCCCCAGCTGCATATCAACGTCATTTCATATGTTGAGGCATCGATTCAGCAGTGCTACCCTGTTGCTTAACAGACCGAGCAAAGGGAATGGATGCCACAAAGCTACTTCTGAAATGCCATTAAGTGAACTGGTCCACCACACACGTTTCACTCGCTCTGCCAATTAGAGTTTGTTGCATGACAGTCATACCGACATTTTGGCATTCCCAAAGCTGTAAATTAGCCTAATGAAATTCAAAACCAAATTCAGTGTGTTGGTTTATTTATGTAGTAATTTATGATATTGTTCTTACTTTGCTTTATATAAAGATGTAATGTATTGTCAAGTATAAAAATGGCATACCTCCTGATTCGTCATTGTCAAGATGTTCATATTCTTGTCATAGGTCTCAAATAAGCTGTGAATGTAAAATATAAAACAAGTAAAATTGGCAATTAATTCTACACTAAACTACAATATAAATCTACAAAATGATTTATGGCTTCCATATTCATACATAAACTATGCAGAACTTGTGGGAAGGAGAGTGTGATATTCAAGCGGCCGTGTGGCCAGCTGTACAAAGGGGAGAGTTAGTGTGAAAGTGATCAAGTATGTATCTTGAACTTTTTTTCGCACTATACGTAGCCAACAGTGTTTATCAGAAGGTTCGATGAAAGTGATGTTATGTGAAGTTGCATATTTGGTGGTATGCATCACAATGATAACGGTGATACACGTTAATCATTTACTGATTATGTTGAAAGAGAAGTCTTCGAGTCGTCCGTGAGCATTGCAGTGGACAAATATCCTTATTTGTGCAAAAAATAAGCTTTAAGCTTTGTTACCAATATTTGACAATACTGTCCTCACCTAGACTGCCAAGGTGTCACCTCTTCATCAGCGGGACCTCCAATGAGCACCAGGTTGTTGATGCGTAGAAAATTCCTTTTCCAAACTGAAAAGATTCAGAGTTTTGAGAAATAAATGTCAGTGGAAAATTAGTACTGTGTTTAATTTGGCTGATTGACGTATTACTACTATAATGAGCCAAGAAAATATATTTGTGTGTAACGCGCGTCACGTCACTCCACATGCCGCACCCCCCTCATTAATAATCATGAGCAGGTGACGTCACTCCACATCGAACAACCCCCCTCATTAATAATCATTATAAGGTGACGTCTTCCAAATGGACACCCCCCCTCAATTAATAATAATTAGCGGCTGACGTCACTCCACATGGGGGGGGGGGGGGCGAGGCGCCTCCTCCCCCCTCCTCGGCGTCAACTTACAACCCTCACCACAAAGGCAGAACCCTCACGTCACGCGATCTCCGTCACGCTGTTGAGACATCGAAGTAAAAAGGACGTCGTGATGAACAAGGGATTAGAACCTTTAAATGCAATAGGTCTGTGTCACCGGGGCATTACAAATTGCACACGCATTGATGCAATGAGTATCACGTCGCGGTCTGCTTTTCGCTTGCAAGTTTCAGATTTACTGAAATACACCCGGTCCTTGGATGGGCAAAAGGCGAGTAATATAATATTTGGCCTGAGGCACTGTTTCATAATTTTTTCCGGCGTTATAATATTTTTAAGAGCATGCATACCATTGGCATTTGGGTTGTATATCTGACTGTTGAGAAGAGGCAGGAATGTGTTGTACTTTGCATATAGCTCTTGATGCATAGGATCTGAAACAATGTTGAATTAGTGTTAGACAATTTAGTAAAACATTTTAAACTTTTACAATGATAATTCATTTTTACAACCTACTATTAAAAATAGAAACTACATTATATGACTGTACTGTAATATTACTGGTAGGAACCTCCTGGTTACACCAGCCCACAGGGGATTATTGTGTCCGTCGTGCAGAGAGGGGCTGGGTGGGGAGGGAGGGGCTGGGTGGGGAGGGCTGGGTGGGGAGGGGAGGGTGGGGAGGGTGGGGAGGGGCTGGGTGGGGAGGGTGGGGCTGGGTGGGGGTGGGAGGGGTGGGGCTAGGTGGGGAGGAGCTGGTCACCTTGTGGTGCCCTTATAAAACTCAACATTTAACCTACTCACGCTGGCATGTGCCCGCCCTCACAGTCGGCCATATTTGCGGAATACACCACGCCGCCGTTGACCCTGGCCATTGACCGAGCAACCCAACGTTTCTACCAGCTCACTCTGCAAAAATGTGTTTTGAATTACACTTATATAATCAGGGACGCCTGAGTATCAACACCTTTTTAGCAGGTTTCTGACAAGAAGCATGGTGGAATTTTGCGATGTATAATCCTGAAATGTGGAAATTTCAGGTATTTTTTTTGGTATTGGGAAGTTTGGCCAATAGCAGTAACGTTTGAAAGTATGTTTTTTTTTTGCAAACGGAGTAAACCGGTCAACACAGAGAACCCCAACGCAAAACAGAAGGAGAACATACTAACTCCACACACAAGGGAGCCCCAGTCGGAAATCGACCCCAGACCTTTCTTGTTGTGAGGCACAAGTGTTACCACTGCGTCACACTGCTGCACAAATTTAGGGGCCGTCCATAAATGACGTCACGCAATTTTGGACCATTTTGGACCCCTCCCCCTTCGTCACACGGCGTCACAAGAAGTCAAACCCCCCCCTCAAATATGACGTCACAAAGCTCTGCCCCCCCCCCCCAAAATAAAACATGCTTCAAATCGCTTCAAACTATTGTCATTGTAGTGCGTATTTAATTTGGCGCTGCACTCTGATGTTGTAGGAAAAAAACATTTATTAAAAATTCTATTTAATTAAGTAGAACGTGTTGTCTATATTTATTTTAAGTTGCGCATTTTGATGTGACGTCACATTTCTCACCCCCCCCCCCCCCGTCACACATCATCACAAATGTCTGACCCCCCTAGGTGCGTGACGTCATTTATGGACGGCCCATTAGTACGTGGATCCCTTTTGTCAATCCACTGCTGGATAATAGCATCCCGATACCGTGTGGGTCTGCATAGCTATTTGACCATAATTTACCACACTGGCCAGTTAGAGTTCAAAAGAGCAGAAGCTTGGACTGGTTTTGACATCACTTGCCAGTGATGTTCGGTGGCCAGGTTCAAATCACAGTGCACTAACCACTGTGCCACTGCTCCACCCCTGTAATAAATTACCATACTTGATATATTCTTAACCTTAAGGCCAAACTACTTTTACTGCGCAAACCTACATTCTTGCAGGCACATACCATTCCAGTAGTTGCATATCGACAGACTTTGGCCGGGTGTGGTGTAGCAGAGTGTGTAGACATGTGACTTTTGTATAGCCACTATACTTCTGACAACAGTTGAATCTACACAAAACATTGCATCAAAAAGTAAGTTAGACTGGCGTTTAAATTGGAACTGTCACACAAACACATTTCAATCAGAAGTAAAATATATATATGATTGTGAATTTTGAAATGGCACCGTACTTCCGTATTCGCCCATCTGTGGTGAAGCTAACGAAATGAAGGCGTCCACATTGTGATTCGGCAATAAACACAATGCTGCACGGCAGAGCAGGCCACCTGGTGGAAGAGACGATGACAACACGTGCATTGGTTGCAGTCTCTATGATGCTGTTGGAGTGGTGTTCATGGGCTGGAACACGAAGACCTGCAATCCAGCGGCCACCGGTTCGTTCTCCCAGCAGGGGCGAATTTCTTAATCCCACCCAAACCTGCCCACCACCTTTGTCCATCCAGCACTGTACGAGTATATGGGTTCACCGCGGTGAGTCGATCTGCCGGTCGCGTGTGGGTGATCCCAGATCTCCCAACGTGTTGAGCCAGTGTGGAGCAGTAGACCAAACACCCTCTAGAGCAGTGGTTCTTAACCTGGGGTGCACGCAAACCCTTGGGGATGCGAGATGCCCTTTCTGGGGGTGTGATTTTTGCACACAGCGTTGTAATACGGTGTTTCTTTTTTTTCTGGAAGATCTGCTAGTTTATTCAGGATGTTTCTGTTGTGCGTCGTCGCTTTAAGATGTTCTCTGTTCATATTTTGTTTGTTGCGGTTGCACCCTACTCAAGAGCCGCATGGCTCACAGGGCTATACCAAATACATGCAACTTGAGACATGGCCAGATTTTTTTAGAAGGTAAATAATCGAAAACACTAATTTAGCACGGGCACGTAGGTACAACTACTTTGTTTCATCAAACCTTTGTATGTATTAACATGACACAGGCTGCAGTGGAGGTAAAGAACCACTGCTCGAGAAGGGTTCTCTGGAGCTCTTGCCTGTGGAGGTCATTCTGCCAGCAGTGCCCAGAGCAGGCAATTGAATGGCAGGACCTTTCCATTTCCGGTCTCAAGTTCGTACATGTGCTGCTTTAGCACAAGACAGCCAGTGGAGAGGCTATTTAAAGGCTTTAATTAAAAGTCACACCATTATTGAAGCTATTAAACCCCTTGGGATTAGTCTCATTTACACTGGCGACAGCTGGGAAGGCCCCTGTCATACAATTGGCAGACTTGTTAAATGCAGACACAAGGAGATTCGAAGATAATAATTTAATTTTAACTGCAAAGTCGAATTAAAAATCTAAATACAATGCTATTCAAGTCTTATCGTACCATATACAATTTAATTTGGATTCAATTTACAGTGCGTTTACTTGCCTTTCAAACAATGCATGGTTCCATTAAAAAAAAGATTGTTGTTTTGTAAATTGGTAGTGTATCAAAGCATGCTTTATAAATATGATTAACGAACATCTACTAAAATCACATATACAGGCCATTATCATGACGTGTTATCTCCAATCGAAGGGGTTGACAGTCTTGAATCCCCATATTTTTCCATCCCATATTTCTTGTAACCTGGCACACATCGTTCTTGTCAATAAAACCACTCCACGACTGCATTCTGCCCCTACCATCACTTCTCAGCCTCCTGTTCCATCTCTTGTGCTCACTCTCACCAGTAAACACGCAAGGTTCATCGAGCCCTCGTGTGTCACCGCTCATCCCAAAATGTGCGCCCTTTTTATCGCTACAATATTTTGTTAAAAAGTTGACACATTTGCTCTGTTCTTTGCAATAGAGGGTGCTTAAAAAAAAGTTAACACTTTAGAGAATTTGCAACAACATCACGAGAAATATGCCTCCGGGCTCTGGAGACCACCTGCAGAAGATTCCAGGCACGCGTTGACAATGATGGTGAACAAATGGAGACTCTTTGAATTTTTGAAACTATAAACATACATTTGTTATCATGTTACAGTGTATTATTACCCGTTATTTTTTCATTAAAAACGATAGTCCCATGTAAGTGTTAACATTTTTATGAAGCACTCTGTATTTATTCATTTTTTCAATCTTTCAAATTCTGAGGAATTTCATCATTATTCTCAGAACCTACATTTCTCGACTAACCAGCCGTCATTCGCTGTTCAATCCATTAATTAATGTTCAACGTGTCATTTCGCCCTCCACATCGGGCGGATCATGGACATTTTTTGAACATACTTCCCCACACTGATCAGTGAAGATTGCTGAAGGCGGTAGGGCACAAAGAAGCGAGAGCACTGATGCATAGTACAACAATGTATGTTGCGGTAATACCCTCTACGGCCAGCAATGTAGTCCCAGGAAAAATATACTGTTCTGTACATATTGTAATAATTTTGTAACTCGTAAATGCGCACAGAATTTGCCCACATCTCGAAAAGAGAGAGAACTACTCAGAAGCGCGCGGAACCACAGGCGAGCAGGAAGGCTGCCAGGTGGTGAGCCGGGAACAACAATTTCCCAAGTTCTGTGGTCCTGGGTATATCACGATGTTGTCGGCCAATTAATGAGCGTTTACACGTGGAAGGAAACCGAAGCACCTGGAGAAAACCCAAAACGCATGACGGGTAAACACTGTCTCCCATAACAGACATATGGATTGTATATCTGACTGTTGAGAAGGGGCAGGAATATGTTGTACTTTGCATATCGCACTGGATGGATAGGATCTAAAACAATGTTGAGTCAGTGTTAGACAATAAAATAAAACATTTTACACTTCAACAGGTGGAGACCACATTTTTGCTGTTCTGCCTTCTCCTGGCAAGTCAAGAGTATGGCACCTCGATACCCACGGGAATTGAGGTTTTTTTTTTAGATTTGTGCGATCCATCGACCCTCGCTTCCAAAGTACTGGATTACAGACGTGCGCCACCACCGATCCAGCAAAAGTTTTAACATTATAATATATCATATTTTTCAATTATATCAAGTAATTTGGAGGGTAAAGTAGGTGAATGTGTGGACTCCCTTGGACATACACGGTACCTTCCGAGTAACAGATGAGATGGATGCCATTAGGGAATCTCTTCATGATGGGCTTCAGCTTGCGCACAAGACCGTGCACTTGCGTCCACATGCGCTGCAGGCTACTGAGTCCGTTATAGAGATCGATGGAGATCACCTTTGTGTTTGGGTGTGCCTGGAATTACACAAGTATAAGTCATAGTGGAGTTAAAGTGATAACTCAAAGGCAAATATGTGAATTTGATGTGTGACGTTGAGTATGAACTCTTGCGTGGCGTAAGGGTTCATGCTAAATTTGGAGAATGTTTTTCCACCATGATGCAGCATAAACCTGAAATCATACAGAGAAGCACCCCTTACACACACCTTCACTCTCGATTGCTGTTACTCTGATCAACTGGATTCTGTTCTTGGATAATATAAATGTAAATGGTTTTGATAATCAGACGCTGTCCTCAGGTGAAGAACAGGTCTGTCGGAAAGACAGACGCTGTCTTTCCGACAGACCTGTTCTTCACCTGAGGACGGCTGCTTGCGTTGTGGCCGAAACGTCGTGAGAATTGTATTTTATTATGTTTTATTTTTATTATTTTATTATTTCCCTTCTACGTGACTTTACCGAAAGAACCAAGAAGGTGTCTAAGTGATATTAACGTTTCTGTGTTATTGAAATTTATATTTAACTATTACAGTACTTAAGCTAGTTGTCTGTGAGGCCGCATACAGTAAAACCGAATTTCGTTACCGTACATACCTTCACAATGTTCCTTTTCAAAACTCTGAAATCACTTGGCTTTCCAAGCAAGCCATGCACATTAACGATTGGTTTGTAAGCAGCAGTGGAAATAACAAAGGCACTAAGGGCAAACAAAATGAGACTCCGGGTAAATTTGCAGTTAAAAAACATGGCCATGTTTTTTTGTCTGTCTTTAATGTGTCACTCTTGTTTGAAAATTCACAACTAAAATAAAATTTAAAAGCGTGAAGAAAAGAAAAAGAGCTAAGGTTCAACGAAACCCAAGATACAGACTCGGTTTGTCTGAATATATAGGGTGTGGGACAAAAGGGGAGTTCTGCAATGTGGTAACAGATTGCCTTCAATAAAAGAGGACCTTATTTTTCAGAATGTTGTAAATCGATTGGTAGTATACATATATTTACAAACTGTTGCAAATATCCTGATGGGATTGCAAAACACTCCTTTGTTGACAATAACAGCTGTGGTCGATCACCGCTGCAACACTACTTTAAAAAAAACGAAATCGCATTTCATTACTTTGTGCAATCCAAAATAGCCACAGATAACAGGATGTTTCCACCATTTTTATAACTCAACCTTTTTATGCGCAAAGACGAGTGTGATGCTGTACTCCTAGGTGTTGTTTATGAGAAGTTTCATTTCGCTTTAATGTTATTTTAGAAACATATTTTGACATCTGTGGGCACCGTTTTAATAGGTATGGTAGGAAAATGCCCTCCATTAGCACAGCTGTCAGAAGGATTGTGATTTCTATTCGTGTTATAAAAATAATTGTCTGCTAAAAAGTTGAACAACTGTTCATCACAAAAGCAGACGAAATGTGACAACACTTGGGGTTTTTCCCCTCTAGCTTTCAGCAAAAAAAACCCCTTTGTTCCTTCCAAGAGGCATGCATGCTAATCATTTAGCGATATAGCATCTGCCACATACACAATTAATCCGATATACACCTTCTGTTGATAATTTAGGTAATTCGTCTAAATTGGACAGACAGGGCGTAACGTTAGTGTAAGACTAAAAGAACACCAGAGAAATATTAAACTATCGCAAACACAACTGTCGGCAGTGGCAGAACATGCTTGTCAACAGGGACACTCAATTGATTTTGACAACGTTGAAGTGTTGTGTAAAACTAGTTACTACTGGCAAAGACTAATTAGAGAATCCATTGAGATTGAGAGAAACATAAATAACTTTAATCGCTCAGACAGCTACAGGCTTAGTGCGGCCTGGAAGCGTATTATTAAATAAGATGCATTACAATTCCTTATAAGGGAAACAAGCACTAACTGATTATTAATGTAGCATAATCACAATAGAACACATTCCAAATGATTACTAATCTACAACTCGCATCGTAACAATAGCCTTATTACTAATCAAGTATATAATTACAATAACCCCCCCCTCAAATCTTTGCACCTGATGAGTTAATGAGTTAATGATGACGTCACCCTGCTGCTGCTCTATATAAGAACGGGAGACACAGCAGAGCCTCACCATTCTGGCGAATTGCCCGATGATGCTGGATGCAATTACCAGCGAAACGTCGTACTCAAATTGTAAATGTTGTGGTTTCACGCTTCAACACACCGGTGGGCTAAAGCAGTGAACTATTTGTCTTTTGTCAACGTGACACTTTTTTTACTGATTGGCCGTGTCGGGTGGTGGAGGGTTACGACACATTTATAAATAACGCGATCTAAACCCAAAAATCGTTGATTATGAATGAGTGACCGTATGAGAGATAAACGAGTACATGAGGGATGAATGAGCGAGTGGTGTCTGCTGACTGAGGGTTAGATGTCAAGTGAGTGTCTGGTTGGTAACTGCCAGTGTGTGTCAGGTGAGGGGTAACTGGTGAGTGTCACCTGGTAAGTGCCATCTGGTGAGAGTGTCAGCTGGTGATGGCATCTGGTGAGAGTGTCAGTTGGTGAGTGGCATCTGGTGAGAGTGTCAGTTGGTGAGTGACATCTGGTGAGAGTGTCAGGTGGTGCGTGGCATCTGGTGAGAGTGTCACGTGGTGAGTGGTATCTGGTGAGAGTGTCACGTGGTGAGTGACATCTGGTGAGAGTGTCAGGTAGTGAGTGGCATCTAGTGAGAGTGTCACGTGGTGAGTGGTATCTGGTGAGAGTATCAACTGGTGATGGCATCTGGTGAGAGTGTCAGTTGGTGAGTGACATCTGGTGAGAGTGTCACGTGGTGAGTGGCATCTGGTGAGAGTGTCAGCTGGTGAGTGGCATCTGGTGAGAGTGTCACGTGGTGAGTGGCATCTGGTGAGAGTGTCAGCTGGTCAGAAAACCAGTAAGGGGAGAAGAGGTGAAAGAACGGGACTGAACCGATAAGGAGATAACTCCGTCTGTCGGACGGTGCTGTACTCTAGAGCAGTGGTTCTCAAAGTCTGCTTCCCCAGACCACCAGATGGTCCGCGAAGGTCCTCCAGGTGGTCTGCGCGGCTGTGATCCGGGAACACTGACAATGTTTTACTAAACCTGTTGTTTCGGACTTCAATTAATATTTTACTCATGATATTTGATTAAAAACAAGTCAGGTAAATTCGTTTAACACGTGGGCTTTCGCGACCAATATCAATAATATAGTTTTTTTTGGGCTGCCGCCTGATGATGCCGGTTGTAATTACTGGCAAAACGTCGTACTCAGATGGTACATTTTGTGGCTTTGCTCTCCAACACACCGGTGTGCTGTACTAGTAATTAATTGCTTTGTTATATTTACGCCCCACACCTTACTAATTGGCTGTGTCGGGTGGTGGTTGGTTTAACGACACACAATATTTACCCTGATCAAACTACCCTAACCCTAAGATCTAAATGCACTGCACACCTCCCTAAAAAAAAGCATAGCTGAATAAAAATACAATTAATAATTTGTATTAAACCAGGGGGTTGGGGGGAGCTTTTGTGGACCTCGGAAATGTTTCGTCCGTGGGCCAAAACAAGTTTGTGAAACACCGCTAGAGTCACCCGATCGTGCTTATCAATAGAGGACAGTGATGACCTACGCGTGACTTTCAGGATTACTTTACAGTACTCACTTTGAACCGCAGGGGTCGCTGTCGTTCCGGTGGAGACCTCGCGATCACGGATCAACAATAAATGGGGGCAACGAACGCAACACGACGACTTCGCCAAGTGAAACGTGGGCAGAGCTCCGAATTTTTTAAATTTATTTTTCTCGTCTCTGTTGGTAGGCGATTTGGAGAGGGCGTGGAAAATATTCGCCGATGAATTGTGTCCTGCATACAGACGACGATAGAACAACTGCTTGAAGACAGTAGTATATTCAGGGCAAAAAATAATAATATCAAAGCCACATTGAAGATAATGAACGCGCTTTTTCACGGTATAAATTCTGCTTGCGTCGCTGACGTCATTCCAATCGTGCATCTTGTATCCACGCTTATTTGCACCCTTTAAATGTTTGTGCAATCTGAAACGATGTCGTGAGTCCGCAGGTGGATGCGTGGAATGAAGGGGGGTTACGCAGGTTGACATTCTGACGGTCGAGAAAAGCAAATTGAACTTGGAGAGGGGACACGTTGACTGAAGGTCATCGATTAAGGCCGATGGCCAAATGAACAGATTAGAAGCTCCGCCGAGAGGACTTCGCCTCCCATGGAGATGGAGCGATGAAATTGGCTGGAGTTGCTGGCGCTCGGCGGATTTGGTACATCGCAGGAGTGAGATTGGATGTCAGCTTGGGAAGGCCCTCACCAAAGCGGTGTGCGTAATGGCCATGGCTGGTGATCACCTCCCTCATATCTTTCCCACCGTTACGTGTCGAATTGCTTTCTCCTAACAACTGCACGTCTTGAATCGTGCCTGCAATGGGCGGCCGCTTCGTCTCTGCCGCGTCTCGAAGATGGATCATTGATCCTCCTGCTGTCCACACTTCCAGCTCATACATCCAAATTCAAATCGTGTACTTTAAATGCCTTTTCTCCTTGATTACCTTTCACTCGGCGATTGCAGCAATGCCTGTCAGTGATGAGTGATTTTGCCATACGGGCCAAAAGCTGTGCCAGAATGTATGATGCATCGCATGTGTTTTTGATGTAATGATTTTAGTGATTTGGCACTTGTAATTTTGTACATTAATGATGCTTTCATCGTGATATGGTTAAGACAATGGACTTGCAACCTCGATATCATCGGTTCGATCTCCTGGACCAGCAATTGAATGAATGGGCAAGTTTCTTAAATAACCCCTACTTCTGTCCACTCAGCTGTATAAATGGGTATACCAAAATTCGATCGATCGAGTTTGGTGGGGTAAAGTGTAGGTAGTCGAACCTCTTGTGAAATGTGTGGCAGGTTTACATATAACATTGGGCCAACATTTCTTCGAGGGAAGCTTTTCAATAGCTCCCTGTGGAGGGCCTTAAACTATAAACGAAACTATTTTTTAAAATATTTTACTAGTTAAGGCCCACTGAGCTAGTTATTTTTCAGAAGCGACCTGGCCACAACTGGTAGCTCAACGAAGTGGTGTATCGTGTGTACATTTATAGAAGCCAAATACTCTAAAAGCATGTTTCTAAATGTGGAGGGATAAACCGGAGGAGCTAGAGAACAGGTCCCTGCGGGGTGGGCTGGTAGGAACGAACAAATACGATACGAAGGGAGAGTTTGAGGCCTAGTTCTAGGCTTTAGGCCTAGCTGTAGGCTTTAGGCCGCTGTGAGTTAATTTTTAATTTAAATGTTTTAATTAAAAACTATCTCAGGGAATTAAAAAACTATCTCAGGGAATTATAAGAGAATGTTACACTTGGTTAGCCAGGAAAGCCTTACTGAGTCTAAAGGTTTTTGTAGGGTCCTACCAAGTGTTTGCAGTAGGGGGCGATGTTGCTACACCTAATCGGACATCGGACGGACGGATGATATAATCTATTGTAGGCTGGTTCACTTCGTTTCTACCAGTAAAAATCCACGTGATCACAGGAAGAGAAAGAGTTCTGCAATCTCCAAATATACAGGTGTCGGGGTCAAAATCGAAACCCACGACCTCCTGCATACCAGGCCAGGCAGATGACATCTGGCCATCGCGGGCTTCTGACAGCAGTGGCGTGAGCAAGCAATTGCAGGGCTGCACCTTAACCATTAGATTGCAAATATTTCAACATTTGATTTTCAAAAAAAAACTGGTTTTTATTTTGAAGGTGTTTAAGACCAAGAACACTTTTAGGTTCATGAGTGTGCTGTCCGAGTCTTGTAAACATGTATTTCACAGAGATAAATTGTACATACAGTATAGTATATTGTTTTATTGTAACATAATAATATATGGTACAGTATTCCTCGACTGGACTTGGCACTTCTTAGACAATGCTATTTTAAAACTGAAAGTTAACACTGCTTTCATCTCTTCACAATTATCAATAAAAACCGTTTTTACAAAGTTGTATTTCGAGATGCAATAACATTTGAAGTACAACTTATTATTGATGACAAGTAAGCAGCCTTACTAAATGTTAGAAAGAATCGTGCAAATTCTCGTGAACATTTTGTAAATGTTTTACATACCGCAGTACTGATTAGTAATTATACTGGTATCGTGAAAATCCACCGAATGTGCCAAAACGACGTGAGAAGAAAACCAACACACTTAAACTCCACATTATTACATGAAGATATGGGTTTCCCTATCTCCACAGCTCCATTCGCAAGCTTGTTGGCAATGGACTGCTTATCTCATCCAGAATTGAGTTTAAAAAAAAGTTCCTCTGCTTCACAACTAAACGGCCGAACCGAGACAAACTAAATGATTTCGCCACTCACTCCCCCGGGTCGTTTGCTTACATTCAGAAACCGCAATGTAGCCGGCAATATCACGATGGTTGTTTAGTTCCTCTCAGAATTACCAACAGGCCAACGTGTTTATCGTGCAGTGATGAAAACCTCTCCCTTTAAAACGATGTGGAAAAAAAACGACAGTGTAAAAGAACCGTAACTCACTTTTTAGTAGTAACCTTTACATGCAGTACGACGTTTCGATTGCAACACAAGCAATCATCATCAGGTATAATGAAATAGCGACATAAAATCTAACCAGAAAACTATAAACAGACATATTAGCAGACAGATATCACCAAGATACATAGAGAGAGCAACACAGGTAACAGAGAGAGGTGTTGCTCTCTCTATGTATCTTGGTGATATCTGTCTGCTAATATGTCTGTTTATAGTTTTCTGGTTAGATTTTATGTCGCTATTTAATTATACCTGATGATGATTGCTTGTGTTGCAATGGAAACGTCGTATTCTATTATTTAATTTAATTTATTATTTTATCTTTAGACGTGACTTAACCGAAAGAACCAAATAATAATTCCTGCAGTCACGAAAGTTCTAAAATTAAGATTTACATGCAGTGTTATAGAAACCTGAATACATGTTTTAAAAAAAAACTATATTTCAGAGGGCAAAACAACAAGAGGGCCTTGTAATTTACATAATTACATGGTTCCTTAAAATTGAGCCAGATTGAGGTAACCAACGTAAATACACATACAGATTAAATTATACAATAGTAAAATGCAAAGGCTCTTTTGGTGCAATTTCTGAAATGTGCCGGTAAACGTCAGGTGTTAAAGTGAGCAGATTATAATCAATTACATCTGAAGCAAATGTATGAAACACAGTTTTGTAAAAACAGATTTCTTCCAGAGCTGAGCTTAAATAAATTAATCCAGTGTTCAGATAATCAATAATACAATCACAGCAGTAAGTGTGCTTTCAATAACAGGTAGAGTATCCGACAATGATCAGAATAAAAAGGAGTTCGGTGTAAGCCGCAAACCAATTATGACACTGTAGCATAGCGACTGCACACAACCGCGGGTTTACCACTGGGGGGAGGGCATCAGGGGGTTGTAAAAACTGACCAACACCGACAACGGCCGAACAAAGTGACAGACGGGGGCTGGTTTGTTGTCCCACGAGCCATATTCCTCCCTCGCTTTTCCTCAGTGCAGTATTCCATTCGAGGAGCTGCTGTCAAGGTGTGCGCCGCCGCTGCGGATCGCAGACGCTCGCTTGCGCTCCCTCAGCTGCTTCTGCTCGATGATCTGCCTGCGCAGCTCGCGAACCCGCTCTTCCTTCTGCAGTAGTGGCAGGGAGGAAGGGAAAATAATGGGGGGGCGGGGGGGGGGGCACGTCAGTCAAAGTTTCACGAGCGCTTACCGTTGGCATTTTTTTTGCCGACTAGATCCATTAATGCACATATGCTGGCCCAGTATTTTGAGTGTCCGCTAATGAACTAAGCCAAAGTGCTTTGCTCACTTGAACGAAGAAAAAAAAATGCACGCCTTGGCCGATGGAAAATTAACATTAGTTCGCAGAAGCATCACCATTGCCCTTGTTTGTATGTGTGTTGAACTTCTTTTGCACCGTACGAAACCAACCGCGCTAATCGGAGGTGCAAGGTAAGGACAACAAACTAAACACAAAAAGCAGTTTTAAAGACATGGCGAGGAACGAGTAAACCAAGGTGATCCGGTAAAGATAAAGGTCAAATAATCTCGTACGTTACGGATAGGTGGCTCAGCGGTAGAGCTCGCAATCATAAGGTTGCAAGTTCAACTTCTGGTTGGGGGTTGCTTCAGCCCATCATTCCTCGAGGGTTGATAAAAATGAGTAGAAGTTTGTGGGGAAGTGAGCAGTGTTTGTTCCTGGTATAGACTCGTCCCTGCATTAGGAACGTTTAATGTTCGCCACTGGCTCAGAGCTGGACATGGGAGATGAGCACCACCTTAATGCTCACTTGAGCAGGACATCACTTTGAGGGCCACATACAATGACATCTACAAAAAAAGAGCTTGTTTTGTACATTTAATGGTCCGTCGAAATGTATTTCATTCGAATACATTATGACAGTAGCATATTATTAGTACACCAGTCAAGCTTGGACATTGCTTAAGACTGGTGGTGGACAGCAGATGGGAACACTTGCTATCATGGTTACAAAATAGATTTTTTTTAAACTTTTTGCAAAACAAAAACCTCTCTCTGAGCTAAGAGCAGGTTCCTATTCCTTTAACGCAACTGCTCATGCCAGTACGAAATTGAAGTGCCATAAAGTGCCATTAATGGTTTTTTGTCAAGAGGCTAGCATGGTGTTAGTTTGTTAAAACAATTTTTTGTCTCTTTGCCTACGTTCATCCTGATCGCGCCATCGGCATCACGCCATGAGATGCAAGTAGCCATTGTCACCTCTCAGAGAGCAGTGTGACCCCTCGTGTTAGAGAACGGCCAGTCGAAGCGGATATCACAAAACTACGCGTGAGATCTCTTCAAGTGACCTCTGGTGCACATCATAGGGGTGAGCACTTCCCTACCTGCCTTCCCGCCGAGACTGTCTGTTGTACAGTAGTTAAACCAACATCTTTATTTCTCAGAGCTGGAATTGAGTGAAATAAGTGCACAATCAAATTTAATGTGATGGTTTTTGTCGTTCGGTTATTGATGATCGGGGCTGAGACCATCAACTTACTTCACTTGAGAACTTAGTTTATTCACAGGCACCTCCTTGAATTAGAACGCAGGGTCTCAAGCAGTCTCAACTCAGCATTCTAATCTGTGAGCCACCCGGCCACCTGCTCTGCATGGTCGGCTAATAAGACAATGATCTGAGTTGTCCGATCCCACTGGTTGTCGCTCGGTACCTCTGTTATGAGCTTCTGCAGTTCCTTATTCTCTTCCTCCAGCTGCTGTGCCTTCACGTCGACTGCAGGAGTGGTGGATGGAACGTTGGACGGCTCCGAGGTCTCTGCCGGGTGCTCGTTCCGCAGCAAAATCCTCCGCATCTGCACGAAAACCGTGAGAAAATGCACTGTCAACAACTTACGGACCGGCTGAAAACCTTCACTTTATCACAGCAGAAAGCAATAATAATAATAGTGTTGATATATCCTGTGATCCAAGGACCAGCGTGGATGATAGACTTAGAATTCAGGAAAAAAAATCACACTGATGCAGAGGGAGAATTAGCCGCTCAAAATCATTAATCCGTGAAAAAATCATGGATTACAGGGACAGTGCGGCACTCGACCAGCGGATAAATGAAAACGGCAATAAATTCGTGGATTACAAATTTGTTCTAGGAACCAAATGATGCAAATCTGCCATGTGGGTCTGTGTTAAAAAATGTTTTTACTTGATATCTAAGTATAAAAAAAGTATTTTCTTCTAAACAAATCATGGCAGCACAGCTAGCCTGTGCCAATGTAAAAAGAAATTGCTATATACTGTACTGTATATATAAAAATAAATTAACTCATCATTTTTCCTGCAGCTCCAGGTCTGCAGCTCCATGTTAGCCCTGCCCACCTCTATGGAACGAGGTTTTCGGTCCACATAGCGTCGTCAATCCGCTACTGTGTGGCACGAATTACGGGGAGCAGTGGTGTACCGCCAATAATCCGTGAATTGCAGGGATTTGCAAATTATTGCATCACGGGTTATTGGGAGTTCTGCTGTATTTTTAAGGGTCTTAGTGCACTGGGAAAAGTATGCGATTTTCCAGATAAATATCTGCACTAATAAACACATTAATAGCCAGTTGTCTAAGCAGAAAATTCAGCAAAATGCGAGTAAAATACAATGGAAACTGTTTAAAATACAAAAACATGGACAATTCAACAAGCTTGTTTTTTTCCCCCTTCGGTGCTGTATCGCATGAAGCTTCACGTTTTGACAGCAAGTTTCGAATGGTGTAAACTGAAAACTCTTGACTTCACATATTTTTCGACTGCGTTTAGCTTTCTGTGCCAATTGACACTGCAGTGCTTTCCCATGAAAAGTGGGTCAGGGTTCACCTTCCACGCAAGTGGTGAGTCTCTCCGTGGGACAACCTCTGTGACATTTGCCCACAAAGGGGTACTCATTTTATCGGTCCTGGAAAGATGACCAGCTGAGCCCACACCAGACCAGGATTTCAACTGTCACCCTTCTGATCACGAACCATGCATTTGAGCACGCTGCCATCTGGATATCGCACATAGCCCCAAAATATAATTATTGCTGATGGTAATAACTGGAGAATAGGTCTCTCACTATGGTGGTCAGCATTTTTTTTGTAAGCTCAGAAATATTTCTAGTTGTAAACATTTATTGCAACTTCAGCCACTTCTCTGCACGTTGACATGGATCTGCACGGTGGAGATGGATGGGCAAGTCTTAACATTGAAAGCTGAACAGAACATCCAGTTTCCTGTGTCAGCTGGTCTTACGCATTATTCCTGCAAGATGGATAGCAAATTAGCAAACAATACATGCATCGGTTTATTGGTCGATATGTATTGGTAAAATGTGCAATGCAAGAGGTTTTGCAAATGCCGGTGAATGTGCAAAATCATACCAACGCATCTCCACGTGTAACACAAGCCCCAATTGATGGACATGAAGTGCCTCATTAAAATTGCCTCGTCTGCTCTATAAACAGCCACATGGCTGCATAATCAAGATTCCTTGCTTGTGGTGAACCTGCTTGTATTTCATATTTCACAGTCATTTGTTGTGAAGATGCCGTGTGCGAGACGCACACGAGCGCACGTCTCTGGATTTGAGCAGCAGCGCTGAGAGGGAGCGGAGGTGAGAATCCCGCAGAGAACAGAGGCTTGCCTTGGGCAGGAAGAGGACAGCCAGGGTTATGAAGGATGAGAAGATGATGGCCAGGGAGGTGAACACAAAGGAGGCATCCTGCTGGCTCGTGAGGATCATCGTCACTGGAGCAGTGATCATGCAGAGAATCTGCAATCAACACAAGACCGTGCACACATATCTGCCGGCAATGCTGATTTGTGGGGGGGAGGGGGGTGCATTATTATATCTACTGCAACTTAAGTTATAACCCTTTGTCAATCCACTGCTGGATGAAGGCCTCCCCATGCTGTGTGAATTATGGTGGTTATATGCTCATAGTTCAATACAACGGTCAGAGCCGGTTTTCATATCGCTCACCACAGATGTTGGCTGTAATTAAATCCTTTATATTAAGTTCGCTTGCTTGCTTGCTTGCGTGCTTGCTTACGACCGTGCAAATCTTTCAGTCGTTTTTTAACCCACTTCCCGTGATCCAATCGAGCTGACATTTTCCACACAGACTCGTTGTGCGATACAATTAATGTTCGTGAAAAAATATTCCCAAAATTTTACACTTTTTAGGCAAAAAAAAATTATTTTACATATATTCAAATAGAACTCATTCATGGCTTTGGCTGAACGTCACAGTGTAAGAGCCCACAGCGTAACCCCTCCACGGGCCGTGGCGGAGTAGCGCAGTTGGTAGCGCCCTCGCTTCCCATGCCAAAGGTCGCGGGATCGATCCCCGCGTCCTCCACAGGCGAATATATTTTTAAATTCTTAATATTAAGTTCGCTTGCTTGCTTAGGACCGTGCAAATATTTCGCTCGTTTTTTATACCACTTCCCGTGATCCAATCAAGCTGACATTTTCCACACAGACTCGTTGTGTGTGACAATTAATTTTCGTGAAAAAAAAATTCCAATATTTTACACTGTTTAGGGAAAACAAATTAAATATGTAATTACCAATTGCTTAATGGTGGCAGACAATCATCTGACCCATAGGTGGCAGCCATCTCAAGCCAGAGGACGAGAGGACTCTAGCCGCCACGCATATAAAGGATTTATAGTGAAAAACTTTGTTTTTACGGGTTTACTTGTTGGGAATTGAATTCAGGTTGTCAGGCTCAAAGCGTAGCGCACAAATCACAACGCCACCACCGCCCCAAAAACAGTGCATTACTTTCTTAAAAACTGAAGTCACTTTTATATTTCATTCAATTGAAGTTTTGTTAATTCCAGGCTGTTTCAATGTTTACATTGTTTACTAGATTTAACACCTGTGTTATATATATTTATTTTACCCTATATATTTTTACATATAGAAAACAAAGATCTCCCACATATACATTTTTCGGTAAAGTCACGTAGGGAAAAAATAAAAAATAACAGAAATAATAATAGAAATAAAATAATAAATCACGACGTTTCGGAGGCAACACAAGTCTCCGTCATCAGGTGGGACCGTCACAGATAGATTTACTGTCTCAGGTGAATCTAGCTGTGACGGTCCCACCTGATGACGGAGACTTGTGTTGCCTCCGAAACGTCGTGATTTATTATTTTATTTCTATTATTATTTCTATTATTTTATTATTATTTATGTTTTACCTACGTGACTTTACCGAAAGACCTAAGAGTATGAATCCTTGCTGTCACGAAAGCTTCAAATCTAGAATCTCCCACATAGAGTTCAACAGACTGTTGGGGCAAGTGCTGTTAGCAAGCACCTACGGTATACCACAAGGGAGCGGGTGGCCAACAACACGCCTGGCCGCCTTTGTCTCTCCAGTGCTGGTGTTTACACACCACACCAAATAGTAGTTTAAGGCCGAATCGACTTAAGGGAGGCGCAGGACTGATTCAGACATTCATCACCGATGGTGGAATCGCACACGGGTCACTAGGTTCGTAGCACAATGTGCTAACCACTTTACTACTGCTCCCCACACACTCACAGACGCACACACTCAGGCACACACTGCTGTAAATATTTTATCATGCGACATTCATGAGTGGATGTCTATGAAAAGCATTTTGCGAGCGCTGGCTTCATGAAGTCACAATAAGGGTTAAGATATACTGCAGTGATGAAATGCCACAATATGCTGCACTTTCTCGCAACATGTCCATCCACTATTTATTACAACCATCGAGCCCATCAGTCACTACCACTGACGTCCATATTTCGATGATGTATAACGCGAACACGCAAGTCGGCGGTGCACCATAAGTTCGCATCCAGGGTAACACGATACAGGCAAAAAAAGGTCCCATTTTGTAGCTGCTCAACCCGAGCTGTAAATGCTCTCATAGTGCGTTGTCTTTGTAAGGGTCGCCTTTTGGCGTTCTCTGGTCTGACACTGGTGAGACGAGGCCTGAAAGAAGGCCGTCTCTGGTGTAAGGCAATCCGTTTCAAAGACAATGCCAGTGTATTGTTGTCAGAGCACGTTTGTTTGCATGTTCACCACAAGTACGTGTGGTTAATGCGAACTTGATTCCTTGCAAAAGGTTTCTATTTGGTGTTGGAACGTCTTAACACCTCCAGAAAGCGTAACAATACGTGATTATCTTCTTGGTTCTTTCGGTAAAGTCACGTAGAATGGAAATAATAAAATAATAAAAATAAAATAATTCTCACGACGTTGCGGCCACAACGCAAGCAGCCGTCCTCAGGTGAAGAACAGGTCTATCGAGAAGACATTCAGACTCTGTCTTCTCGACAGACCTGTTATTCACCTGAGGACGGCTGCTTGCGTTGTGGCCGCAACGTCGTGAGAATTATTTTATTATGTTTTATTTTTATTATTTTATTATTTCCATTCTACGTGACTTTACCGAAAGAATCAAGAAGATGAATCCCTGCAGTCACGAAAGCTTTAAATCGAAATTTAATACGTGATTATTTTTAAATCCTTTATATTAAGTTCGCTAGCTTGCTTGCTTGCGTGCTTGCGTGCTTGCTTGCTTACGACCGTGCAAATCTTTCGGTCGTTTTTAACCCACTTCCCGTGATCCAATCGAGCTGACATTTTGCACACAGACACGTTGTGCGAGACAATTAATGTTCGTAAAAAATTTTTTCCAAAATTTTACACTGTTTAGGGAAAACAAATTAAATATTTAATTACCAATTGCTTAATACTGGCAGACAATCATCTGACCCATAGGTGGCAGCCATCTCAAGCCAGAGGACGAGAGGACTCTAGCCGCCACGCATATAAAGGATTTATAGTGAAAAACTTTGTTTTTACGGGTTATACTTATTTCACACGAAGACAAGGCAACTTAACTCCCCCCCCGCCCCCTTGTTTGGAGTAGTGGCACAGCGGTTAGCGTTAACCCGGCGACCCGAATTTGAATCGTGGCCACGGCTTTTATCAGTGGCGAGCGATGTCTGAACCACTGCTGGGCCCCTCCGCTGACCTGCACGGACCACCGTGGTGAAGTATGGCCAAAACACCTCAATGACCGACAGCATGGGTACCCTTTAAACTGGTACAAAACTGACACCTTTATACAAGGCATCATGTTTGCAATAACCACAACACAAGCAGTCAAATGCAAATGTATAAAGGTGTCAGTTTTGTACCAGTTTAAAGGGTAAACACCTACTACTATATTTTGCCACGGGTAAAGGAGGTCTCAGTGTCAATGCTTACCCCGAGCTCTCAATACTCTGATAGTGCGCTGTTTTTTAGTTGTACGCCTTATGGCGTCATCTGGTCCAACACCAATGGAGACTAGGCTCTAAGGAAAGCTGTCTCGGGTGTGGACCAATCAACTTCAAGGACAGTGCATATTATTATCATTATCAGAGTTGTTTCTTTTTGTTTGTATTTGACTACTTGTGTTGTGGTTATTGCAAACATGATGCCTTGTATAAAGGTGTCAGTTTTGTACCAGTTAAAAGGGTAAAAACCTACTACTATATTTTGCCACTGGTAAAGGAGGTCTCATAGCATGGGGAGGCTTTCTTCAAGCAGTAGCTTGACAAATGGATTCAAATGATAATATATTTTTGTATTAACCACCCTTCATAGGAAAACCTCTATCCCCATTGCATATTAAGTATTGTGTGATAAAAAAAAGTTGTATTCTTTCTGGCATATACACAGGTGTTAAGATGGGCAAACACCAAATAGACGCCTATTATAAGGCATGGAGTTTCCATTAACCACACTAGCATGCAAACATGAATGTGCAAACATTAATATTTGCACAAATGTCTTAACGCCTGTATTTATGCCAGAAAGGGTAATACAGCCTTTCTTTATCATTAAAATATCTTGATACTGGCGAAAGGGTCCCACAGATATATGTTCTGACTCACTCCTACTGGGCCATCTGTGAAAAGGAGCCTTTGAACTCATTGGATTCCTCCAGTATGAATACATATTCTTATTCTGGTATTAAGTGTGTTCTTTTTCCAGTTCACCAAGCATGTTCAAGTTACTCCTTCCTAAGTGCGCCTCCCTTTCATTTTTATCCCCCCAACACCGCTCCCTCCACTTTCTATCTTAAGTTCCTTTCCCCTCACCCTCCCCTTCCCACATAAAAGCACACACAGTCACCCCTCATCCCCCCCCCATCTCTAAACTCAGGAAGCACTGCGTTTGGGACTTCTGTCCACCGAGTTTCTGTAACCCCCACCACCCCCTTCCTCCTCCCTACATCGTGCTTGGTGCTCTGTACCGCACCTCCTATTGAAATATAATAATACAAAAAGCATGTTCATTTTTTCCTCTTACAGACGTGCCACCCAGGACCCCCCCTGCCCTCTCCACGAGGAAGCTAGAACCCTGTGCGAGGAAGCCGTTCCCACCCCGCGGAGGTGCTCACCGCCACGTTGTAAATGGCCATGCCCACGGCACGGTGGTCGTTGATTTTCTCTGCGTACATGCTCTTCGTCTCGTACGCCAGGAATATTCCGAGCAACAGCAGCACGCCTTTGTAGCCGTAGAAAACACCTGCGACAGCAAGCGACACGTTCGAAATAACGAATGGGCGATGGCAAAAGCAACATTTTATTGTGAGAGTACTCCATAGTACTATATAGTGCGAGAATATTCTAGATCATTCTATAGTGAGCCAGAGCACTCTATAGTGAGCGATTACAGTAAGCGAGAGTAATCTATAGTGCGAGAATATTCTAGATCACTCTATAGTGAGCGAGAGTATACTAAAGTATTCTACAGTAAGCGAGAGTAATCTATAGTGCGAGAATATTCTAGATCACTATATAGTGAGTGAGAGGACTCTATAATGCGATAATTATTCTAAAGTATTCTATAGTGAGCCAGAGGACTCTATAGTGCAGCGGGCGTGAGTGTGTAAGCATGCATGCCAATGTTTGACTATTATCGCATACGACGCTTAGCGGTGTCGTTTCGTTGCGCATACTCTCAGCAAGTGCGTTGAATGAAAACAAAATTAAAGACACTCGCCGCCCACTCCCTGCCACTGCCTCTGCGGTGCAAATGCGTGACTCGCCGAGCCAGGTCATGATCTTGAACGAGCTGCAGTGCTCCAACCTGGACCAGATGTAAATATCCTCTTCGCCCTCTCGCTTTTCTTGAATGAAATCCTGGTGAGAGAGAGAGAGAGATATATACATTTGATTTTCTCGTAAAAAAGTTTTTTTGGGGGGTTAGATCGCGCAGGTATAAATGTGTCGTAACCCTCCACCACCCGACACAGCCAGTAAGGTTTGTCACGTAAACAAAACGCGTGGCAATTAGTTTACTCCTTCAAGCCCACCGGTGTGTTTGAGAGTAAATACACAAACACATGCGACAAAAAGGCGATCATTCCGAAGCTCTCCTTCCGGCGGCGTGGGATCATCTTCCGAATATAATGATGCATTGTAAAACATTGTGTAAATACGTCTGACATGTCCCCAATGGACCTCTCTTAGTCAGTTGTTAAACAGCTCTCCCATTCACGCTGTTTTCAAAGCACATTTGGCCAGGCTGCCCCCACCGGAGGAGAAAGGTCCTCTGAGCTAGGTTACGCCAAACATGGAGGACAAAAAAAAGCATGCATAGATTCTGTAATGTAT
The DNA here is from genome assembly GCF_964198595.1 of Lampetra fluviatilis. Lineage (NCBI taxonomy): Eukaryota > Metazoa > Chordata > Hyperoartia > Petromyzontiformes > Petromyzontidae > Lampetra > Lampetra fluviatilis. Next base: position 6,519,414 of record NC_136294.1, read on the forward strand.
TTCCAACGTGTTTGTCCTAGGTAATATCTAATTATGGGGTAATCATGGCAGCGCTCGTGCCAGGCGTGTGTGGCACAGGAGGCTGCGATGAGACAGCGAGGCCTGCTCTTCTTGTGATGAAGGTCACGGGCAATCCTTTGATCAATTTGGCCGGTCTTCTGTTGAGTAAGTTCTTGATAGCAACACAACTTTGCATTAAAGTTTGTTTCTTCTTCATTGGATCGTATTTTTGAGTTATTGTCCGTAGGCCACAATTTTAGCACTATTGGAGGACGCCTCCAATAGCATCACAACTTTATACTAAAGTTGTGTTTGCATTGTTAACAAAATAAATAAGCAGACAATACATCTTCCCCATGTCTGTCCCTCCAGATATGAAGTAAAATATGTATTTACACATCCCATTGGCCAAACTGCCTTCTGACAATTAATTTTCTGCAGCATTGGTTCAATTCAAGCTAAACTCTGGACTGGTTGCGACATGCAGTGTCTCATCAGCAGAGTGAGGCTATCTTGAACCAATGTTGATGAGCTGCCATATGTTAATTAGCAGGGACGCATGTTAAATATGGGTCCGAGTTCGATGTAAAACTGAAAATACATAACACTAAATATATCGGATGATCTTTATAAGAGTTATCATGCCGGCCCGTTGCAGACAGACATACACAGCTAATAGTTTGACACTTTCAACTTTAGTTGGAGAGCAGCAATACAAATTTTAAACATCCAATTGCACGCTATTTTTGTGTGCAGTCATTGGTGAACAGGCTGATAACCATCAACTAACAAAGTTTAGGGCCTTAGGTTATTCCAAGTGAGCAGACTGGGATGTCAACCCAGGCTCTCAGTAGTGCCTGCCCTGTAGTCTGACATTTAAATGCCCAGCCATGTTAGGTTGGTGAGCACACCCCAAGGAGCTACTAATGAGGGGGCCTCCGTCAATTTAAATTGCTCATGCCACCAACTGTGTTGCGATGTTAGCCATCGGCAAATTATGCAGTCACTCAAAATTACAGAAGCCCCCCACCCCCCGAGGTTGAATAATTTTCGAAGCAAAATCAGTCGGCCCCCTTCTATGCATTTACATATTGCATAATATGAAATGTGTTTGGCCTATAGAAGTACATTACGTACATTTTCAAAAAACAATTTTCACGCTGTACAAGTCAATTCGGTGCACTTCGCTCATATTAAAACCACAACAGAAATGTGTATAATTTAGCGTTAGCGCAGGTGCCAAGGAAAACTAAAGTCAAAGAAAATAATAAATTACCTTTTTACCTCTATAGTGCGATGGAGAGGATGAACGACTTGCCAGATAAGGATGAAGATCGCGTCCGTTAAGAGGAAGCCTCCGGCCATGGCATAGAGCTTCCAGTCCTCAAACTCCTGAGAGATCTTTGGAGCAAACAAACCCCACATGAACCGAGGCACCAGCTGAATAATAATGATGACACGAACGGTGGATTCGAGATAGCAGGAGACACAAAGGTTTTGTGGAGCCAAGAAAAACAACATATAGAGCTGGGACATCCAATTATTGAAGTAATTGATTCCTCAACCATTTATTAATGTGATATACCCCACTAATCAGATACCACACAAATCATTGGGGGGGGGGGGGGCTTTACCTGTTTGTTTATGTGTGACGCCGGACAGGAGGGAATGTATGGGGCTCGGTGATGTCTTCAGCATCACCAGCTGGGCGTGGCTCGTAGGGGGTTTCCCGCATTCACATTGAGAAGCCAGGATGTCCGGGCGGCACCATTTTATAAGAGGCACGAGTAATCGATTACAAAAGTGTATCTTCTTGGTTCTTGTTCTTCACCTGAGGACGGCTGCTTGCGTTGTGGCCGAAACGTCGTGATAATTATTTTATTATGTTTTATATTTATTATTTTATTATTTCCATTCTACGTGACTTTACCGAAAGAACCAAGAAGATGAATCCCTGCAGTCACGAAAGCTTTAAATCGAAATACAAAAGTGTGGTCGATTGCGATTTTTACTCGATGAATCGACTTAATTGACTAATCTTTTCCAGCTTTAATCACACCCATGGCACCACGTAGTGCGGGATATACCATAGAATGTGCTGACCCCATGTCAACCATGCTGTCCCAGCTCGTGGCTTTCTCACATTAGACACACTGTTCCCTTCGTAACGTGGTTAATTGAGCATTGTACATGCAGTATGGTGATACCACGTGACAGGCAAGGTACGATGGAAGTATTATTAATCCTGTGGTCACAATTGCACATTTTGCTGCCTAGAAATCACCTTTGGTTCCTGCGCGGCTATAACCAAATATTCACGTATCTCGAACGATTACAAATTGCACAACTGTCTCCACGAGCATACGAGTTAGTATTTTTTTCTGAGCAGCGCACGTATCTGTAAATTCCCCGTCTCTGTGCCAAGGACAACAACAATTCGTGAATCTGCCAACCGTGGTTGGGCTACGGTTACTGGCGGAGTTCTCGTTGGCATTTCCCAGGCGTCCCTGAAAATGTGTGGCGGGGGAGCTTGGGGAAGGGGCACCTCTGAAACCCATTTTTTTCCCCATTGCCCTATATTTTCCGCCAAGGCAAACTGCCTACATCGCATACCCGTAACGCCTTCACTGTCGTTCGCCAGCTGGGCGATGTCATCAATTTACAGAATTCGCACGAACGCTGCTTTGCACTTTTGTTTTTTTTTGTATTGTTTGTTATTGTAATGTGCCCCTACTGGACATCTGTGAAAAAGAGATTTATAGCTCATCGGATTCCACCTGTGTATATAGTCAGATTCTGATTCTGATATGAACTGAGATGACCCCATACAGGGCTTGATCTCTCGATCCAATAATGACTGCGAGCCTGCCGTTTGCGAACTGAGGGACCCCCAGGGGCTGATCAATGACATAAGACCGTTTTTGTCAACTCCATCTCCCTATATACATCCAGGTAAACGACGTGTCTGCTCTTTTCATGAGTTCACAACCCTTATGTCAGGTCACAGAGAGCTTGTTTCATCATCGTGGGACGTACAAGTGTAAGAGGGTTGTTTTGCTATGCTGGTTCATGCACAAAGTGATGATCTTTTGCAAAAGAACAGCGTTAGATCTTGAATGGCTAAATGAGACATCTGCACTTTAGCTGTACGGAACAGGACAAGAACGCAGCAATACATTCCACAGTACCTAGTAAGCTCACGGCATGCCAAGTGACTCAAAAATTTGCAATTTAATATTCAGCCCTTTATCAATCCACTTGCTGGACAAAGGCCTACCCTTTCCATGTTGATGATGGTTGTTTGACCATACTTCACCACGCTGGTAAGTGCGTGTTGGTGAAGGAGTTGCCCCAGGAGCAACGGGGATAACTGGCCACTGACTTTAGCCATGGCCAGGAATCAAACTCAGGTCACCATTAAACGCAGGTCACCAACATTCACTCCACTCGCCTAAATTATTTAGGGATAATTAAATGCCAAAACGTTCGCAAAGTTTCACGTTTGGGATTTGGGTTCCGTATGATACGACTTAACATTTGACAAAAATAGCAAGCAAAGAAGTTTAGGACCAAAAACATGCCCACTCAGCCCATTACGCTTGATCTTACCATGGATCAAAAGCCAATTTCACGTGGATTGTGCTTTAGCCACAGGCAGCTGCACTGAAATTAACATCGAAACATTTAACATTCTAACGTAGCCTTCAATTATATTTATCCCATAGAACCCGACTCACTGCCTCCAGCTATGAATCACGTGTAAGCTACTGGGGATTTCATGACGGTTTTACGACTCTGCCATGCTTATATTTTCATTCGCTGCGGAGAGAAGATTAGCCTGGATACTTACGATGTGATGATATTACCTATAATACGGTTAATGTAACAAAAATACTCTCGTAATGATGTAAAAAAACTGCGGCATGTGTTTGTCCAAATTAAAAATGTTCAAAGCAGGTTCATTATCAACAAAGCCAATGCAACCGATGCATCTATTTTTTTTCGTTACAGCGTGCATTTTGTTTTGCCGTGCTTGTTTTTCCCCCCATTAAGTTGGCGTAGAGCCGAACCATCTGGCATATATTTGTGCAAATGCCTAAATCCCTTCCAATACTAATTCTGCGCCGATTTTCTTCTCTTGCTAAGTGCTAGCATTCCGATGCCAAAACATTCTACAGGAACGTTACATATTTTATGTCGGCACATGAATTAATTATAGCATTACTTATTCAGCGGTGCTTAGGTGCAACCCACTCATACCGCACACACGAGCAGACGGAAATTAAGCATCTCCACTGCTGCCGCGATGATTAGTAATTTTAAATTAGGCCGATGCATCTACGGTTGGCGATAATTACAACAGTGACATTGATGATGAGGATTACGGGGTGGAAGCAATTCGTCCCTATCCAGTGGCAGCGCTCGGGGTAGGCAAATTGAGCAAAACCTCCAAGGGCACCAAACAGCTCACGGGGCCACGCGTTCAGGCAACACTATTAGAGGACGCAGCAAAGACCATCTCAAATTCAGAGCCTAATAATAATAAAAAAAAATCATCACAATCGAATCAATTGTATTACCATTATACATATTTAAAACATGTAATTGCGTTTATTCTATTGTATAAATATTGAGCTGCATAATTATTCTTTTTGTTGCACCGTGTGATATAATTAAGTTATGTAGCTTGTCTAGTAGTCACGTGGCACGCTGGAGGATGAGCGTCACTGAGGGTGGGGGCTTAGTGGGTTGTACAGCAGGGGGCACAGCTGGTGCATCGTGGCAGTCATCTCAGTCGGTCAACCCATGGCACGGACCTGGGGTCTGTCCCGTGACCTCGTGTCGTCAGCGAGCCTTCGACACTTCACGTGGCCTCCAAGTGCACCTGGCCTGGCACAGGCGTCGTGGTGACGTCACCACCACTGAGCGGCGAATGGCGTTTATTGGAATTGGGCTTAATGCATGTGTAGTGTGTCATTCAGAGACACTATATAGGAGGCAACAACGTTTATTCTACACTTTACGCAACACCGTTACACACGGGACTAAATACACCTATTCTCACTCTTGTTACGCATAGGACCACAATACACCTATTTCTCTTGCATACGGGATAACTATAATCGGGTCAGAGCAGCCAACACGCTGCCTGACCCACGATGTCGAAGACGGTGACTACGACGTAGCACTTGGGTTTCCACTTCGCCTGCAGACAGCCCGGATCTGTGATCGGGGCTTCCCTTTAATCTCTCTCGGCGCTGCCTGGCTCCACCCTCGACCGCGCCCTGCGTCCAGAATATTCCCGACGGTTCCAGGCTACACCGCACCTGTTCCCTCTCTGGCTCCGCCCTGAACCACGCCTCTTCATCTTCTTGGTTCTTTCGGTAAAGTCACGTAGAATGGTCTTCACCTGAGGACGGCTGCTTGCGTTGTGGCCGAAACGTCGTGAGAATTATTTTTATTATGTTTTATTATTTTATTATTTCCATTCTACGTGACTTTACCGAAAGAACCAAGAAGATGAATCCCTGCAGTCACGAAAGCTTTAAATCGAAACACGCCTCTTCACTCTCTAGACGTTCTCAGCTACTCCACCCCCCCTGCCCCCTCGTTCACCTTTGGCCCACATTACTCACCCCGGCCCATCACGTGCTTAACCCGGTGCCGGGGTGACTCGTCCTCAGATGACCCCTACCACCAGCCGCCCCCCACCGCACTCTCCCAGTGGCCCCCTCTGTGGTGATTCCCTGCGGCGCTGGTGGAGGCTGCAATCCCCTACTCTGTCGGTAGGACTCATGAGGCTTCCTGCTACGAGCACCCAGTACCATGCTCCTAGTGGCCCACCGAATGGCAGAGGTCGCTAACGGGTTTTGATTCCTTACCCGTACCCGGCCGCACCAGGGTCGCAAACGGGTACCCGTACCCGGCCGTACCCGTACCCTACCCGTACCCGGCTGGGTACGGGTAGGGTACGGGTATCGGGTACCTGATTGCGACCTCTGGGATGAAGCCATGTTGCAGGCATGGGTGGGTTGATTCTATGAACTTGAATTGTGAGAAGAGACAAGACGTTGGGAAATGAGTGACAAACGGTTACTCACCAGTGACTCACGGCCTACCCGTACCCGGCCGCACCAGGGTCGCAAACGGGTACCCGTACCCGGCCGGGTACGGGTAGCCGGGTATCGGGTAGGGTACGGGTATCGGGTACCCGGTTGCGACCTCTGCCGAATGGTACTGCGTGGTGTGTGAGCCTCTGCGCCTGTTTCAACGGCATTTGGCACGACGCGCCGTAGTGATCCATTTAACATCGCTACACGTGTAGCAGTAACGATACATGGCAGCATGGAGAGTGCAGTATACATTGCTTTACACATCTCTCTCTCTCTCCTCTGTCTCTCTAGTTCTTCTGACAGCGTCTATCTCCTGAATTTCTCGAATATCTCCCTCATAAATCTTGACTTAAAGCTTTCGTGACTGCAGGAATTCATATTCTTTGGGTCTTTCGGTAAAGTCACGTAGATAGAAAAAAAGAAGAAAAAAAAATCACGACGTTTCGATCGCAACACAAGCAATCGTAATTTGTTCACCTGATGACGATCACTTGTGTTGCGATTTGTTTTATATAATTTTTACCTACGTGACTTTACCGAAAGAACCAAAGAGTATATCTACTCTATCTCTTCTTCTGAATAATCTCTCTCATATCTTTCTGAAGTGTATATTTCTTATCTCAATGCATATTTTCTATCATCGGTTTTCTATGTAATCTTATATCCCCTTCCTATCTCGTATCCAATACGAATAATCTGTCACGTAACATCCATTTCACATCTCACCTGAATAAATATCTCCACTAATAAAATAGATCTTGTCTAGATACATGTAGAGTCATGTTATGTTACTGTCTAATATCACTACATGTCTCCATTTTATTATCCTTACATCTCTAATGTATATGCATCAGTCATTTCTCACCTCAAACCATCGGTCTCTCATCACCATCTCTCATTTTCACTGCATTTCTCGCTCGTCCGTATCTCTCTTTAATCTCACGACGTGACTATCCATTGTCTATATCTCGTTTGTTATTTCACAGGAAGATTATTTCATTAAATCATAAATCGTTTTGACAGTGATATTCATTCATTGCAGCATCTCTGATGGCTGCAGGGATGGCGTGAAGCCATTGCACACAAGATACACATTGAAACACATTGATTCGTGTATCTTGAGTTTAAGAATCAATACAAATCGATGTATTGTTACATCCACAATGAAGGTGCATAGTGTTAATGATGTTGATGCAAACACTGCTGTACTCGTAATCAAGATTGTTTAATCAAAACATGGTTGTGATGGGAGCAAACACACCATTGACTGGAACCATTAAAATAGAGACCTCCTCTGATTGTCGGTGATGTGGTTGGACAAACATAGCAAATCCTATCTTCCCCAATGCTTATCCTACAAAAAAAATTAACCCGTAAAAACAAAGTTTTTCACTATAAATCCTTTATATGCGTGGCGGCTAGAGTCCTCTCGTCCTCTGGCTTGAGATGGCTGCCACCTATGGGTCAGATGATTGCCTGCCACCATTAAGCAATTGGTAATTAAATATTCTTATTTTTTCCCTAAAAAGCGTAAAGTTATGGAAAAAATTTTTCACGAAAATAAATTGTCACGCACAACGAGTCTGTGCGCAAAATGTCAGCTCGATTGGATCACGGGAAGTGGGTTAAAAAACGACCGAAAGATTTGCATGGTCGTAAGCAAGCAAGCAAGCACGCAAGCAAGCAAGCAAGCGAACTTAATATAAAGGATTTAAAAACAAACCCCGTGCGGATATTTTGAATACAGTATTTGTTCAAAAAAACTTGACTTACCCATACATAAATTGCAGCTTATATTGAGCTGTTCCACAAAGCAGGATGGGGGGATAAAGCATGGGTAATCGCGGATAATAGTAAGAATTGAGGTGCGAGAAATAGGAGTTTTCATGGACCCATCAGCTCCCATGGATACTAGGGGGCGTGGATTATGGGATGGCGGATAAAAGGAGTTCTGCTTGAAGTTCTCACCTTGGTTTTTTCTTTGGTTTCGGATTTCTTTATGGATGCGGTGTGCACCCACCATATCTTGGTGAACATGCTGCTGTACGCTAGGCTGAATCCCATACTGATAAGCCAGACCCGTAACTGGGAAAAGAGACGTAGCAGCAGACGGGTACACACACACACAGTATCATAACAGCCACACCACCAGATGTGTGCACAATAGGAAACAAAATATTACGTATTCTTGGTTCTTACGGTAAAGTCACGTAGAAGGGAAATAATAAAATAATATTAATATAAAACAATAAAAATTCTCACGACGTTTCGACTGCAACACAAGCAATCATCATCAGGTGTGAAATCCACAGCAAGAAAATTTTGCTGTGGATTTCACAGAGAAAATTTTGCTGTGGATTTCACACCAGATGATGATTGCTTGTGTTGCAGTCGAAACGTCGTGAGAATTTTTATTGTTTTATATTTGTATTCTTTTATTATTTCCCTTCTACGTGACTTTACCAAAAGAACCAAGAATATGAATCCCTGCAGTCACGAAAGCTTTAAATAAAAAAATGAAGTCTCAATGCAATTTCACTTTTAGAGTAAGTATGCCACATTGCGGAAATAGTTATTATCATTGCTATTATTTTGCTTGTGTATCCAGGAAAGCCTCAAGGAGTCTGGATACTGTTGAGACTCCTTGAGGAGGGTCCTGCCAAGTTTTTCCCACACCTCCGATTAGCACGGTTGGCTACGTACGGTGCGAAAAAAGTTCAACATAGAAACATACACTAGCGGGCGATGTTGTTCGGTGTAATCCCCGATGTAGTAATTTGCAGGTCATTTTTTTTTTCACGAACGAGATGTTTGGCCAACACCAGTTACGAAAGTATGTTCTGGCAGCTATGGCAGGAAATTGGAGAACCCGGAGAAAACCCATGCCAAACACAGGGGGAAGGGCAACATAACTCCACACAGAAGAGGACCCGAGTCTGGAATTGAACCCAGGCTTTTCTTGCTGTGAGGCACAATTGTTGGCACTGCATCACCCTGCTGCCCAATTAAACATAAACACGGTCAAACCATCGACAAAATTCTGTTTGTGAACATGCGCACAAATAAATGCTCTTTGAGAGCTAAAATATTTCAACAATTTTTATTCAGCATGGAGCAGATTGCAAAAAACACCTAAGGCCAAATTTCACGGAACACTTTAATTTCAATAGTGAATAGCAATACTAATTTAGCTATCTGCTTGGAAGATTGATGCGTATATCTCTCTCCTCTCTGCATACAAGGCCCTTAAAATATATGTTCTAACTTTGTGGGGAAATGTGTAAGTAATAGACATAAGAAATCTATGCAACTGTTGGGATGTAAGGCCAGTGAATTATTGATTTATCTATTTTTGGGCATCATTTATTTAAAGCAGGTGAGAGAGTCCGCTAAATAACACATCTCATTCTGTAACTGGGATCTGGTGATTGGTGGCGCTGGAACAAGATGTAATCGAAATTCAGTGCCTGCACCGAATATGAATGCAGCATAGAGCTAAAGTGATTAATTAGATACAATGGAATGAGACATTACTAAGAAAAATAAATCAGCAACTTGATTGACCGTTTGTAACCCAGAGTGGTACGATAGGATATGCTGCCTTGGGGCATTCTTTCATTCAAATAAATTTCACTTCACAAAATTAAATAGCCAGATTTAGAATTTCCTTAATTCCATCTAAATTATTTATGCAACACCTCCACATTCTATAACAGTCGCTGAGTTGGCAAAAACAAAAAGGTAACGGCGCAGACCTGTAATTTCTTACTCTTAGTTTTTTCGGTAAAGTCACGTAGGTAAAAAATGAAATTAATATTTTAAAAAATGAAATAATAAAAATCACGACGTTTCGGAGGCAACACAAGTCTCCGTCATCAGGTGGGACCGTCACAGCCAGATGACGGAGACTTGTGTTGCCTCCGAAACGTCGTGATTTTTATTATTTTATTTTTATTTATTTTTTATTTCATTTTTTACCTACGTGACTTTACCGAAAAACTAAGAGTATGAATCCTTGCAGTCACGAAAGCTTCAAATCTAGAACCTGTAATTTCTTGCTTACACCACTGCTTGCAGAAGGGTCACCATGTGAGCGAACTCTCGAGGGTATTTGGCCTCTTAGATTTTGACGAGACTTGTTAGAAGAGGTGGGCCTACCCACGATTTACCCCACCACACAGAGACATTTGAATTTGAGGAACTTGCACCTTTGTCTTAACCTCTCAGCTGGAAGACGGGATCAAGCCGGCAACTTCTGGATTGCAAGTCAAGTATGCTCACCATTATATCACGATAGCTGCCCAGTTATGTAAATTGAATGGATTTTAATTTGGTTCTTCTTTGCACTTGGTTCCATCGCATTATTAATGGATAAGCCTTAATTTGTTCTCCTGTGAACATTTGATCTAATCTCAAATCATTACACAGACTGTCACTGCATTGTTCAAAGTCAACATTGCCTCTTGAAAATGGATGAATGTTAATGTTATTAATCTAAAATGTATAAACAAACTGGCATCTATTCTATCATCATTGCTTACTTATATATCCAGCAAAGCCACACTGACTCAGAGGATATTTTTTCAGTCCTGCATTGGTTTTTAATTAAATTTCATGTGTTCAGCCAATAATAATGAGTGTTTATACGTGTGGGAGGGAACCGGAGCACCCGGAGAAGACCCACACGTGCGAAGGAGCAAGACTTTATCCCCATATAGATGGAAACAGATGGTGATAAGTCCACTTGCTGTACTGCCTTCTCCTGGCGAGCCAGGGTATGGTACATCGACACCCACAGGGAGTTTCACAACATTTGTGTGCTCCACCAACCCTTGCCTCCACAGTACAGGATTACAGGCATGAGCTGCAACCATGGCTCTTGGTAATATGGATTGTCTATAAACTGCTTACATTCTGTACTCCATGCGTTCCTTTTTTTGCCGCTGAATGTAATTCCAAGCAAACATTTTCTGTGTTTCATTCTGCACCTTTTTAGCTTTTCAATTTTGTGTCTGCTTGTTAATGACCATGTTTCCGAACCGTATGTCATAGCAGATGGCAGGCAATGATTCAAAACTGTTGGGAAAATTAAGTGGGCTTGAGTGGGACATGCCACAAAAAGTAACGATGGCCGATCGTCTAAAATTATGGAGTGGCCTTCGAGGGATGGAAAGCTACGGAGCGATGAAATCAACAGCTTTTTGTGTTTAGTTTGTGGTCCTTTCCCTGCCCCTCCGATTAGCAGGGTTGGCTATGTACGGTGCAAAAGAAGTTCAACATACATACGCTGCAGAACTGTGAGGGATGGCAATGGCTTTGGTGGCCAAACAAAGACCAAAAAAGCCTCTGAACTGCTTGAGCAAAACGTGCAGAATGTGAAATGAGGGACATTAATTGACGCACCTGGCACACAAAGGGGAAAGTGGCCATAGAAATGTGGAGGCCGTCCAGACCCAGAGGAAAGACTGCTGAGAGGGCCAGGACACAGCCCACGACCGTCATGTTGTTGAGACCCGGCTTCGAGTTCTGCACATACCTGATGTCAAGAAAGTGAGGGGGTGAATAACGCTGTTATGGCTTTCTGGTAAAGACAGTGGGATGACATCACACAATGAAATCATGGAGTTCAATTACAATGTAGTAGTGCTTGCAGTAGAAGTGCAGTTATGTCATGCAGCCAGTTGAGTCGATAATTGAGGAGAGAGAGACGGTGAGCGGATGGAGTGCACACACAGACGTTGATTGAACGTATCCTCAACGGATGAATCCCATCCTCCGGAGGGGGGCATTGAGTCTGCATCCTGCCTTTTATGGACTTGAATAAACCAATAGCACATCTCTTGAGAAACCATCCAATTTGTGTTTCCATGTCTCCTTTCAATATCGAGCACCAATGATGCCAAAAAGACATTTTGGGAAAACTTGTTTTTTTTTACCATTTTCCAATTGAGAACCTTTAATTTATAGGCAGGCTTCAGTAACCTCTATTGCAGTGGTTCTCAATTTTCCTGGAGCTGCTGGTCACTGTCAATCCTCAAGAAAGTCTTGCAGACTACGTTACATCAATAACAGGTTTTTAAAAATTACTACTGTACTCTAAAAGCACTATACAATGGTAAACAGCCATAAAACAATTCACTTGGCCACTTCCCAGAGCCTTGTAAAACATCAGCGATTAGTGGACCACAGGCTGGGAACGACTAATCCATTGGCTACATCTGACATCTTCTGCTACATGAATAAAGAAAAAAGTTCTTAAGCTGTTATGCAACGCGACCGGGCATTCACCGTTAAAAATGCAAGGCTTCCAATGGCTTAAGCCATTGCAGGCTACTTTCTGTACTTATAACTACATGAACATAATTGTACATGTATTGTTTTAACCCTGTGTCGTACATCCCACTGTTTTGCACTGCGTCTGGAGATGCCGTTGCATTCGGAAGCTCTATAAAATCCAACTTTTATAACGTTGTACTGTAAAGCTGGACCAAAAATGTGAAGAGAAAATTTAGTTTTTAAAATATAATTTCACTTTTGACATACAGTAGAACCCCTCTTAACGACCACCCCTGTTAAGGACTAATCGCTTAACGACGAGCCTCCAGAGCCAATGTGTTCGCTTACCGACCATTCCCCTGTTAACGATGGGCTGTTGTCGGTAAATATTAATTAAAACATTGATTAACCATGTTTCTTTTAATGTGTTATAATGGTTGTTAGTATCTTTATGTATTAATATCCATTGTTTAAATGTTATAAAGTATGTTTTTTTGGGTGAAAAGGGTAACTTTAGATGCTATCGGAATGAATAAGCCTTTAACATTTTTTCCTATACTCACTTAATGACCAAATCACTTAACGGCCGGTTTCGTGGAACCAATTGCCGTCGTTAAGAGGTGTTCTACTGTACACTGTTAATGTCAAGTTAATTTAAACTACACTGGGAAACATATTGCGACAAAGGCAGAAAAACATCCAACCTTGTGTTCACGTGATGCATGACCTGGATTTGACGGAATGAGAGGTACACATCATGGTTTTCACTCACACAAAAGGGAGACGCACACCCTGAAGGATTTCACACCTGATTTGGCGATTGTAAACATTAAAGCTGAGGCAGAGAAGGCCCAGGATGATGCCGACGGTGGCCAGGACACAGACCGAGATGTAGAGACCCTGGGAGAGATAGCGAAACTGCTCCACCACTTTGGTGCGGTCGGGAGGCGGCGATCCACCTTGGGAGGGAGAACAAACGTCAAATCCCAGCGCACGCTCGAGAAGAACAATCATCACGATCTAGGGGTAGAGAGCACGAAGTAGGTGTCCACTGCACATTTTGTCATTCGTTTCCGCTTTCCTCTGTCTCTCGCGCCAATGTGTTCAAGTGGTGAGCATCTTTCTGACACCAATCCCTTATGATGCCTTCATCAAGTCATTCTCTGGTAGGGTCTTCCTCTCCTTCCAGTTCCTTAAATTTTTCCAAACAACCCACTTTTAATTATCCTGTTGTTGTCCATCCTGCATATTTGTCCAAATAGTGCCAGTTTCCTTCTCATCACTGCCTGCATCATTAGGTTGTCGTCTTCTATGCGCAACCTTTTTCTTACTTCTACGTTGGTGACTCTTTGGGTCAAATTTAGATGCAGTATCCTTCTATAGCAATATAGTCAGTCTTTTTCAATGTCCAAGTCTCGCAGGCATACAAAGCTGCACTGAACACGCATGATCTTAAGATGTTAAGTTTGGTCTTGTAGGTGATTTGCTTGCTTCTCCATATTGTTTGAGGAGAACAATATAAAAACACTGAGGGAGGGGAGCGTTTAATGACATAAAATTCCCAGGCAGGTGCTTTGTTTTTGTGAGGCTGATAGTAAGGCCCCATCTCTGAGTAGCATGCTCCAGGTTCAGCACTATTGTCTGCTATACATTTCCATATGACAAGCCACATGGTTCAGCTCTAATGTGGCCATGTCACTTCTAAAAAAAGAGCTATATATCTTAGTGGGCCTTACTTGGTAAAATAAAAAATAGTTTAGTTTTTTAAGTTTATCTCCAACTCCTCAGACTGGGCAGCAATCATCATATCATCCACATAAATATAAATTAGCTGACCAATAGGTAGTCAATCCTTGACCGCACCCAGGAATCAATCAGCCTCCCCTTGTGTCTATACCAGATGGAAATTCCACTGACACATCCATGGAAAGCTTCTCGAACTCCGTGGCCAAAGACGATGTAAAATAGTGTTAGGACCAGAGTACATCCCTGTCGCACCCCAAGGTGAACAGAAAATTGCTCCAACACTTGTCCACGCAATTTTACCCAGGCCTTCTCACCATCACGAAGGTCCTTGATTAATGTGAGCATATAGCCTGAGACTCCAAAAGCACGAAGAAATAATCCAGATCCTTGGCCTATTGGTGGTATCATGGGCCTTGACCAGGTAAATAAAGCAGGGATGTCCTATTGAAATAATTTACACCTCTGTTGTAGCATACGGACAAAGAAAATGGCGTCCGTGCAGGACCGCCTAAGTCGGACACCACACAGGGGCTTCGCAAGCTTCTCCTCAGCTTGTCTGGCAAGGCGATCTTGAATCATTCTTCACAGGACCTTTTCCGGCACACTTAGGAGGGAGATACCCCGGCAGTTGTTGCACTCAGCGCGGTTCGCTGTTTTAAAAATGCTGACCCTACCAGGGCATCCTTCCAATCCTTCGAAACCCATCCTAACACCAGAGGGGGTAACATTTCCTCTGGGTCTGGTGTGCTAGAGCCAGGTGTAATGTATAGTCACATGCTACACCATCTATTGATTAGGTAATCAATAACTCATGTGTTGTGTGAACAGCCCCCTTAGTGTAAACATTTATTGTACAACAGAATGTACTTTGGCAGCAGCAGCAGGCACAGCAGCAGTAGGACAGCTTTGCGTCAATACAATAATGTCAATTGTTCACCCCAGCTAAGAGCTTCACGTCTCAAGATGTTTTTTTTTTTCCATTAGGGTGCCTATATTAGGATGTTGGACCAATTCCATGAATGGTTGTTTGCCATTGTGAGGAGGAAACTGGAGCAACCAAAGAAAGGCCACGCACATGAGGAGGGTGGAATTCAAATCTCTGTCGTGTCGTGTTCACTCCGCCGCCCACAACATGCGCCAAGCCCTTGTGGCCACCCACCATAGCACTAGCCAGGCTCCACAACCTGCTTAGCTTTAAACATCTGTGAAGACGCGATTTTTTTGTAGGGTGATTTTATATTTACTAGTGGAAAAAAAGATACATCATGATACGATATATACAATGTAGAATGCAATGTTAAATTGTCACATAAAACTTGTGAGATGGTAACATGACTTTTATAATTATTAACGTATTTAAAAATGTATTCAAAGTTGTTGTTCTTCTTCTTCCGTATGGCTCATATAGATGAAGCGACAACTACAATGTCACATTCAGGTGGTCAAGCCGGGCAACTGCGTGAGGAGCAGCGGAGTGTATCGCTGCGATGTCTCCTTCGTATTTGTGGATCGGGAATCGCGTTATTACGTCTTGTAAGGTCTGTTCCGGATGACCACAGTCGCGTGCCGGAGTTTTTAATTGTCCATTTGTGCATCAGGTATCCGCGTCTGCCATGGCTTGTGCGGATGTGGTTTGTTAAAGAGGAGTGAGTGAGTGAGTGTGTGAGTGAGTGAGTGTGTGAGTGAGTGAGTGTATGAGTGAGTGAGTGAGTGTATGAGTGAGTGAGTGTATGAGTGAGTGAGTGTGTGAGTGAGTGAGTGAGTGAGCGGTACCGCAGCTATTAGAGCGCTGCATGATGAACTCGGCGACCTGAGTTCGATTCCATTCCCCAACCCACCGCCCCCTCACCAAGCCGCATTGACTGGCATGGTGAAGTATGGTCAAATAATCCCCATTACTGACGCAGCAGGCATTCGTCCAACATCTAACTGACAAAAGAGCTGGAACAATAAGCAACACATTCAAGTAAAAAAGCAACTTTTCTTGGTGAATCCAAACGGCAAACAAATGAACATGTTGCCATGGGAAGAATGTATGTAGGTTGAAGTGATTTCGCACCGTACGTAGCCAACCGTGTTAATCGGAGGTGTGAGAGAAAAGGGACAACCAAACAAATATGTCCGTGTGACCAGCACTGAAATGAATTCTCCTTACCGATCCACTTTTCTGCATTGAACCAGCTGATATTGTTACTTGAGCTATCGTAGTAGCCAATCTTCACATACTTCCCATCTGCAGAAACACAGGCACAACAACGTGTCATTTGTTTTTGTTTACTCATCAGTCAGTAATCATATATGCAACCAGGAAATGGGTAAATGGTTTATCCATTCAGGAGGTGGATGAAACCCATTGACAAGATGGAAAGCTCGACAGCAATGGAGACTAGGCTCTGATAAAAGCTGTCTCGGGTGTGGACCAATCAACTTCAAGGACAGTGCATATCATTATTATTATCAGAGTTGTTTCTTTTTGTTTGCATTTTGACTGCTTGTGTGGTGGTTATTGCAAACATGATCCTTTGTATAAAGGTGTCAGTTTTTGTACCAGATGAAAGGGTAAAAACCTATTACTATGGCAAGCATTGCCTCCTGTACAAGGGCGACCTCGGTTACATCAAGTGGGTTTAAGTGGACAGAATATTCTCAAAGCATCTTTTAAATCGTAATAAATGTAGACTAAATTTCACACAAAAAACGAACAATGCGAAGTAAAGAGGGTGAATTGCACTTTGAGATGTTTAAGTATACAATAATTATTACATCATTTCTTGAAAGGAGAGTGGCTCTATGAGGCGAGTATAGACGCGATGGAGAACATGGCATGGGAAGTGCTAATAATGTAAACAGATTAGCTTTAGGCAGACGGGAAAAAATAAAAGACAAACGCGATCTAATCAAAAACATTTACTCAGGTTTTCAATTATGAATTAATTAATAAAGGCACACACTCATAATGCGGTATGGTAATTACTACAGTGTTTACAATCATTTGCTGTGTGCAGAAAATGTAATGTTATTGTCTCTTCATTAATTGAATATACGGATTCCAGTAATTCATTACCATCTCGTGTTAATTAGCACTAATATCCATCACAATTATCATCATGATTCTCATCATTATGAGTCACTTTCCACTTTTTAGTTGGGGGTTTTCGTAAAAGTTTAGCATCACACAAAACAAAAAGAATTGTTCAGTATTATTCGTTGACAAAAATACAACAGTCTCCACAAAATAAATACACTGACTGTTTCTGCATATTATATAATTTTTACGACGTAGAATTGTAATGTATTACTTGCTGTTAGTAACTCAGCTTATTGTAGAGTATAGTATAGTAAGTATACTGATGGTGCTATGCAGTTTATACTTTAGTTTTTTATGTAGTTTATACTTTAGTTTTCTACGTGGTTGTTTAGTAACTGCAGCTATATACTATTAACATTCCTTTCCTTTGTTAATGCTACTCCCTGCACCCTCCCTTGGTGCATAATGCATGGGCATAATATGACTTTGAAACCCCCCCGCCCACCTCCTACGCATTTCCCATGAATATGCTAAATTCCTCTTCATATGCACATTATTTTTGTTAAGGCGCTCTTCCACCTCCAACCCAGCTTATATATATGCTCCTAGCTTAGTAGTGTCTCATTCTTCACCTGAAGACGGCTGCTTGCATTGTAGCCGAAACGTCGTGAGAATTATTTTATTTTATTATGTTTTATTTTTATTATTTTATTACTTCCCTTCTACGTGACTTTACCGAAAGAACCAAGAAGATATTTTATTATGTTTTATTTGTATTATTGTATTACTTCCCTTCTACGTGACTTTACCGAAAGAACCAAGAAGATGAATCCCTGCAATAATAAAAATAAAACATATTTTATTATGTTTTATTTTTATTATTTTATTACTTCCCTTCTACGTGATGACTTTACCGAAAGAACCAAGAAGATGTTTCTGCTTTTTTATTCACAGTCACATATACAGCCAACCATATACATCCAGATTGTATTGCATTGACTCGCACAGACACCGACAGACTCACACAGAGACTCACATAGAGACTCACAGACTCACATATGGGACCTATAATGGCTCTCCAAAAAAAACATGGCCCACTGTTTCTGTACAGCATCTTGAGATGTGGTCACACTGAGACACGATATACTTAAATCCAAACCGTGTTGTCTGAAGGACGTTGCCGAGCAAAGACCCAAAGCATCGAGCGGCCAGCAACAAAGTGAACCGGCCAAGTTGTAATTAATAAGAATGGACGACTTTCTTAAAACTGAGCAAGGTTATAATAAGAACTTGGCAAAACAGAGGATGAAAGGAAATTCCAAAGTAGAGCAGTGGCGAGGTGAACAAGCAAAAAGAGGGTTAATTGTTTTTTTACCCTTTTATCTGGCAACAAAACTGACACCTTTTTTACAAGGAGTCATGTTTGCATTGATCACAATACCTGCGGTCGAAATGCAAACAAAAACACAACTCTGATAAATGTATGCACTGTCCTTGAAATTGATTGGTCCACACCCGAGACAGCTTTTTTTAGAGCCTAGTCTCACATGGTGTTGGACCAGATGACGCCAAAAGACGCACAACTCAAAGACAATCCACCATCATAGTATAAGAGCTCGGGGTAAGCATTTAAAAAAAAGAATAAATAAAAGGTGTCAGTATTGTTGCCAGAAAAAAAGGTAAAAAACCATTATCATATTTTGCTACTGGCAAAGGAGGTTCCAATGGTGTAAAAAGAAGGTTGTTGAGACCTGCGGTTCGGCCGTTGAACACACACATCATGGGTGAGATGGAAACAGTCAGTCTGACTGGTAGATTGAGATCTCAACAACTGGGTGGACGAATCAATGGGCGAAATTCAAAGGAAGAATTCGTGTTCAGTGCAGGCTATTGCACTCAGGTGAATTACCTTGCAGTTGCTCTATCAGTGTCCACGCCATGCGGGACCCACTTGCATCGAACACGACTTGACCCTTTCAACACAACACAGCGGTCGCCATACAAGTAAACAAGTCAAGTTACAAATGAGTCCTGCGCACAGTTTTCAGGGGATTCTTTTCTCGAGGTGCGGGGGAAACAGCAAGACAATCAGAGACGGCAGCCTAGAACTGATGTCAATAATTACCAATGATTCATTCATGGGAGCAGTTGTTCCATAGCAGAGCAGATGCACTCAGTGGTTTTGGCTCATTGGAAGCACAAGAAGAAGATGTTTTGTTTCGCCACCCCCTCCACCTTTCGACTTGTGAACTCGTAGCGAGATGACAAATGCAACATTGATAAGACAGTGATGGAGCACGACAAGAGGCATGTAGATAAAAGATTGAGATGGCATAAGATGATGATGATGATAATAAACTCGTTTTTCTACATCGCAATTCGCGGGAAGGCCTCAAAGCGCTTCACATGAAGCTTGTTAAGTTACAGAAAAAAGCCTGCAGTCAAAACAGATGAGTTTTACGATGCGATTTAAAAAGTGTAACAGACCCAGATTCCCTAATGGACCGAGTAAGACATGAGAAGAGATATTTAGACAAGAGACAGATGGAGTCAACACAAGATAAATGGAGACAAGGTTAGAGGAGTTAACGAGATATTTTATAGTAAAACATTTTTTTATGCATCCTTGGGTTTGAATTCTGGCTGATGTTTGGTTCCCTCATATTTTGTTGCATGATTCCAAGACCCCTTCAGCTACTTGGGGCCCGAATACATTTGCTAAAAATTCCTTGTGTCTAGTGCTGCCAAATGGGTGCACTCACTGAAACGCCGCTGAAGGAGGACAAGTTGAGAGACTTGTAGAATTCATCCGTGATGGCCTTGTTGGTGTAGTTAAAGTCCGCGAGCATCAGCCCGGTCTTCGCCAGCTCCCGCACCGTGCGGTCCAGCGCCAAGGCGAGCGCCCAGATGGCGTCGTACGCCAGCGGCGCCTCCTGGATCCCGCCCGTCTCGTTGTGCCTCTTGGGCAGACGCTCCTTCAGCCGCTCGATGAACTCATTCGACGTCTGCAAAACCAGTGAAGATGGCAACAAGCGACCACAAAATCGAACAATCACAAATGGCTATTTTTCTTTCTTAAAATTGTATTTGCCGTAAGATCCGTGCTTTGATCCAACAATCTCACTCCTTTATTTGTTTCGCCCCCCTCTTCTCGCAGCAACGATTACTCGGGAATGGAATGGATTGTTCTTTATTGTGATCCCCCCCCCGCCCCCCGATGGTGCAGCGATACGCCCCAGCGGGGAACAAGTCTCCGAATGAAACACCGCAGGACTTTTTCGCAATGTCTCGTTAACTTCGTGGGGGGGGGGGGGGGGTCCCGACTGCTCTGTAGAAATAACCATTTAATCTGCTGAAGAAAACATTTATTTTATGTCGTATCTTAGCACTGGGTACAACAAGAACTTAGCATCTTCTTGGTTCTTTCGGTAAAGTCATGTAGAAGGAAAATAATAAAATAATACAAATAAAACATAATAAAATATTCTTCTATTATATTATTATGTTTTATTTTTATTATTTTATTATTTCCCTTCTACGTGACTTTACCGAAAGAACCAAGAAGATGAATCCCTGCAGTCACGAAAGCTTTAAATCGAAACAACTTAGCATTTATTCGGTACAGTTCTGGAACTAAAGGCCTAAACAAAGCTCTTTAAAAAAAATTCAACTGAAATGTAGAATAAAAAAAAAGAAAATAGTAGCTCAAGTCAACAAATAAAACTACATCTCGTTTACCATAAATGAAATGGTATGAGGGGGAGCATAACATTAAACAGTTATATCACTCTCAGCACAACTGAATCTGGGGGTACTAAAAAATGAGGTTTTTTGTTTGTTTAAAGTCAAGCCATAGGTGGCCGAGGTCGTTATACTCAAAGCCACGAGCATTGAATTCATGTTGCAGACCAACCTCCAGCTTAAACCCATGATCTCTGAGGTATCCTGAAAGAGGGAGTGCCACGGTGGTGAAATGTTAACTACCTCACCTGGTATACAGGAGGTCGTAGGTTCGAAACCCCCCACCCTGACGCCTGCTATATATTTGAGCCCCGCCCCCCTCCCTCCCGATATGTTCCATTCATTGGCTACCACATTCTGATGAGCTCCCCCCCCTCTCCTCCCCCCTCAACTTGCTTTTAAGGGATTACATCTTGAATCATTGCCTCACTTGATGCAGCAAATCTGGCTGTGACGGTCCCACCTGATGACGGAGACTTGTGTTGCCTCCGAAACGTCGTGATTTTTATTTTATTTTACTTTCATTAATTTTAATGTTTTACCTACGTGACTTTACCGAAAAAACCTAAGAATATATTTGGAGTGGTCACTTGTATTTTTCTCCGGGTCCACCGGTTTCCCCCTCCACATTTAGAAACAGGCGTTTCGAGTATTTGGCTGCTATAAATGTCCACATGATAAGCCTCTTTGTTAAGCAATCATGTTTCTGAACAAGAGCTACATCGCTCAGTAGGTCTTACCTGGTAGTAAAAAAAAAAGTTTCATGGTTTAGTTTAGACATCACCCCCTGAGCCACGCCCTGCTCGAGAAGGTATGCATCAAATGCGCCCCGATGCATTGCCTAACTTACATTATTTATAATGCTATCATCTACCAACGTTGGTTTGGTTCGCGGTTATTATTTTTGCATGAACCTTCACATATACAGGCATTTTAGAATAATCACAACTGCTGACAAAATGCCACGAAGTCCTCTATTCCTCTGTATATAATTAATTATACATTCAACCTGCACCTTCGCCATGAACCAGCAAGAAAAACTTGTTGACACTGTTAACAAAATATGGCATTTTATTCATACAGTCAATCGTTTTCCTGTAATAACAGTTGAACACCCATTTTGTCCAGGTGACACTTCCTCCAGGAAAACCAGGGTGAAATAAAGGCCTCCCAATGCCGTGTCGATCATGGCAGTTGTTTGACCATGCATCACCAAGCTGGTCAATGTGGGTTGGTGAAGTGGAGGTGGTGCCCAGGATCGGTTCACAGGACCAGTTCACATAACGCCCAGCACTTATGTTTACCATGGCCAGTAATTCAGATCAGTGGATTCCATAGTGCAGTGCGCTAACTGTTATGCTCACTACTCCACGTCAGCAATGCATAATTTGAAAAAAAGAAATTGTTTAGAGGCTTAACGAGTTCAAGACTGGATGAAGGCCTCCTAATACCAGGTTGAGTCATGCGGTTTGGTTAAAGTTGTGAGTGTGATCAATAAGCACTTGGAACTGTACACGATTCGGTGCTTAGGAAAAAGTTTCCCTAGGATCACAAAGTCCAAAACGTTTTGTCAAGCAATGCACTGAGTGATTGGAAAGTCATCACTGACAAGATTAACGATGATCAATGCCGCAATGCATTATCACGGTGCAGCATGCAATCAACAAATACGGCTTTTCCATTGTGATCCGTGCATTAAGTCCATCGATAAAAAACAACTAAAGAAGTAAAATTGTTTATTTTGAGCTGTACAGTGAGAATCATGTTAGCGATAAATGTCATGAAATGTAGAATAGCACGCAGGAAAGTAGAAATTATAGCATTGACATTAATTTGCGCTTTGATAAGAGTTACATTGTTTTGCTGATAAATAATTCAGAGCTCTTTGTCAATCGAGTGGTGGATGAAGGCCTCCCCGTGCGTTATCGGTCATGGAGTTGTTTGACCATACTTCACCGCACTGGTCAGTGATATGACTCACCACTGGCATTCATCTGGCTAGATATCGAAGTCAGGTCGGTGGTTTATAGCGTAATGTGCTAACCACTATACCACCACTCCACCCTTTTAGATGATATACGAACTCAATGGATCAGGCTTGCAATGATTCATCATCGCTCCACAATTCATTGATTTGTCACAATTTGCGACAAAAATGTCACGGTCCACGTAGAATTTCGAGTGGTATGGTCTCTATCAAAATGACAGGCCATAATTTACGAGACGATTTTATAACTCTGGACAATTTGCAACCTCTTCCTGGTGTGTACAAAGTCAAAGGTAAAGGCTCAGCCCTGCAATTTCTTGCTCAAGCCACTGCTGGCGAAAGGCCCTCCAATTAAAAGGATCTCTAGAGAGCCCCTCCACGCGTGTTTTTGGAAGAGATTGGAGTATCCACACTTGACCTCAATACACAACGACCTGCCCATTCGACTGCCTTGTTATCCGTTTACACTGCCGGGTGGACAGAGCGATTGGAGAAACTCGCCACATCGGTGCAACCGCCTTGCCGGGAGAACTAATCGAACTGGCGACTTCTGGACTGCACGTCGGGTGCGCTGGCCGTTACACGTTCCGATATTAGGAAGCCACTGGAGCCATGGCACTTTTAAATCATCTAGATTGAAAACGAATTTCTTTAGAAATGCTTTTGCTTTTCATTTGTCCTTCCCCCGCACCTCCAATTAGCACGGTTAGCTACATTTGGTGTGAAAGAAGGTCAACATACATACATACACCACGGCAACGTATCCCAAGCCTGCAGAGTAATTATTATTTTGATTATTTTGCTGCTACAAATTTCCACATGATAACTTCGTTGAGCTATCATGTGCAGCCAGGTCACTTCTGAAAAGAAGCTAATAGCTCAGTGGGCTTTACCTGGTAAGATAAAAAATAGTTGAGTTTTATTTTATATATTTTTTATGTGATTTGTTTACCTTTCATATAATATGCACTCCGATTGTATTTTTGTATTGTGTTGTATTGTTGTTGCTGTCACGTTCTGACCCACCCCTACTGGTCATCTGTGAAAATAGAGCTTTATAGCTCGTCAGATTCTGCCAATGTGAATAAATATTAATGATTCTCATCGTTGGAGATGCCCCTGGGGTTCTCGGGGTTGAACGTAAAAAACAAACGTAAAAAGGTGTCAGTTTTGTTGCCAGATAGAAGGGTAAAAAAACAATGATCATATTTTTACTGGCAAATGAGGTTCCAATGGTTGAACGTCACTATTTATGAATGGCACGAAAGGCCGGTGGGTACCATGTTGGAGACGCCCCTGGTGTTCTCGGGGTTGAGCATCACTATCTCGGTGGTGACGTGGCCCTCCACCGCCTCGGCCATCTGCTCCGCCGTGCAGTTCACGGCGTGGTCCGACTTCAGGAACCAGTTGTCGGCGTACCAGCCAATCAGAAACCACACGTGCTTCTTCCCGAAGAGTTTCTCTT
This sequence comes from Lampetra fluviatilis, assembly GCF_964198595.1. Lineage (NCBI taxonomy): Eukaryota > Metazoa > Chordata > Hyperoartia > Petromyzontiformes > Petromyzontidae > Lampetra > Lampetra fluviatilis. Next base: position 6,543,770 of record NC_136294.1, read on the forward strand.
TGTACACCTGCGGGCGCAGGGACGGGTAAAATCGGCACGGCTCGTCTACAGACGCGAGGCCTGCGCGCGCCCGAGTCGTGTGCTGACCGTGCTGCCATCGTGCACTTTGTAGGAAGCCCTTGTAAATCTGTAAAGGTGGAACATCGGGATACTGTAATGTGGCCTCCCCGACTTGGCACAGCTCGGTAAAGGTTACCGCCCCAGCGTGTTCCTTGTTTCATAATTCAATGTTGCCAGTGGGGTGAAGCGCCGACTTATTTTTGGAATTCCACAGCAAAATCATTCACGTAGCACAAGGATCCTGCTGAGAGTTATCCAAACTCAGGTCCGGATTTACATAATTTGCCGCAAAGACCCAGTGTTTAGCAGGCAGAACCATCATTTTTGCACTTTAACGATTCATTAAGTGAAATAACAACACCAAATCTTAAATATGATTAAAGCTGTGATTTTTTTGCATTGCATGTCATATGTAAAATTGTATTTAATTAATTACATTGGAGTCAACATTTTACTATTTGTGCATTATACGCATGTCGACGCATCCATTTAAATTATTCACCAGGATCAACCCGGTTTTTTTAATGATGTACATGATAGGTACTAATCATCTTAATTATGTTGTTAAATGCACAGCAATGTAAAGCAGATTTTTCTACAGCGTAATAAAATACACAATTTGTACATTTTCCTCCAAGTTGTGAGATCAAATTCGTGCCAATTTGTGTCCGTGTTCTAGCAGCGCTATACTGCCACAAATTCTCACAGGGAAGTCTCCGGAGATCCACATTCCAAGAACATTCATTGTTTAGATCATCCCCCAAAAGAGCGCTGTAAAAAAGCCAAATGTTCCTATGCCCTGTCACAATTTCACTGCTGTGTCAAAGAAAGCACTTTTTTTTATTTGCAAGCCGCCATCCATTGCCCGGTGCCCTTTTATCTTCGTGCCTTGCTGTGCTCACATGGCCTGCGCCTGTACAGTGTTATTATTATGCCCGGAATAGTGTGTGCTGCTGCTGCACAGTGTGGTGCACCATAAAAAAGAAAGCACTGAACACTAATGGCCGCAGAAAAATCACAAAGCCCAAAAAGATCCCCCGTAAAACCTGAACAGACTGTTGGGGCAAGTGCTGTGAACGACCACCTATGAAGGCCGGCACGGCACACGAGGGCGTGGGTTGCCAACAGCACGCCCGTCCGCCTTTGTCTCCCTAGTGGCAATGTTTACACAACGCGCCAGGTACTCATTTGAGGCTGCGTCGACCTAGGGAAGGTCCAGGACCGGCTCAGATAACCGTCACTTGTGTTGACCGGGAGCGGAAGGCAAACTCGGGTCGCCAGGTTCGTAGCGCAGCCCACAAGCACGCACGCACACAGAGGGCTTTTTATTTTGGGCTCATACACTGGTGACCGTGCACGCGCGTTCGAGGTTTCTGTTATTTCTTCACATTTATTTATTCATTAGATTCACCCGCCGAGATGTTTGAGGGACAAAAAACGAGCTGATGAGGTGGGCACCCCCCACCCCCACCCCTTTAAAAACAAATATTACCGATGGATGTGGAATATTGTGCCGCAGAAAATGGTGCGCGTCCACTGCACCATGTTCTACCGCGGAGTAAAAAAAAGGAAGGGAATTATCTTTTAAAGCCCGACAGCCTACACGCGTATGTCCCCCAAAAATGTGCTCATGACATTGCGGCGGTGGTTGGGTAGGACACGGACGTGCAAACCTCCGAATGCTGGCAGACCCGTAGCCTGTGTGTTCAGCAAAGCCCCTTGTAATGCGTCCCTTAGTACCGGGTGGATGGCCGCAAATCCTGATTCAGTTCCGAAATATGAAATTTGTGTTTCGATTTAAAGCTTTCGTGACTGCAGGGATTCATCTTCTTGGTTCTTTCGGTAAAGTCACGTAGAATGGAAATAATAAAATAAAAAAAATAAAACATTATAAAATAATTCTCACAACGTTTCGGCCACAACGCAAGCAGCCGTCCTCAGGTGAAGAACAGGTCACAGACTCTGTCTTCTCGACAGACCTGTTCTTCACCTGAGGACGGCTGCTTGCGTTGTGGCCGAAACGTCGTGAGAATTATTTTATAATGTTTTTTTATTATTTACACTCTACGTGACTTTACCGAAAGAACCAAGAAGATGAAATTTGTGGTTACAAAAGTCTGCCACGCATTCCACGTAAAGAGTGCACACGCTTGATCGAGCTGCTATCACCGGCCCTTGTTGAGTATGGGTTTGGCTGCTCCGCACAGCTCTTAGGGGCATTTGGGGCAAGCAAAGTTTGTTCCCGAGAGGAAAAGTAAAAATGGCATTATACTTACAGCTCTTAAAACACCCCATCTTGCAATGGTCTATAACTTGTTATGTAGAGTCTATATTATACGAATAAACAGTGGAAATTCCATCTCGCACAGATTGTACAGCATGCATTAATCTTCTACTAACGTCAGCTTACTGAAAACATCTAGGCTGTAAAAAATTCTCATTAAATCTTGACAAATCTCACGTTAAAACAATGACATTATTACCAAACTTTAAATTGTTATAACATAAGTAAAAAACATGTTTAATAGAAAAAATAAAATATCTGAGGATAAAGTAATTTCCCACTGAGGTGGTTAGGTAATGATTACTATGATTTAAGTGGTTAAAGGAATGTGTGAATTTGGGATAAAAATGCACACTGAGTGCCCAATTCAAAAAGCTTAGGGAACACATATCTTCCTTAACTGAATGTAGTAAACATGCCACAAGAGCTTATGAGACGGAAACTAAAGAAATGCTTTTAATTTTACGTGTTTTTTCCCTTCTAAATATATACCCAGCAATCTCATGCAGCCACCACAAGGCCGTTCAAGTGATGTATCGCATTGCTCAGTTGTTATTACCGTAGCTCATGTAGTGGATGTCTCACATTCACATTAGGTTTTTGATGTGATGCTCTAACAGCATTGATCTAATTCAGGAAGTATCATCCATGTTCCATCTTTGCAAAAAAAAAGATATATAAATTATGCAGGCCCCTGCACGGTGCATTTGCAATTCAAATTTGCCTTCAACAGCGTCGGCTTTATTTTTGTATCACTCAAGAGCGTGCGCTAAAGAACTTAAAATTGTATTCATTTATTTACTCATTTTCAAAGCGAAACATATGATGACTCGAGCTTTTAGATACTGCACGCTGAAAATGTGCCTGGACGGCTGCACAGAAAGAAAAAAAAGTATTTTATTTATTGACAGCAGATGGCTTTTTGTTGTTGTACATATTAATTTTTAACGCGAAAGTGGAGTTACCTCGCAAAACACCCGGCGAGCCTCGTCCTCGTAAAAGAGGCCGACGATGATTCTGGCGTCTTGACGCTGAGAAGTATTCAACATAAGACACACGGGGGGGGGGAGGTGTTTTAAATGGTGGCATACACTGATGGTACGTGTTAATATAGAATATTTCCAGCTGCATGCTCAGTGTGTCAGCGAATCGTGAAACTGAGTCAAGGTGGCAGGCAAGCCAGTTAGCAAGCTCGTAAATTGACATGAACATGAAAGAAACGCACTGTTGTACTTATGATTAGCGAGAGAAAATATATGTTCTTCTTGAATAACAAATGACAAACTAAACAGGCAGATGAGTACTCTTAGGTTTTTTCGGTAAAGTCACGTAGGTAAAAAATAAAAAAAATAATAATAAAAATACTAATATAAATCATAATAAAAAATAAAATAATAAATCACGACGTTTCGGAGGCAACACAAGTCTCCGTCATCAGGTGGGACCGTCACAGCTAAATTTACTGTATCAAGTGAGGAAAAATCCAAGAGACAAGCTCTTAAATACAAGTTAAGGGGGAGGGGGGGGCTTATCTGAATGTGGTAGCCAAGGAATGGCACAGTGGGGGGGGGGGGGCTAAAAGAGAACAATGTTGCACATAGACTCAGGGTTGTGGTCGGTGTTAGCTGATAATAAGCATCAAAGGAAGCAGTACTGTTAAACGCTGGGGATGTCAACACTCGGTAAAGTAGAATAGTACCTGTCAAATAAGATGGTACAAATACGTGTAGTTAAATATGTTTTAGATGGTTAATAACATCTTTCCAACGATTACTCAGTTTGTACCCGTCATCACGGTTGAAGTTATGTCTGTGTTTATATCTGGACGCAGATGAGTATTTTGCTGATCAATTTTACAGCCAGTGGAAAACTTTCATCACAGGATCAATGTCCAACAGACGAGTGTTTACATTTGTTTTTAAAAGTCAAGATAACTATCATCATCTTTGGTTCTTTCGGTAAAGTCACGTAGGTATAAAATAAAAGAAATTCAATCACGACGTTTCATATCCGCATCTCCAGTTTTCTTCAGCCTGCTACTCCCAGCCCCGCTTACTTCCCAGCCCCGGCATTTTGTTGTATTTGCAGCATCCCCATTCGCCCTACCCCACACCCCCACCCTCTCTATCTCTCCTCCCTGGCTCCGTCCCCCCTCTCTTACCTATATAGCCTCTTGTCACAAGCACCCCATTTTGCCCACTTCAGCAATTGTTTCTTGCTGTGGTTGTCCCACCTGATGACGGACGCTTGTGTTGCGCCCGAAACGTCGTGATTTATTTAATTTTCTACCTACGTGACTTTACCGAAAGAACCAAAGAGTATGGATCCCTGCAGTCACGAAAACTTCAAATCGAGAAACATAACAATCAGCCATGTGGCTTAGCGGTAGACTTAGTGGCGCGAAGTGAGACTTGTCTGAGTTCAAATCCTGGATGGGGGGTTGGCTCAGCCCATCAACCCTGTGGGGTAGATAAAATAGATACGATTTTGTTGCAAATTCAGTGGTTTTATTCTAAATACGAGATCAATATTCATGGTGTGAAAGCAGTGGGATTTTGTGAAATAATTATGAAAACAAATCCCCCCACTTTTGCTCTTTAAGAGATATATAAAAACTCCAGCACACATCGCTTTTACCCTGATAATCCCAAATAATATCCTGAAAGAGCACATCTCTCAATTTTACTCCCATAACGTGCGCGCACACCTTTAAGTAATTGTGCAACAAAAAATACTGTATCCATTCCTCGATAAATATAACCTCATGTTTTTATGATCCTCAAAGGGCATCTATAATCACGTCCGTTTTACGATGTATTCAACAAGAGCCTCTCAATATGCAGAAAAGTTGTCGCTTTCCTCAGGCAGTTTCCAACATGTTTGGGAAAATCAAAGTCAAGGTTTCCCCTGAACCCCCAACCTCACCTCACACCGGCCTTTGATGCATTACTTCCCTCATTATTCCATACTCTTGGAAGAATCGCAAAGTGCTGACGTCAGGGAATTACCTGTCTGCCTGCTATTGCCCATGATACTTGCCAAATTATTTTCAAAGCTCAACAGTCCTCTTTCGAGATGAGATTCTTTTCCAGTAACATTATTTGTACATATTTAGAACATTTGTATGAAGAGTTTAGGAAAGTTCTACAAACAAAAAGGTGATGTTATATGATGATTTTCTTTTCTCGAGCCAGTCCCACAAATGTTTTGCATTTTGGTAATCCAAAGAAACGTTCTTTAGATAGCTGCCTGACTCAAACGTGATGGGACGACTTAACACGTAGCAAGAGGCTTTCACGACCAATATTAGGATTCATAATTTAATCTTGAGTCAGATCACCGTGTGAGTAACACGCGCGTCATCAACTCTCCTCCACCCGACACAGCCAATTAATAAAGCTGTCACGTGATGAACAAACGTGCAAAAATTATTATTGATTTAGCAGAGCGCTGGTGTTTATGGGAGCAATTGTACCAAGCTGTTAAATGCGTGTCAATTGCTCTCCAGAACACCGCCGTTGTGGTGGAGCATTAATAAATTGGCACGTTTGTCCGCGTGGCAACTTTATTGACTGACCGTTTCGGGTGGAGGAGGGTTTACGACACACAGGTTTCAGTGACGCGTCAATCTGACCAAAAAAATCTGTTATGAATCGTGGTGGAGTGATTGCCCCATAAACATCGGAGAAGCAGATAGTTGAGATTTTATAGTTCCACCTGTTCAGTGGACCGGTAATATGGTTTTATTCCTTGATTTTAGGAACTGGTTTTAGTTATATATGATTTAAAAATATATACATTGCCTACGGCACATTGCTTTGTTAATATGTTAATGTAAATGTATTGTAGGTTATATGTTCTACGCAGGTGGGCATTTATGTAAATTGTATTTTATGTCAAGCACACTGAAACACCTTCTTAAATGTGAAGTGCACTCTATATGTACCAATTGATTGATTTGTAGGACTGCGGAGTAACTTTGGAGATACGTGTACATATAAGGCCTTGCTTGTGCTTGCTTTATCTTGATGTGCAATGGAAAATGTTTTTACACGATACCGTGACTGCTCTGTGTAGTAAATTAACCGCGTGAAATCAATTGGTCAATGGTGACTTGAATCGTGACGACTAATCTTTTATAAACCAAACCACAAACTGTTCGTGAAAGCAAATCGTTCCAAAGTAGGCGAAACGTATACCATAGTATGCTCAAATTATTGACAAATGTCATGGTAATTATCTTCAGTTAGCAACTGCCTTTTGTTAATTATGACGTGGAAAGCCTAGCCGTATATTAGAGTAGCAATACATGCACAGACCTTTTGTCAATCCAGTGGTGGATGAGGGCCTTCCGATGCTGGCGGAGATCACGGGGGGTTATTTGACCACGCTTCACCGCACTGGTCGTTGCGGGTTGGTAATCAGGATCAGAATGTGTATTCATCCTGGAGTAATCCGATGAGCTTGGAAGCTCTTTTTCACAGATGTCCAGTCGGGTGAAGATTGGGGGCAAAGGAATTTGAGTACAGGAGAGTAAAACAATGGATTGTGCTGCACTACCGTTTAATACACAAGTTAGTTTATTATCCTCATAAAACACATTCCTGCGGAGTGAGCTGGTAGGAACGTTGGGTTGCTCGGTCAATGGCCAGGGTCAACGGCGGCGTGGTGTATTCCGCAAATATGGCCGACTGTGAGGGCGGGCACAAGCCGGCGTGAGTAGGTTAAACGTTGAGTTTTCTAAGGGCACCACGGGGTGACCAGCCCCTCCCCACCCAGCCCCACCCCTCCAACCCCCCACCCAGCCCCACCCTCCCCACCCAGCCCTTCCCCACCCTCCCCTCCCCACCCAGCCCCTCCCCACCCTCCCCACCCAGCCCCTCCCCTCTCCACCCAGCCCCACCCCTCCCATTTTTGGATTCACGACGGACGGACGGACACAATAATCCCCTGTGGGCTGGTGTAACCAGGAGGTTCCTACCAGTATAAATTGTGTACCTGTGCTTTAACGTGTAGTAACAGTACTGTACTGTGGATGAGCGTGAGCCACTGCATTGGCAAACACATGGCATGTGATGTGGGTATGGGAGCAGTGATGGGAAATTTTGGATGGTCAATTATGGCTTATGTTAATTTTTCTAGCACCCACTGTGAAACCTACAACTTAACCCGGACAATGTCCCTTCTCAGCAATTCAGCGATGATTGCCCAGCATGTACATCATGCCCTCCTGCACTACAGCACTGCCAGATGGACCATTAGAGCTAATTTGAAGAGACAGTATACCAATAAAACTCCCATTAACTCTCTTCACTACGGGGATTACCACAAACCTTTAGGGCCCTCCTCGATGCAGTGTGTACGTACACAATCCACCACACTATGTGGGACTGATGTTATCATTAAGACGCACGTCTTGGATAGTAGCATTACACTCTTGCCAGTGGTTCTGTGCCTAATGTGCATTTGGCATGGCAAATATTGCACTTGTGTAATTTACAAAACATGTACGCATGTCTATGGTGGGACATACTTTCTTTAGGAAACTTCAAAAAAGAGTCAAGTGATTCGTGGCTCAAATTATCATTATGCTGGTTCTTATCTCCTGATTCAAGCTGGAAATTCCAATTCCTATAGTGGGGGGGGGGAGACTTTCTCAACAGCACGACCACTCTTCATTCCCCAACAAAGTGTTGACTCATTTTAGTAACCTCGGCGGGATGATAAACTGAGTCAAACCCCAACCAGGATTTGAACTTGCAACCTTCCAACCTTCCAATTGCGAGCCGCTCACTGGAATGCTGAGCCACCTGGCCCATAGGAGAAACGTTTAATGTGAGTTAAAAGTAGACCGCTGTTGAAAGAAATGCAACTTAAGAGCTTTAGCAAAAAGCGTGATGTAATATTCATCCATAAATTTTAAAATATATTCACGGGCCCATTTTTCTCTGAAGCAGCAATTATTTGTATTCCTCGGCGTTCTCTATTTTCTGTAACGAACACGTATCTGGAATCTCCCCGCGCATGCTTTATGAGCGCTCAGTTTTCACTCGGGTGCCCTTTTCTGCACTCAGGACACTCCACAGTGATAGTAATTGAACATGGGAAATGGATTCTAAACGGTGTTCAATGAAGGAACTGAAACAATTAAAAGACGATCCACCACGATGCGACTGTGTCCACGCAACCCAAACCATGGACTATACAGTATACCGCTGTAATCTTCAATGGAGGAACATCGCAACTACCCGAACTCTTTCCTGAAGGCCTCTCGTGGCCAGTAGTCCTCGCGCGTTGGCATTTACCTTCGGAAAATATTGTCACGTGCAAGAGGAAAACAGAATGAAGGAGCTTGACACTGGCCACTTGAGCACCGCTCACTGCTCCCCTACCCTTGTGGGAGCTGCCAATTCCAGGTTACTGAGCTGCAACGCTGCAGACAAGTGCACAGACACATCTAAACACCTCGGCTATTTCTAGCTTGGACTGGCAGCAGCTCTAAATAACCTTGCGAATGGAGGCTGGGGGAAGTAAACGATTTGGTCTACTGCTAATCCCATGGGATGAGAGTGGGCCCCCGGTGCTTGCACATCCTCTGTCGGGCATAATCTCATCAATCATTAAATTTCAGAGCAATTAAGCGGACATTTGGCCAACAGTACCAAGTTCCAGTTCTGAGTCTCTTGTTGTCGATATAAACGAGGGAGCCCTGCTGGATATTATTCGACCTTGAAGGGTTTACGTGGATTTTAAGCGAAGGGAGAGGAAGGGGTGGGATGAGTTTAAATTTCAGTTCAGAGACCACCGTTCCGCATTAACCGTAGACAACACGGAATCAATAATTATATGTCGTGCTTTGCTGCTAATTTAGCAAAAATCTGCGTAATACTGTCTGACTCAAATATCGAAGTCGTTTAGAGGCCATAAGGATTGTTTTTAAAGGAACGTGTAATCCCCACAAAAAACGAATGTTGATTGGGTTTTTCAAATGCATAACCTTGGCTGCATGTCCCAGGTTGTCCAGCACGTGTTTGAGTGTCTCATTCATAAAAAAACAACAACAACAACTTTAAAGTCCCATTAAGCAGCATGCTATCGCAGGCATCGCTGCAGTATCCAATTAAATAATGTTAATCACACCCAAGTGGTGTGGTGTTATATCAGAGTGCTACAGTGCAGCACTCGGAAGACGCCTTAATTTTTTTTTATAATTAACAAAGTGTTATACTTGCGTCAGACAGCCCCTTTCGTGTGCGTCGGTAAGATTTGCGCTATTTGTCGTGTTTTTCAGTCTGGAGTTGTCGAAGTAATGACGGGAATGTAGCGGTTTACCTTCAAATTTTTGACAGCGACGGACGGATCAGACAGAAAGCTCTGGCGAACGTTGATCTCGATACCAGCCTCTTTGACTCTCTCCTCCAGGTCTGCCAGGGTCTGGGGGAATAACAACAACAACAACAAACAGAACGTGGAAAATTCCAGTCGCAGTAATGGAATTACGAGAGCAACGTGAGCACACCGGAGACGGTGACGACAACACACTCACCGCTCGTTCGCTGTGACGACAACACGCTCACCGCCTGTTCACGTATCGCACGAACCATTTAAAAAGCCCCCCATCCACCAACCCCCGCCCCCCCCCCCCACCAAAAAAATTATCGTGTTAAACCATTGCATGAGATCCTGTGTCTGATGCTGCAATCATGTTGGCTGTAATAGTGAGCATTCATTTAATTTGGCTGAAAATTATTCAGCGGGAATCGCCGCATTTTCGCCCAAGATTTTGTCAGAGTTGTAATTGAAACGCGGGTGGACAGATGAAAAGCAACTGGCACGACAACGTCGAAGCCACAGCAGCACGAGTGTGCTCTGAGCTCGCGAAACATGAGGCACAGATGATTTTCGTAAGAATTCTACACTGCAACTGGTTTGTTTCTTATTTCTAGGTAACATTAAACGTGATCGGCTGACGTGCATTGGGGAAATTGAAGAGCATTAGAACGGCACATTTCATTTCAGTTTATCGTTTTGCAACTCTAAAAGTCTGCCCTGCTTTTTAATGCTTTTCTGAGTTTGTTGAATTATTAATGTTCACCTTGCTATAAACCATTCCTCGTATGCACAATGCTCATGGAAATTCTGCCATTACATTTTCTCATCAACTAAAGGCCATTCAATGAAGACTACATCACAATAAAATTCCCAATTATGAAAATTACCGTACTACATGATGTAACACCTTTTCATAAGCCATTTAATGGACATGTTCATACATATACATTTTTTTGATTGCAAAGAAAGGTTTTAAAGCTGACATTGTGCAAAGTGCAGATGGAACATAATTCACGACAGACAATTTCAGGTCTCTAAAAGAACAATTCCCATTTGTCTTTTGGCATTTCAATTCCATGTTCTGGGATTCACAATGTAAAAGAGCAAAGGACAATATTCTTAATCAGTAAAACAGGCTGCATTTTGTAAAGCTAAACTTACAATATTAAACCCAAACGTGAACCACATCAGCCCCATAAGAGTTGGAGGGGGCTAGAGGGGGCTCATGAAGCCTGAGCCCTCCGAAATGATGACAGTCAACATTCGTTTAAAGGTTGCTTAACATTAATTGTGTCATGCCCCCCTCGCCACCCACCCCCATTCCCACTTCAAGCAAGGTAAAGTTCCAGAGTTGAACTCTAAATATCAGAATGGCCAAATCTTCAATGCCTGCGCGTGCTGCATGGGTATTTGTGACGTGACGCAGGCTGGCTGATTGTTAAATTTGCCCGCAGATGATTCTACTTTGCCGGTGTTATTATTGTTGATATTAACTTGCTTACCCTTGAAGTTTCGTAATTAATCATTTGATGCGTCTCATATAGTATGCTCTTAAAAGTATTTGCTTATTTAAAATTAACAAGAGTTTTTTCCCCTCCCCCCCCCGAATAACCACTTAAAAGCCCTAACGCAAAGCACGCAATGCAATTTAGGTTTATAAAGTGTAACAAATAGGGTTGTGTGGTGCCGGCATTGGATGCACCTCACGGAACTCCTAAACCTCATCCATCCAGTTGCATTGGGATGTTGCGGCCAACTGGCTGGGAACCGGCTCCTTCCAAGGGAGCACTTGCGTGCAGCGCTCTGAAGGCCCAGAGAGATGACTGGGGATGGGACGCCAGAGTGGCTTAATCAGTGGATGCCGCCAAACACCCTGCATGATGTATAATGTGCATTTCATGGACTGGATTTAGCTCAGTTGCGCTATGGCCAAATGAAAGACCAACATTTGGCGGCAGTGCATGATGCATTGATTGCAGGGGAGCCACATTTGCACGCCCTGTGCATTGTGGATGTGGTTATGGGTACTCAATCTCTTATAATTGTCATGCTAATGTCACTTGGGTGAATAGTCGGCCGTTGTAACTTGTTAACAGCAGCAGGTGATGTGGTTGGAATTCCGTGTTGTGTTCAGAGTCATGGGTGCAGGGCATTCAGCGGTTTGCGAGTGTTAATGTTTGACTTTAAGTACAGCACATAATACTCGCATTTTTTGTGTTTTTTTTCACATCATAGGCGTGCGTTGCTCGGGGTCAATCAGGACGGTGGAATCGAGGAGTGCAGTGGGTTTCTTGCACAGCAATTCACCTCACGGGAGCCGTTTCTAATGCTACATTTCCCCACCAAGCAGTGCGGCCCGAGAGGGAACGGTGCGTCGCTGGTGTTTGGTCAGCCCCGCCATCACCAGGCGTGGGGGCACCTCTTGCTGGCCAACCCACAGCACACCTACCCCACCGGTGAGCAGGAAGCCTCTGGAACCAGTTTGCATCATCCCCTTTTTGACACGTTTCCTCCCCTCAGTCCTTCTCTCCTCAGCAGTTTCCTCCATGGCAGCCATTAGCTCGGTCAAACTTACGGTCGCACTTTCCGCAAAAGCCCATGGGCTATGCAATACGACAGTGTTTCTCAACACCGGTTTTTTTTATAGCAGTATAAGTGGGTACAGCACAGGTCACGCGTGGTGGGGCAAAGCGTGTGGATACTCCGACCTCTTCCAAATGTTTGGCCAGCGTGGAAGAGGAGGCCCAAAAAAACGCGTCCATGAAGGGGTTTTCGAGAGTTCCTCTCGCGGACTTTCGTGAGGAAGGCGTTGCAGGGCTTCACCGTTACCACCTGTTACCATTGCGTCTCTGTGTGCGAGGATAGACCCCCACACCCCCCCCTCCCTTCACACACGGACAAAGATCCCCCGTATAGCCTTAACAGACTGTAGGGGCAAGTGCTGTTAGCGAGCACCTATGAAGGCTAGAACAGTCCACGAAGGGGTGGGTGGCCAGCACCACGCCCGACCGCCTTTGTCTCCCCAGTGGCGATGTTTATAATTCACACCAGGTACTCATTTGAGGCTGAGTCGACCTAGGGGAGGCCCAGGACTGGTTCAGATAACCGTCACTGGGTATTGACCGTGAGCGGGAATCAAACCCGGGTCGCCAGGTTCATAGCGCGGCGTGCTAACCGCTACAGTACCGCACACACACACGTACACGTACACACGTACACACACACACGTACACACACACAACAACAACAACAACCGCCATTCGCCACTAAGTGGCGGTGACGTCACCACGACGCTTGTGCCAGGCCATGTGCACCTTGAGGCCACGTGAAGTGTCGAACGCCCGCTGGCAGGAGGTCATGGGGCAGAACCAGGTGCCACGGGTCGACTGACCGAGATGACCGAGATGACTGGCTGATGCACCACCTGTGCCCCCTACTGTACCAACTTGCTGTGCTTTTGCCACCCGGCGCTCCGCTCGTTGTTGTGAGCGTCGCTCCTCCGCCCTCCGTTGTTGTTGGAGGGCGACTGCCTCCAACTGCCCAGTAGCGTCCTTCACGAGCCTCCTCCACAGAGGCCGATCTTGACACCGCTGGTACCAGTCATCGGCACCAGCGGTGTCAAGATCGTACACACACACACGTACACACACACACGTACATACACACACACACGTACACACACACACAGAGCATCTCCACTGTGGACCCACCGAGGTGAAAACCTCGGCCGTCTGCTGGATGGTGGCAATGCGGGTCCAGCCCCAGGTCTTGAAGAGGTGCACGCGCGTCGGGTTGTGCAGCGTGGCGGAGGGGTGCGTGCGGAAGAACGTGGGGAAGCGCTGCCGGTTGGAAAGCGCCGGGGAGCTGGATCCGTACGACAGCTGGCACGGGCGACACACGCGACAGCATCCAGGGGGAAACGCGAACGCCGTGAACAACATCGGTGTTCGCTCGTTGTCTCTGACTTTGGAATTAGGATTTCGAGGTTGCTGGCTAAAGAGGGAGATCTCCGGGCCAAGGGATCGAGGCTTCATCCCTGCGAAGATGACGAGGAAGGGAGCAACATCACTCGTTTCGTATAAATCGCAAATTCAGATGCCTGGAAGCCTCGGGCTAGACGCCCAGGGTAGAATTCCTACATGGACCGCCAACCCCCCCCCCACCTTAATTAATTAGTGAAGAAAATAAAAGGCCATTGTGAGGCTCTCCTTTGAGTGAGGCCTGAGGCGGGATAAAATTGCCCCTTTTGCTCGTGGGTTATTTATGCGAGTTGAAAGGTGACACGAGATTGACTAGCAGTGGTGTGAGGTGAGATGGGAACTTTGTGTGTGTTGGGCATAAGCTGTGTATATATACGCAGTAGAACCCCTCTTAACGACGGCAATTGGTTGCCCGAAACCGTTCGTTAATGATTTGGTTGTTAAGTGAGGCTAGGGAATACACGTTAAAGGCTTAATTCGTTTTGAAAGCATCGAAAGTAAAAAAAAATCACCCAAAAACGTACTTTATAATATTTAAATAGATATGAATACATAAAGATACTAACCACATTATAAACACATCATATTGAAATAAACATGGTTAATCAATGCATTAATTAATATTTACCTACAACAGCCCGTCGTTAACAGGGGAATGCTTGGTAAGCGAACGCATTGGGCTCCATGGAGGCTCGTCGTTTAGCAATTAGTCGTTAACAGGGGTGGTCGTTAAGAGGGGTTCTACACTACACTATACACTATGCTACTATACACTACACTATACACCACACATTGGGCTCTGTGGAGGCCCGTCGTTAAGCGATTATCCGTTAACAGGGGTGGTCGTTAAGAGGGGTTCTACGCTACACTACTATACTCTACACTACTATACACTACACTATACACTACACTACTAGACACTACACTATACAATACACATTGGGCTCTATGGAGGCCTGTCGTTAAGCGATTATCCGTTAACAGGGGTGGTCGTTAAGAGGGGTTCTGCGCTACACTACTATACTCTACACTACTATACACTACACTATACACTACACTACTAGACACTACACTATACAATACACATTGGGCTCTATGGAGGCCTGTCGTTAAGCGATTATCCGTTAACAGGGGTGGTCGTTAAGAGGGGTTCTGCTGTACATATATATACACACACATATTGGAAGCGGTTAAGCAACACTCCATCTGCTGATTATTATTACAGATGGGCAATGTGTTAGAGCTGAAGAGCACCGATATGTATCTGCTTGAAGTGTGCGTGATAATTTCTCCTGCCTACGCGAGAGTGTGAAACGCACTCCAACATCTGTGACAGCTCTCGGGAAATGTACCAACTTGGCTCTAATTCACACGATGGTATTTGTTTTTTTAAAGCAATGCCCCAGGTTCTTGAAAAGACACTTTCCAGCAGACGGCGTGAGAAACATCGGAGAAAGGGGCTTGAACTTGATGGTGGGGGCACCCTCATTCCACTGCACACGTAGCAGCAGCAGCAGAGAAACTCCGCGACGCGCAAGGCCAATTTCACGACCACTCCAGCCAGAAGTCATTACCCAACATAGTTTGACACAATTTCCAATTGTAAAAAAAAAAATTATTTGCCAAAATCTGAACAAATCTTTAATCCCCGCTCCCCCGTGTCAACAATTTTAGTTTCTTTACAAACTCAGCTTTCATTGGTCAAAAAAAATAAAACTCTGTCACTATATACCACAGTTGCTCATAAGTTAATGCGTTTCTGGCGATGACTGCTAACAACAATTGTCCTACAGCTGCCCTTGTGTATTATGGCATTGATTGACCATCCTACGGACCAACGATGGTATCCGTGAAAATTTGTCCCACGCTGAGTGCGCCGGTGCGAGGATAACCCAATTCAATGAAGAAAATCTTTTCCGCAAACATCGCAGGTCATGGCGGAATGGCGATCGTTGTTAGCAGGCACCGTACTTAGCCAAACGATCCGCATGGTTGGCTACGTACGGTGCGAAAGAAGATCAACACACATTCAACGTGCGTCTGAACAGGTCGAAACCGGAGCGATGCCACCACCCCGCTCTCTACCCAACCCCGTGGCGCTCACCACGATGAGGTTCCACATGCGCGCTGCCTCCGCCACCAGCGTTGAGACGCTGCTGCAGCCCGGCATGAGGACGATCTTGATGGGGCCGTAGTAGAGTAGGTCGTAGAGGATCTTGGTCGCATGGCCCGGCATGCACTGGGTGGACAAAGACAAAGATCCCCCCGTGTAGCTTTAACAGACTGTTGGGGCAAGTATTGTTAGCGAGCACCTACGAAGACCAGCACGGCACACGAAGGAGGTGGGTGGCCAGCACCACGCCCGGCTGCCTTTGTCTCCACAGTACACACCACACCGGGTACTCAGTTGAGGCTGAGTCGACCTAGGGGAGGCCCAGGACCGGTACAGATAATCGTAACTTGGCGTTGACCGTGAGCTGGAATCGAAAGCGAGTCGCAGGTTTCATTGCGCAGCGTAGCGCTAACCACTACACTACCGCTCCCCGTACGTGGACACACACAGACACATGCACGTGAACGTGACACGGCGGCTTCGTTTGACAATTGAACCTCATGGCGGGACCCCGGGGTACCATAAGCCCCCGGCTCTCGCATGAACTGCGTTGCGACGTCATTTTATGTCTGTTGAAGGCGAACGACACGGCGATCTGTTCCTCTCGACGAGCTCTACACGACGCGCTCATCAAAGTTTCAAAGTTTTGTTTCTTCTGCGCATTCGTCCTCGCTGCTGCGCTTGGACACGACATGATAACAGAACGATCCGCGCCAGGTGGGTCGCGGCGTTTATGTGCACGGTGGGACGAGGTCACCATAAATAAATTAATTACGATTTTGACTTTCGTTCGGGATCCCGCGGTCCCGCCATAAGGTTCAATTGATGAAATGTAACACAAATGTTTGGATATGGGTGATGCGTCCCACCATGCGTTTGTCCTCGGGATAATTTAATTAGCGGCTACGCGCTATCTGTCGGTGTAAGACGTGTGGGCATATTTTCGGTCACATCTATTGCGCGATTTTTATTTTTCGATTTAAAGCTTTCGTGACTACAGGGATTCATCTTCTTGGTTCTTTCGGTAAAGTCACGTAGAAGGAAAATAATAAAATAATAAAAAATGTAACATAATAAAATAATCATTTTATTAATTATTTTAATATGTTTTTTATTATTATAATTATTAATGCGCGATTGCTGAGCTGCTACAGGGGCAATACGTTTTTCAGGTTGATGACCAACAATGGAACAGCTCTGCACAATGCGAGCAGGTGAGTGGCGTAACTAGATTGCCAACTCAGGGGATGCGGCAATCGGTGATGTGGGAGCCCCCCCAATATTTGATTTTTCTCAATTTACGGAAGCCAAACTTTACCGCTCTAATCAAATGAAATTTAAACGTGGAAACGTAAATGAAAGCATTTTCGTAAAAAAATACATTCAAACCGCGTTTCAAATCCGTTTTGTTTTCCTCATTGACACTGTTGTTCAAGTTCAAGTTCATTTATTAGGTATAGCCCTGTGAGCCATTCGGCTCTTGAATCGGGTGCAACTGCAACAAACAAGAACAAGAAAACATCTTAAAGTGAATATATGACTAAGTGCAAACAGAAAATCCAAAAAAGACAGCAAAATATTGCAGATTAAACACCGTACACCAACGCTGTTTGCAAAAATCCCAGTGGGAACACACAGTTGTTGAACACATATCTCATCAAGGGGGGCTCAACTCGTAGCTCTGGCCACCAGAGGCACTCCCCTCGCCCCCCACGCTCAGTACACTCCTGTAACAGGTGGAGGGGAAACCCTTCGCCAGCCCCCCTCGCCATACCATGCTGTCCGTCTCGATGAGCTTCAACTCGTAGTCCGGCAGCAGGTCACGTTTGCGGTTCACATCATCCAGTGCCATCATTGCCGCTGGCTTGCAGGCCTGGCCCCCCGGCCAGCTTCCGCTCATGGGAAATAGCCCCCCGATGTACAGCGCCTGCTTGGCTGCCACACAAACAAACACACACAGACAAAGATCCACGCCCAACGCCGTTTAGCCTGAACAGAATGTTGGGACAAAGTGCTGTCGACGAGCGACCGTGAAGACCGGAAGGGCAAAACGCAGTTAGGGCACGTGGCCAGCACCACGCCCGGCCGCCCTTTGCCCAGTGGTGATGTTTAATACACTGCACCGGGTACTCTTTTGAGGCTGAAATCGACCCACGGCGAGGCCCATTAGCGGGAAATCGAACTCGCGTCGCCGGGTGTCGTAGCCTCGTGCGCTAACCACTGCACCACCGCTCCCCAAACACGTGCGCGCGCGCGCGCGCAGCCGTTGCTAGGGAGTTTGGTACCCAGAGCAAGAGCAAAATGCCATCCTCGTGCCGCCCCCGTTGCTATGTGTGCCGGTGTAACGGGCCGGAGTATACCCGGGGGGTTAAAACGGCCTAGGCGAGATGATACCCGGGTATATTATGGCCTAGGCCAATTTATACTCTGGGGTATATTATGGCCTATGCCAAATTATACCCCTCTAGGCCAAATCATACCCCCATGATAGTAAAAGTGTTGAGCGATATACACGTGAATTACTAAGTTTTTCCAACATTTCATTTAAACCTGTAAAGACATAGACTTTATTGCTTCAACCAGAAACACTTTAATAATAACCCTATCCCTAACCTTATCCCTAACCCTAAAAATGCTTCAATTGATCAAATTGAGATTCTTACTTCCATTTATACGCTTTTAAGATATCGATTGAAGTTCGTTTGAACTTTCACATGGGGCATCTTCTGGCCTGGAGGGGGGGTATGGACTGGCCCAGTCTAGTTTAAACCCCCGGGGGGTATAGTTTAGCCTAGGACACTTTATCCCCCCGGGTATACTCTGGCCTGGGCCAAACTATCCCCGGGTTTAATAGGGGCAGGGGCTATTTTAGCCTGTTACACCGGCACCTGCCCACCAAACATTTGAGCCATCCGAATAGCCGCCACTGCTTGCTTCGATTCCAACAATTCGACGAGACATTTAAACTAAGCCTAAAAAGAAAACGAAGCTTTTTTTATTTTTATTTTACCAGGTGAGATCCAGTGAGCACTAGCGCTTTTTTTGCAGAAGCTACCTGGCCACGAATGAGAGCTCAACGAAGTGGCTTATCATGTAGAAATGTATAGCAGCCAACTAATCCAAATGCATGTTTCTAAATGTGGAGGGGAAAAAACCGGAGGACCAGGAAGAAATATCCACGCGACCACTGGCAGAGAGACACCGCAAACTCCAAATATGCAGCAGGTGTCAGGGTCAGGATCTAACCCACGACCTCCTGTACACCAGGCGAGGTAGTTAACATCTCCTAGCCACAGTGGCGGTGCCTGGGGAAGCCACTTCACCCGGCCCATCATCCCTGCCCTTGCGATACCACTGCACTGTCTGCACATGTGTGCGGATACACAAACACAACAACAACAACAACAACGCCGATGGGTACTGCAAGAGCCGACCATGTCTGTCCAGTGATCGTTGAGCTGCATTGGCTTCCGGTTGCCGAACGACTACATAATGAAGTTGCACTCATTAAGCACAAAGTGCTTACCACAAATGAACCACAATACCTCGCTGATCTCGTCAAAGAGCATAAACCATCATCACGAAAACTCCGGACATCCTCGCAGTGCCTTTTGGCTAACCATCGAACAAAGACGGTCACTGCATCGAGCGCCTTCAGATGCGCTTCTGCGGCCGTCTGGAACGCTCTTCCCTCTTATATTCGGAAGAAACTGGAACTATGTCCTTCTAAATCTAGCTTGAAAACTCATTTCTTGAGAACTGCGTTTTGTGTTTAGTTCGTTGTTGTTCCCTCGCACCTCCGATTACCACGGTTGGCTACGTACGGTGCGAAATAAGTTCAACGTACATACATACATTCTCCACGAAGTGGTGGTGACTTCACCACGGTGCTTGTGCCAGGCTGGTATGCACACACGTGCCCACGAATGCGTTGATGCACACATTAACATACACAGCAGCAGCAGCAGCACAAGCTTCGTGGCTCTTTGAACTCTCATCTTCTCACTATTCACCCAGAATTGCATCTGTCTCAACAAAGTGCCATCAATCTCAGCAACCAAAATCCAATTCTCACTGCCAATTCAGTTGTCGTGCCCACATGTTACGCATTAAAAAATAACACGTACAAATTATATTCTTTGCGCATACATCTTCTACATTTAATTGTGATTAAAGCAATGATTGGATCTATTTTTGATATTGGCTCGGCGTAGTGACACACGCATGTGATCCAGCTCTTTGGAGGCAGAAGTTGGTGGATCAGACAAATTAGTGAATCTCCTAAACCCACTGCACTGTACAGCATGTGGTTTTTTGACATCAATTCTGTACGGAGTTGTACGTTTTATCTCCCCAGTATGCGTGGCCTTTTTCCAGTTACGCTGGTTTTCTCCCATAGATTGTATTTTTGTGCGTGAAATTTTTTGGTGCAGATTTTGCACTCCTATCGTTTCTTGTTCGTATTATTTGTTTGTTGTTGTTGTTGTAAGTCGCTGACCCGCCCCTAATGGACATCTGTAGAAAAAAGAGCTTAATAGCTCATCGGATTCCTCCAGTCTAAAGAATGATTCTGGTGAACCATTTCAATGCAGTGTTCTCCTGCAAACAATAGCCTTGGGAGTCTAACACATAGGCTGAATAATCCATTGTAATTTATATGCATACATTGATTCCCCCCCCCCCTCTGGCCTTCGCACCTGAATGGCTCACGACATCCCATGTATTCCCTCTATTTAAGGAACGAAACAGGAGGATTTCTCCACAACTCTGGCTCTCGCCTGATGATGCTAGTTGTAATTACTGGCGAAACGTCGTTCACGAATTGGAAAAGGTTGTGGGTTTACTCGCCAACACACCGGTGTGCTGTAGTAGTAACGAATTGGCATGTTTTGTTTTTGTGACAAACTTTACTAATTGGCTGTGTCGGGTGGTGGCAGGTTTAGCAACACATTTATATTTACTCGATCTAACCAAAAAAAACTGTATTATGGATGATAGTCTTAAGACTTTGAGGCTTTCCTAAATGAACATAGGCATTATTTATAATTTATAGTGCGATAGTAGCATCTATCCACCCAGCAATATAAATGAGCACACCACAGTTAGGCAGATTTGCAGATCGCATGTGGCGGGGTAATGCGTGGGGACTCCCATCTCTTCTGAGATATCTTGCCAACGTGGAAGAGTAGGCCTAATACACTCGGGGGGGGGGGGGGTCCATCTAGTGTGGAGGGCCTTCTGCCCAGAAGTTGCCTGAGAAAACAATTTCAGCTTTACCTTTGTATAATGTTCCATATACAGCAAAGCATATCCATGCAAATACTCAATATACAGCGTTTCATACACACAGTCGGTGTTTTCCTTGTCTCCCTTGTAAAATATTTAAATGGACATAAATAAATTTTTCAATAACAGACCACCCCATACTCTGACCTGTCAATCATCTATGACTGTCTACGCATTCGAGAGACAATGGTTGATAGATGACGTGAAAACGCCACGTAAGGATCAGGTTCTTCTGCGCTGGTTTGAGTGACGAGGGGTTGCCGCTAAATCTCATCCTGTGCATGCCAACGCCCTGCGTGCGTATGTATATTGAACTTCTTTCGCACCATACTTAGCCAACCGTAGTAATCGGAGGTGCGAGGGAAGGACAACGAACAAAACACAAAAAGCAGTTCTCAAGAAATGAGTTTTCAATCTAGACTCAAAAGTGCATAGTTCCAGTCTATTCCTAATATTGGAAGAAAGAGCGTTCCAGACGGCCACAGAAGCGCATTTGAAGGGGTTTGATGCGGTGACAATCTTTATTCAATGGTTAGCCAAAAGCCACTGCCGTGAGTTTGACTAAAGTTCGCGTGATTGTTTATGCCCCTTAACGATATCAGCAAGGTATTTTGGTTAATTTGTGGCAAGCACTTAGTGTGTAATGAGCGTGACCTTATAATGAATTTGTTCAGCAAACGGAAGCCAATACTACCAGAGCAACACACATTCACTTTGTCTTGCGAGACCAGAATAAATGAGCCCAGGTTCTTTCAATTCCAAACCAGGTCAGGCTGACTTGTCACTTTTCCTCCGGCAGATTTGAATTTCCTCTCACTTTCTGGCAAGATAGCGCATACATGCTTAATGCTTTGCAAATGTCCCCAGAGAGAGAGAGAGACATAGGTGAAATAATCAAAAGATGGGGACCGTAATGCAGGGTTGGATGTCACATAAAAAAAAAGATCCTTCGAAAGCAGATGTAATCTACCCTTTTTTACATGTGAGCAACGTGACAGATGCTGGCTGAAAGTTCCATACCTCGGCCATGCCAGAGAAGACCTGTCATCGCATCAATATTCATTGCTTATTATATTGAGTAATTTGATACATTGTCCACTTTCTCTACGTTTTATATATTTCTCAATAATCGTAGCTGACATTTCAAATTCATTGTTTTTGCTTTGACAAACGTAAAAACGGTACACATACAAAATATTAGGGTTACAATAAAGCATAATCATAAAATAGAAAATATGTAAAACTGTAATAGAAGCAAATAAAATATGGAGATGTAAGTGCAAGTAAGAATACACTCACGTATATATTGTATTATCTATTTTTAAAATTTAGTTATATTGTTTTCAGTATTAATTTACAGAACTTTGTATAACCACTGCTGGACGAGGGACATCCCACACCGTGCCCCATACATCGGCGTTGTTTGACAATACTTCACCATGCCGGTCAGTGCAGCTTGGCGCAGGGTGTGTGGGAGAGGTACTCCAGACACCAGTTCAGATAGAAACTTGCCACTGATGTCTGCCGTTGCTGGAAATCAAACTCAGGTCACCGGATTCGTCGTGCGCCACCACCCCTTACATGAATATTTAAAATTAATAAACAACTTCATGAAGCAAACTCCCCTCCGTTTACTCTAACCAACACCAATAGCACCAAACCTCCTCTCAATTTGCACGCATAATTTACATATATATTGCGAAAGCCAACAGCAGGCACGACGACAGCTGGGCAACCAAGGGACGCTTTGCGTCAGCTCCCATGCGCCTTCAAAGTTGTTTAACTCTATTGTGTAATTTAATTCCTCAGCGTTGTGCATTACACCTGTATTGCCCCTCCCGCTCCGCTATCAACTTGTCGTCCACCGAGGTCACCCTTGCAAAAGGCACGTGACGTCTCTATGGGTTCTTCCCCGGCGGAATATCAGGCCGTTGGTGCCGCGATGCTGAGGGCAGGCAATGCGGGGCAGGCGTCTGTGAAGGCGTTCACAACCGGTACCTGCTTTGCCTCCCGGAGTCTTGGACACGACCTTCGTGTGCTGGGAATACTGGAATGTGTTGACTTCTTCTGTAAGTACAGCACAACGGACACAACCGAGCGACGACCACAATGCACCACGCAAATGCATACTCCATGGTATGAGGGCTATTAGCGTCAACTGCACTACCGGCAGGCAAATACCGCTGCTTACTCGCATCCTCGCAATGCTTCGTGCTGTAAATTGTATTGTCATCATTATATACGGAAGAGGAGAAGGGGGGGGGAGACTAAACTGTAAATTTTGAAAATGGTCTGGGTATTGTGGTTTAATTTGGTTGTTACACTCAAATACATCAACTCATATAACAATGACTTCTCTATTATAATTGTAAGCCAATTCTAGCATGAACATAAGTAATAAGGGGGGGGGGAAGCACTCACTGAACACATTAAGAGGAAAGGCTGAATAAGTGCGTATATTAACAAATGCATTTTAGTTCCAATGTTAATTCCAGCCAACACGTTTTTATGCTGCACATTATGTTTTATTTAAGAGAACAATGTCCTCCGACACTTTATTAAAAGTCTAGAAGGACGCATTTATAACAGCAGTATTTTCCTAAGCTGCTTTGGGCCAGAAAATAATATTCACATTCATATACATCACAAATTAACATTTAATAGCCAATAAACTTTTGTTCTTGTTTTTTGTGGAAGAAAACATTAGTTTTAAGAGGTCAACAAAAAAGACTCAAGATAATGAAACAGTGAAAAACGTGCCAATTCCAAACAAATGCAAAAACACAATTACCATGCAGTATACACGGTAAAGGTGCAGCCCTGCAATTGCTTGCTCACATCATTGCTTGCAGGAGGGCCTTTCACTCAAGGGAGCTCGACAGAGAGACCCTCTCGATGATATTTGGCCTACTCTTTCACACTGTTCAGACATTCATCTTGATTTGAAGCTTTCGTAACTGCAGGAATCCATACTCTTTGGTTCTTTCGGTAAAGTCACGTAGGTATAAAATAAAATAAAATACCTACGTGACTTTACCGAAAGAACCAAAGAGTATACTGTTCAGACATCTTGGAACAAATGGCGGTACCCGCACTTCACCCCACCACATAACCTGCCAGCGAAACGATTGTGGTGTACCCGTTTAACACCTATACTGTTGGTTAGACAGAGGCTGGTGGAGGTGGGGGGGGCAGAGAATTAAACTGGCGACTTTTGGATTCCATTTCAAATCCAGTGTGCTAAACCATGACACCCATGGCAGCAACCCACCTTACTGTGTAATCAACATCGGATGTGTTTTGTCAACTTCACGGGAAGCCTCACGCCTCGTAGACTATTTTGGTGCCACGTGAGAGGTCCCGTTGAGCTCAATTGTAATCCGATTTCATCGTAGTGTGAACACTGGATGGTCATGTAGCCTTCCCTTGGCCACATCCGTCGGGAAGCATGAACAGCCTTTATTGAGTTGCCTTTCGAAGGCCCGGCTCCCCTGAAGTGGCCGGGTACCAGATGTGAAGTCCGTTCAATTTTACATGAGCTGGCATGGCCGTGCGGAGTACGGCTCTCATGTTCAGATCATTCTATATTTTTGCACGTTGCCACACTTATTTATTTCTTTACACACACGCTCACTTTTTTTTCGCTGCATGATGTCTGGCACAGGGTCATTAAGGGGCAATTTGGTGTGACAGTTTTTCATGGACGCTCAAGTACTCGGGGCTATTTTAAAATAAGAAAGGCTGCATGAAGAGGTTAAGACTTCCATTGCCAGAATCAGAGAAATGTGTGGCAGGTCCAATGCTCTATGGGACGGGAGAAGTGGGCAGGCAGGTGTGGGAGGAGAGCTTAGTCATACGTTAATTTGTGATACCGCGTTTCTCTCATCCACAAGTTACAATCTCTCTACAGTATTTCGGACCGCTTGCTAAGATTCTATTTTACAAAGATTAATAATTCAAAAAAATAGACGAACAAAAATGTCGGAAAGGCTTCTACCGCTACTGTACCCATTGGCAGCGTTGAATTAAAAATATCAGCTGCCGGTGGGAATACAGGCGGCCCCTCTCCCCCCGCCCCCCTTAACACGTCTACAGCCAGTGCAAGAGCGAAACAAACGCGCAAAGCTTTGTAACGAGAAGGCTTTGACGACCAATATCACCGGCGAAACTTCGTACTCAAATTGTAAATGTCATTGGGTTCCCTCTCCAACACATCTGCATGCTGAAGTGGGAACTAATTACCACGTTTTGGTCACGTGACAGACGTTTCTAATTGGCTGCGTCGGGTGGCGGTGGATTAACGACGCATTTATATGTAAGCGATCTAAAACCTTTATTGTGGACAAATCTTCTTATAACACACACTGAGAAGCGTCGACATACATCTAAGACTAAACCAGCCTCGGTTTTTTTTTAATCAATGCACCAACTCGATACAGAGGAAGTGGAAATACGAGCAAAGCCTCCCCTCCCCTCCCCATTAGTAGAGCAACTCTTTGAACTGCCAAGAGACCAGCGAAAGACATGCGTAGGATGTAGGATGACGGAAGCGGCGTGCGTGTGCGCGTGTTTTCTTTGACTCATTACTCACACTAGGTACGGCTTGATTTCCGCAGGTGAATCCGGTACGTTATATTCAATCTCGTGGTGGCATACATAATTGGCCATTCCGAAGTCTCGTCTAGTGTGGTGACTAACACGGCCACGGCGTTTCCTGCCACCATCAAAGTCAACATGACCACCTGTAATTGGGGCCTGTTGGTGTCAACTTGGCACAATGGCCATCCCTCTAGGATAGGTGCATTATGGCTGGGTGTTTTTGCTTTGACAAACATTAACCACAATGCCACAAACACCCGCCTGTGTAATCTATCTTTGAGGATGCTATTGTTTTGGATGCTTTTGTTTTTTGCTATAAAAAAGCCCCCACACGATTTTCCCTCGCTTTGTACGCACATATAAAACGACAATTTAGGGTAGTTATTTGCAGTTGTGGTTCTATGGCAAATATGTTCCACTTTACATGATAGTATTTTATATGTGAGTCTGGATAGTGTTTTGGTTTTAATATATTATCCAATTTTAACTCTATTGTCACGATACATTTCGCTGTTGTGTGTCCGCCACAGTGGCCTGTCTTTGTGCTATGTGATGCTTCTTACGTAGTTATTCGATGCAAATTCATTGGTATTTTACAGCATCTATGTATGTTGAACTTCCTTCGCACCTTACATCGCCAACCGTGATAATTGGAGGTCTAGCAGTGCACCTCGTATCAGACGGTATATACATCTAAAATCATCATTGCTGTCCGAATTTAGTTTTTTTAGGTTGGACCGTGCGTCGTCCGGCATGATATCGGACGTTTCGTTCCACGTGATGGGAGTTCAGTCTCTGAAGAAGCTTCCCCCAGCACGCGGAGAAGGGAAATGTCGGCCATCGTGACAGAAAACACAACGGAGAGCTGTATAGCGCAACCTGCAGAAAACCTACACGTCAGGTATCAAACTTTCATGAATATGCTCACAGCAAACACGCATGCCGGATGGGGAGGCCTGCACTGAGAAACCTGCAAGTGACCAGGAACCTAACATGCAAATGCATATTTAATTTGGCCAAGGATTAAGTTTGAGCAAAGAAACCCGAGAAAGAGCAGCGCTATTTGGGTTTTATGCAAAAAAAATTATATAATAAACGCTCGCTCTTGATGTCCTGGGCATTTTTATGCACTTTGCATACAGCTGAAGAAGAACTTCTCCGACGTACAATTGGTTCACGTTGAATTGATTATAGCTTCATCTTCAAATGTCTCCTTCATGCACAATTCAACAGCCTTAATCCATCTCCTTCTCAGAGCCCAGCCCTCCCAACCCCTCCTCCGCCCCCCCCCCCACCACCCCCATCTCGATGGCATCAGAACCCTAACAACTAAGTATCTGGAAGAGTAAAACATGCTCCCGATAGGTTCTATGCATTTGAAATGAGACTGGCAATACAAATAAACGTGCTTTGTTTTGTCGCACTGCATTTCAATTAATCCGCTAAAGCGAAAACCATACCTGCGAGTAAGCGTTTAAATGGATGTCTGCTGTGTACGGCCAATTGGGGAGCTTCAACAAACAGGACAAAAAAATAAACATTTGCCACCAAGAGACCTAACACTTCCTACCAATGGGACCTTTGCTTCCTCTGAAGATGCAGAACATTCATTACAGAATTCGTACACTTTGGAACTTTCCAAAGCTCCCCCTTAAGGGACATAGCACATTGCACATTTCTCTTTTGAGAAGCAAAAATAACAAACAAAAAACATACCCAAAGGTGTTTTGCCTCAGAAGCCTCGTCTCAAGCTTGCTATCCATACAAAGCAGCCGTGCACTGTGGAGTGTGTGTAACTCAAGTGTGCCTCGTTTTTTATTGGGTCAATCTTTTTTTTATGATGTGCTTGTGATCAACAAGTCAGTGCGCAAGGCTTCTCGAAAGCAAATGTGTCTCCAACTAAAATGCAAACGTTTTGATGACGGCTACAGGCAGTGCAAATCTAGGACATCAAACTTGACGAGAAGGCATTGAATTTACTCCGTGACCCTTGCGAGATTCACGAAAGCGCACAACCATGTAGCGCACACCGGTGAGATGCAATGGAGAGCACATTGGACTTACAATCCAGTATTATTATTTTTATTATTTTTATTCACTTTATTTTTATTATGTTATTGTTATTTTCGTTTCTATCTACGTGACTTTACCGAAAGAACCATAGAATACAATCCAGTAGTAAACCTTGCGGTTCAATTCCGGGCTCACTGTGCCGGCAGTTGAAACAATGTGGGGCAACGTTTCTCAAATCCCCGCGTGTGTCTCTGTCCACCCAGCAGCGAGAAACGGTTAGACCACAGATCGTCGACGGGCAGGATCGCACGTGGTGGGGGTAAAGTATGGGTACTGCCACCTATTCTGAGACATTCTGGGCCAGCGGGGGAAGAGTAGGCCAAATACCGTGTGCGGGAGCCCTCCAGAGGTCCCTTGAGTTGAGGCCCTTCTACCAGCAGTTGCATGAGGAAAAAAAAATTGCAGGAATATATACTGCACGCTACTAAAAATTTGCATGCCGTTACTTTGATGTAAAACGTGAGCTGCCAAGTTCTCATATGGCAAGTGGAATTATTAACAAGTAATTCTCATTCAGGGCAAGGTGATGATTAGTGGAGTAAATTTTGCATGAACTTATACACTGGAGCTGCTGTCATATAATGCCTCAAAATCAAACAACTGACCCAAGAAAGAGATCATTATTACAGTGTATTTCGGAATTGTTCGACCCTCAATGTCGTGAAAGCTTGAAGTAAAATTACATCCATCTCCACCTTATACACCCTCTTGAGAAAATTAATTTTGAAAACGAATCAAACCAATTATATTGTCGTAAGCTCTTAGAACATTCATGTTTTCCCCTTTAAAAAAAAACCTCTCAAAGGTTATACGTTCAACAGCAACCGTTTATACAAAACAAAATGTGAGAGCTCCTTTTGGCCTGCGTCATATTTATCGAGTTAACGATGAAAATTCAAAACATTCTTATCCTACGCTCATGCCAAACGCATCGCTAGTCTTCTCAAAGCCAACAATTACGTTGAACGTAACAATGTTCATTCATTGCCAAAGAATGCACGCCTCGTGTTGCCCTTTAGGGACATTCGACGTTTTTACTTTCCACGCAGGCCATTGCACACACAACCGTAAACCGTCCTTCGGCATCACGGAACACAATGGAACTGCACAAAAAAATTAATCAATCGCTGATGCGTTATTGCGCGCAAAGAATGGAACGCGTCAAATTGAGCTTTGCTCGAATTCTCAGCAGCCAAAGCTCCGTGTAGCGTTGGAGGTTTCGCAATTTACCGCTGTAATGAGTGCTGTAATATAATGCAGCCATTCTTTCCCATCAAAGGTAAACTTTATATTCTTTGCAGATTATCTGGAGATTGCTTATTGTGGTGACCGACGATGTCAGTGTCCTATATTCATCATCAATCTGGCATGGTCAATCCACTGCTGAATGAAGGCCTCCCAAAGCCTTCTCTGCCATCTCTCCTGATCCTGCGATTTAACGAGCTGCTGTAGATGTGTTTTATATCCTTCATCAAAAACCTACTCTCATTGTTCCCACACAATTTAGTTTTGCTGAGACAAATAGGTAATTTTAGTCCCCGCAAGCCGAGATAAATTTGTCGGCAGACACTGGCAGTTCCCTGGACTTTCATTGTGGGTGGCACACATACAATATAACCATATTTCATGCATGACCAATAATAATCCCAGAAACAAACCCGAGATACAAACCCATCCAATGCCCTGTTGTGTCCACTTCTGTAACATGTAGAGGCACAGCCCTGGAATTACCAAACTTATTCACGGCACTGCCTTTCAGGAGAGGGAGTTCAAGTGTCCCTCTGGAAGGTATTTCTCACACTCTTCCACTGCTAGCCAGATGTCTTGGATGATGTGAGAGTAGCTACACTTTACTTCACCACTCGCACACAACCTGTCGATTGAGACTAAATGTGTCGCACCGATTTGTATCGCATCACACGAACTTTCAGATGTGCCTCTGCGGCCGTCTGGAATGCTCTCCCTTCCAATATTAGGAAGCCACTGGAACGATACACTTTTAAATCGAGTGTGAAAACTCATTTATTTAGAACTGCTTTTTGTGTTCAGTTTGTTGTCCTTCCCCCACACCTCCGATTAGCATGGTTGGCTACGTACGGTGCGAAAGAAGTTTAAAATACGTACATATATGACTGGGTGGATAGACGCGGCTGGGCGAGAGGGGGAACTTACTAAATTAGCAATATTGTTTCAACTTAACGTTCCAGCAGACCGAATCGAGTCTCTGTGGCATCTGGGTTGTAAGTGGAGTCCCGCGAACCATTAAACCACTGCACCATTCACATATGCCTCTGTGTCAGCAAAAAAAAAACATCTGCACTATCATGGTTAAATCATTAATCTTACAGTCGATAAGTGGCAAAGTAGTATATTGATCCCTGGATAAAGTATACACTAATTACTATTGTGTGGGCCAGTGTTTGCCGTGAATCTCCTTCTGTAGCATTAACCCAAAAAAAATTATGCCGATACACCTGATTTGGAGCCGGCGAAACACTCTGTATACGGAGGTAAACAATATCGTGGTCACATCTCAAACATTTTAAATTATATCATTGTGAGGGCCAAGGTTATCATCGTTCAATTTATTTTCAACCTGACCTTCACCGTGTTGTCATTTAAAGTACAGTACTTGCGAGCAAAAAACATTTCAATCTGCAGGAAGACTAGCGCCGCATAGAAACAAATACCAACGCCCTATAGAATGAAACAGAAAATAACTGTGAGCGCCGTTTGTGGAGAACATGACAAAATAAGCCGGAAGATAATATATATCCCTTCGTATATGCGTGTCCTTCGACGTAAACAATATAAACGTATAAATATTGTTTGCACTCACTGTCAACCACAAGGCCTTTCTCAGTGTACGGGCAGTCCTTGGGTTACGAACCTAATTCGTTCCTGAGATGCGTTTGTAAGTCGAACGACTTGTAAGTGGGGTGTCCGTAAGTCGAGGACTGCCTGTATATTTCAGCAGCATTGGTTGGAAGCAAGCAAACTCTGGACAGGGTAATTTTGGCGAGATGGTATCTGCCTCGTCTGGTATGCAGGACGTCATGGGTTCGATCCCAACCCTTGACGCCTGCCGTATATTTGGAGTTTGCGGTGTCTCTCTCCCAGTGGCGGCGTGGATTTTTCTCTCCACAGTTAGAAACGTGCGCTTGGAGTAGTTGGCTGCTATAAATTTCCGCATGATAAGCCACTTCGTTTAGCTATTATTTGTGTACAGGTCGCTTCTGGAAAAAGAGTTATACATCTCAGTGGGCCTTACCTGGAAAAATAAACATCTTTATGTTTTTTTGCTTCAAACTAGAATCCATATCGTAAAGATATTACATATGGCAGTTCACACGCATTGGTTCATGCAAGCCTGACTAAGCTAATGAGACACTATTTTTAGAAACTGGTGCAAAGTTTGCTTTAATTTAACCAATGCTGCTTAAATTATTTATTGTTAAAATCAAGCAGAATCGATTAAAGATAGCAACTTGACTTTTGCCCTGTGTTATGGGATTACAACCAGGTGAATGGACGCCTTAATATTAATTTCTATGCAGGTGGCCACATGTATTCACAAGGGGAAGACACAATCCTATCGGTCTACTTACGTATGGAAAACCGCATAAAATATGAACACCTGGGATACCGTAACACAGACTCATTAGGTTGTGCTTTGTGCCGTCAGGTCTTTGGGTGAAGCTTCAAATCTCACGGGAGTGCGGGCTGAGCAGTGGGGACTGGGAAATCGTTACCCCTCGCCCACTCTCACCCTCCTTATTTATCTCAGTTTTTCCCACCTGACTCCCCCGCACATAACTGCATAACGAGCGCGCTGTGTCTCCTCTAGTCCTGCACAACAAAACACGGACAAAGATCCCCCGTATAGCCTCGACAGATCGTTTGGGGCGAGTGCTGTTAGCGGCCGGAATGACACTCGGGTGGGTGGCCAGCACCACACCCGACCGCCGTTGTCTTCCCAGTGTACACCCGGTACTCATTTGACACTGAATTGACCTAGGGGAGGCCCAGGACCAGTTGCCGTCACTGGTTTTGGCCATGTCTCTGGCTTCGTAGCACAGCGCGCTAACCGCTACACTACCACTTCCCACAACAGTACACACACGTCACATGGTTACATTGATTACTGGCCCAGATGGGATTACACTACGCTTGGCAACAATTATCACTTTCTTGAAAGCAAATAATTTCCATTTCTAAAATGCCCTAATGGCTGCGGATCACACTTCCATGGCATTCATTGTGTGCAAACTAAAATGAGAAATGTTTATCTTAATAGTGCTGTCTGAACGATTAGACGCTTAATTGTGGGATAATTGTATTTAGATGCCGTAAAAATCCGAATTCTATTGCAGCTCTGAAATTGTTAACACCCTTCAGAAGAGGGTCTAGCCAGTGCAGGGTTAAGCTAGTGCGGGGCCTGTAGCATATGTTATAAAGGCGCCCTAAGTAAAAACATGAATATTAAAACACGTAAATGTTTCACTTGCATAGTAAAATAATTGTATTTTTTCATTTGCTATACAGTCAGATACTACGACAAATCGCTAACCTTAAACACCCAGTCGTTCATAAAAGTTGAAGGCAGTATAGTACTATAGTAATATAGCATGTGCGGAATCACTGCACTAGCATTGATAGCTTGAACACATTTAGCGCGGGGCCCTTGAAAGTGCGCGGGGCCCGTAGCATATGTAGCTACTTGTGCTACAAGGATAATCCGGCACTGCGTATAGCCCAAAACGAGCAATTGCACGGGCTTAAATTGTGCCGCCTCTGATCACAATTACCCACAACGATGCGTCCGATCTCTGAAGCTCAGCAGGTTTGAGCCTGGATAGCAGCGCTCGGATGGGCAACCGGCAGAGCAATGCCACGGGTCGTCATTAGGCGGCTTAAAAGCTGTGCCCTGCGTTGGTCAGCAGAAGGCAGTGCAGGCAAACCCGTGGTTGTGCTGTACTTCTATGCTCTCCGACGTGTATGCCTCCCCACGCCTTCGTCAACGCGCACCACTCACCATCGTGGTGAAGTATGGTTCAAGCAACTCCCAGGTGACCCGCACGGCGTGAGGAATGGGAGCCCCTCATCCAGCAGTGGATTGACACAAATATTTCTTCCCTCCGAGTTCATGTGCAAACGCAATAACAGGTTGTTATAGGGCCTACTATACCGTGGGCACTACTCCAACGTCTACGCTTCCTGCCTGCACTCACCAGCATGGTGAGTTATGGTTAAGTAACGCCGACAAAGGCCATAACCCTGCGGTAAATGTACAAACTTCTCCACCCACATCGGCTTGCATGTACGTACGTAGAACTTCTTTTGCACAACGTACGTGGGCCAAGCGTGCTAATCGGAGGTGCGTGTTGTGTCGTTAGGCAAGCGCACCGCACTGGCTTCACGAGAGGAACACACAACGACTGGCACTGGCTTCATGAGAGGAACACACTACGACTGGCACTGGCTTCACAACAGGAACACACAACGACTGACACTGGCTTCATAACAGGAACACACAACCACTGGCACTGGCTTCACAACAGCAACACACAACCACTGACACTGGCTTCATAACAGGAACACACAACGACTGGCACTGGCTTCATGAGAGGAACACACAACGACTGGCACTGGCTTCACAACAGGAACACACAACGACTGGCACTGGCTTCATAACAGGAACACACAACGACTGACACTGGCTTCACAACAGGAACACACAACCACTGGCACTGGCTTCATGAGAGGAACACACAACGACTGGCACTGGCTTCACAACAGGAACACACAACGACTGGCACTGGCTTCATAACAGGAACACACAACGACTGACACTGGCTTCACAACAGGAACACACAACGACTGGCACTGGCTTCACAACAGGAACACACAACGACTGGCACTGGCTTCACAACAGGAACACACAACGACTGGCACTGGCTTCATGAGAGGAACACACAACGACTGGCACTGGCTTCACAACAGGAACACACAACGACTGGCATTGCACTTGGTGGGGCTGGGGGTGGAATTCCGCGCGACGAAAACGACCCCGGGGCAATTGTTAAGGACGCATTATTATTTTTAAATTCAAAAGCGCGTGCTTTTGAACGAGGCGGTACGTACCGACGCAGTGGGGAATCGAGCCGTCCCACACGCCGGCCTTGGTGCAGTACAGGGCCGGTGGGCCGACCAGGCGATACCCTTCGTCGCACGAGTACTCGATGTGGGTCCCCTCCGTAGCCCGTGCGTTCCCTTCCACGATCTCCGCCCGGCCGTTCGAGAAGTCGGGGGGCATCTCGGGGCACATCCGCACTGCAACAACAACAACAACGAAAAAAGGACGGCGAATTCATGTGAATTTGTACTTCTTTATTTCGCTACCCCTTGTTAGGTTCATTTTGCAGTGGACGCCCGCCCGGTATCATGGCTATCATAGTGGACTTGCAATTAATGAGGTCGCAGATTCGGTTTGATCATATAAATAACCCAAGCGGCAATGGATACCCATTGTCATTCATATGCATTCATGAAACCCCCACTTCGCGCACAATGAGCGCACAAGCGATGTAATCACATCTACCCCTCTTATCTGTTTAGGGAACGAAACAGGAGGATTTCTCCACAAATCCGGCTGTCACCTGATGAGGCTAGTTGAAACGTCGTACTCAGATTGTAAATGTTGTGGCTTTGCCCTCCAACACATCGTTCTGTTTACGTGACAACCCTTACTAATTGGCTGTGTCGGTGGTGGCGGGTTTAACGATACATTTATATAGTTACGCGATCTAACCCCCCCAAAAAAACTATTTTGTACCATACTGGACTTGCAATTAAAGAGGTCGCAGATTCTGTTTGATCTCCCCTCACGGTAGTTGCAACAATGGTTACCTTAATCCCCCCCTCCTCCCCCCAGTCCCTGTCTACCCAGCGTTATAAACGGGGAGACCACAGTTAGTCAGTCGGCAGGTTGTCTAAGCAGAGTGTGGCTACTCCCACCTATTTCGAGATGAATATGCCAGCATGGAAGAGCGGGCTACATCACCTCCCTGGTTCTCCCTCGTCTAGTGGATTCTCTTGCACCAACGGTGAAGTGGGCAACTCGTACACCAACACTGCATACAGTGTTGGTGTACGGTGCTTCTTCTGCAATATTTTGCTGTCTGTTCTTGGATTTTCTGTTTGCACATAGTCACTTTAAGATGTTTTCTTGTTCATGTTTTTGTTTTTTGTTTGTTGCGGTTGCACCCGATTCAAGAGCCGAATGGCTCACAGGGCTATACCTAATAAATGAACTTGAACTTTTTGGGGCTGCACCTTAGAAACGTATTTCTTTAGAGCTGCTTTATGTGTGTTTAGTTCGCCCCCCCCCCGCCGCCGCCACCGCATCTCCAAATTAGCACGGTTGGCTACGTACGTTGCGAAAGAAGTTCAACATACATTGTGTTTTTGAAAAAAAAATCACAATTTTCTTAGCACAGGCTCAGAGGCCTACAACTGAAAAAGGCCAGCGACTAAGATAACTCATGATTGCGTAGACGACACGAACACATGCTCTAGAGGTCCTCTGCCCGGAGCAATCCACCTGAACAGTTTTTGTTTTTGTCCTCAGAGCTGAAAATGAGTCAAATAAACCGAAAACAACGTTAAGTACGATACTTTTATTGTGCAGTCATTGGCTACCAGGCTGAGCTCATCAATTTGGCCCACTAGAGAACGTGGTTTGTAATCATGGTTGCTAGAATTGCAACCTATGATCCCATGTCTGACGTGGTTAAAGCCCTCTGAGTCATCCGACCATCTCCAATTTGTGAAATCTGAAGATACTCGTTGTGACGTTTCAAACCGTCAAGAATAGGAAGATAAAAACCACACAAATGCGTCATTCATAAAATAGTTTTTTGTTGAATGTCAGCTAGGAACACCATTCAAATGCAATTTGTCCGTCAGTTCGCAGACTTAGTCACTGCAGTTAAAAAAAAGAACTCCTCCCACGTATGGGCCACAATATTATCCCTTCCTTTTATTTCCGCGCTGAAGAGAGAGAAAGAGGTCATTTCCTGACACAGTAGCCAATTATATATCTTGTTTGTTTGTTAACGGCAATGATTGTAAAGCATTTTACAGCTGTTTTTTTTTTGTACACGGACCCCGATAATGAATTTGAAGTTGGCACGCTCGCGCCGATGTCTTCGATGTGCCACCCGTGCATTCGTCTTGTGAATAATGTTCCCAACACTCACGCCTGCCCTTCTCGGAGCCAAATCCGAAGCAATTCACACAGGAGCTCAACAGCGATTGATCACAGCACGGCACTACACATTGAACCGGTTGGCTTCTGGTGGATGGGAACAATGGGGAAAATAATCAATATTAAAGTAGGACGTACTGGTTGGGTGGTTCAAGGATCAGAGAGAGAGAGAGAGAGCACTGAGCCACCATTGTTGAAAAGCTGTGTTCACATCCAGGTAAGCACTCGTGATTAAACCGGGTTCTTAAGTCAAAATGAGCCGATGGTCTCAGCCTGGTCACCACCCATGACTGCATGCACGACGCATCATTTAAAATTCGGTTTGTTGTTTTTTTTTGTGCACGTGATTTGGCAGAATCCAAGCTGGATAACAATAATAATAATAAAAAGGGCTTTGCCTGTTAGGCAACAAACATTTCTTTGTAGCAGCGCGTGGGAGAGTGCAGCACCTGAAGTGTGGATTCAGAGATTGCACTTGAAAGGCATCGCGGATGTGTTCTATGATATCTCCTTCCGCAGGCCTTTATTCCCGTTTTAACACGTAGGCTTTCGCGACCAATATCATCCATAATCTCGTTTTGTTTTTTTGGGTTAGATCGCGTAAATATGAATGTGCCGTTAAACCCGCCACCACCCGTTAAACCAGTCACAAATCTGGCTGTCGCCTAATGATGCCGGTTGTAATTACTGGCAAAACGTCGTGCTCAGATTGTAAATGTTGTGGCTTTGCTCTCCAACACACCGGTATGCTGTACTAGTAATGAATTGGCATTTTCTGTTTACGTGACAAACCTTACTAATTGGCTGTGCCGGGTAGTGGCGGGTTTAACGACACATTTATATTTACGCGATCTAACCCCCCCCCCCCAAAAACCTGTATTATTCTCATGTCGGGGGTGGTAATGCATAGCTCTGATAGAGTTCCGAATCGTAACTTGTTCCCATGACGTGAAAATTACAGCACAATCGTATCGCTATGGTGATAAGAGATGCAAAGAAGTGGGTCGCATTCAGAGGCGAAGCAAATGACTCTGTGCTCGCTGTGCCCAACATGTACGCCAATTAATCGGAGCACCAACAAAAGCAACATTTGAAGAAGAAGAAGAAGAAGAAAAAAACCTCTTAACCTGAACACCGTATCTTAAGAAAGCCTTCGCATAGCAGCTATCAAGCTCGGCAATGACTAAGGCACAACGTGACATCGTATTGTGTAGTCCGCAAGGGATTTCAATCACGCGTTCGGTGTATTTATAGAGCCACTCATTGTTTCTGCTGGGCATAAACTTTAGTTCGCTCCTAATTAGTGGTGCTGCGGTGTCCATTTACAAGTTAAACTTCATACTTATTGGCAAAGAAGATCCACTGCGCCGCCTTTGCCAGTGCGTGAAGAATGTGTGTCGCACAATACATCGCGTTACGGAATAAAATAAACGATGGGATGAAAAAAAAAGTGATGACACAAACTCACGATGCACTCCACACCACCACCTCCTGTGAACCCACAAAAATATTGATGCTTCTCCAGTCAAGTTCTGAATGCTCATGAAGTGGGTATGGCCACTTCACAGACAAAGATAACTGCATACATGCACACACATGTTCATGACGTATCATGTTAACATATGCGCGTGGTACGGTTAAAGCTTGCATGGGGGATGGGAGGGGGATCAAAGTTCAGAACCAATATTAAAGCTGAAACAAGCAGTTGTTAGGCTAATTTTGATTCCCTTATTATTACGATTCTCTAACCGTATCCTCAAGTGAAACGGGTGCATTGACATCGGAGGTTACAACAGTATATTGAAAAAAGTATATTAACACACTTGAGTCTGCGCTTACTAATGATATCCCTTTTTTCATAGAAATATTTTTTTTTATCATTAAAAAGTTCCAGTTTCAGGTTTTTTTGGTTAGATCGCGTGAACATAAATGTCATTAAACCCGCCACCACCCGACTCAGCCAAATCGTTCACGAATCCATCCATATATACAGACACAGACACAGTTTCAACCGAGACGACGGTTTTAAGCTCAGCAATCATTGTAAAGATGTTATCAACCACTTTGGATCATGCCTTGATTTGTGTTTTCTTGTTAACCTCCACCGTCAGCAGTGTGGATGTGTGTATCGAGGTGCAATGCCCCCCCCCCCCTATCTCTCTCCCCCTATCTCTACCCCCCTCTATCTCCCCCTATCTCTCTCCCCCTATCTCTACCCCCCTCTCTCTCCCCCTATCTCTCTCCCCCTATCTCTACCCCCCCTCTCTCTCCCCCTATCTCTCTCCCCCTATCTCTACCCCCCTCTCTCTCCCCCTATCTCTCTCCCCCTATCTCTCTCCCCCTATCTCTACCCCCCTCTCTCTCCCCCTATCTCTCTCCCCCTATCTCTACCCCCCCTCTCTCTCCCCCTATCTCTCTCCCCCTATCTCTACCCCCCCTCTCTCTCCCCCTATCTCTCTCCCCCTATCTCTACCCCCCCTCTCTCTCCCCCTATCTCTCTCCCCCTATCTCTACCCCCCCTCTCTCTCCCCCTATCTCTCTCCCCCTATCTCTACCCCCCTCTCTCTCCCCCTATCTCTCTCCCCCTATCTCTCTCCCCCTATCTCTACCCCCCTCTATCTCCCCCTATCTCTCTCCCCCTATCTCTACCCCCCTCTCTCTCCCCCTATCTCTCTCCCCCTATCTCTCTCCCCCTATCTCTACCCCCCCTCTCTCTCCCCCTATCTCTCTCCTTCTATCTCTACCCCCCTCTCTCTCCCCCTATCTCTACCCCCTTCCTCCCCCTCATTGGCTGACTGGCTGCCCCGCCCATGCTGTTCACGCTGCACAAGCTCCCCTCCCCCCAACTCTCGTCCCCCACCCACTCACTTTGGAAACGCTTATAAGCAGTTGTTCTCTTTTCTCTCCGCTTGTGTTGCGATCGAAACGTCGTGGGTTTTTTTATTTTATTACTTTGAATTTATTTGTAATTGAAAATTATTTTATTGTATTAAATAATTTTTTTATCTACGTGACTTTACCGAAAGAACCAATACTTTTTTAAAATTGTTTTATATATTTTTTATTTTATTATTTCCCTTCTACGTGACTTAACCGAAAGAACCAAGAATAACCAAGAATATAGTAAGGTTTGTCACATAAACAGAACATGCCAATTCGTTACTAGTTCAGCACACTGAGTACAACCTTCTGCCAGTAATTACAACCGGCATCATCAGGCGGCAGCCAGACAAATCTATAAATGTTGTGGATTCACTCTCCAACACACCGGTGTGCTGTATTAGTAACGAATTGGCATGTTCTGTTTACGTGACAAACCTTACTGGGTGGTGGCGGGTTTAACGACACATTAATATTCATGCGATCTAACCCCCCCCCAAAAACCCCACCGTATTATGTATGATATCGGTCGCGAAAAGCCTACGTGTTAAACAGACGTATAGTTACAACCAGTTTAAAAAGAGGAAGGTTGAGATTAGATGGGCGAGACCGTGTGCAAAGGTTAGGGCAGGGTTACTGTGACGGGCACTCGGATGTCGCGAGACCAAGGGGAAAGAGGCGATTCTGCACGGCACTTGTTAACGAGACCGCAACGCCCGGTCACACACAATCGAGCGATCGGTCGCGCAGACGAGTCCCTCTCGAAATCGCCACCACTTAAAATCGTCGCCCCGCAGCTGCTTTTGTCCGCGTCCGAGCGAGTAGTTGCCCAACAAGGACATAATCCAGCAGGGCTGTAAGCGAGCGATCGCAGTTTTTGTGAATGCTTTACGTGGCGATGAAGTACGTCGCGAACAAATTTGCCGAGCAGATCGCCGCTGGATTGTAGAGTCTTTACTGCGTGCAACCGGATTTTTTGCCTCGCGGCTCGCAACCAATTGCGGAGGTGATGTCCGCACATTACGGTCGCATGCAACCAAGAGGTGCAACGAATCGATCGGATGTGGACCCCGCTTAAGGAGTCAACTCATGAAGTTTCGTTTTCCAAACTTTTGCACCGACTCGGAAATGGGGCAGCAGAAGGAAGGAAGCAATGGCACGGAGCAGTTGGAGCTAATGGCTTCACCGGGACTTTGAAAGGCTTCCTCTATCAAATCATCCATCCGTGTCACAAAACTCGGGCAAATGCGCCGCGTGCGCAACTCTCCACGGTTTGTTTTTGGGTCGCACTGAATCCTTTCCACTCTTGCATTCTGTTCCCTGAAGAATAAAAGGAAATCGGGTCGAATAAAAAAAAACCGCACACACACAGACTGCGCCACGAGCTGAAAACGCATCCCCGAGGGCCAAACAGCGCAACCGTGAAAGCCTCAAGCGGCAGCAGTGTGCGTGAGTGCGTGTGGGTGTGTGGGGAGCGGTGGCGTAGCGGTTAGCGCGCTGCACTACGAACCTGGCGACCCGGGTTCGATTCCCGCTCACGGCCAACAACGGTGACGATTATCCGAACCGGTCCTGGGTCTCCCCTAGGTCGACTCAGCCTCAAATGAGTACCTGGTGCGGTGTGTAGTAAACATCGCCACTGGGAAGATAAAGGCGGGTTGGGCGTGGTGCTGGTCACCCACCCCCTCGTGTAGCGTTCCGGCCTTCATAGGTGCTCACTAACAGCACAGTCTGTTAAGGCTTTTCGGGGGATTTTTGTCTTTGTGTGTAAAATACTGTGGGGAAGCGGCAGTGTATGGGTTCAGCGCGCTGCGCTACGAACCCGACGACCCGAGTTTCATTACGCCTAACGGCCAACACCGGTGACGATTATCCGAACCGGTCCTGGGCCTCCCCTAGGTCGACTCAGCCTCAAATTTGTAGCTGGTGCGATGTGCGCCGTGCCGACCTTCACAGGTGCTCGCTAACAGCACTTGCACCAACAATCTAGTAAGGCTATAGGTGGGGTATCTTTGCCTCTAGCGAATGTAAAATCTTGCTGGTGCGCTGCAACGGGATAGAACGAATTGCGCGACAGAATAAATTCCATTGACGTTTTAGGCCCAGTGCCCTCCGCAGCAGCAGCGGGGGGGGGGGGGCTGCGATCTTCTCGCGCGCTACAACAAGAGCATCGCGTCTCCCGTACGTACAGCATTTGGTCTCCGTGCCCATGTCAGACCAGGTGCCGTTGGGCAGGCACTTGCGAACGTGCGGTCCTTGGATCTCGCGGCCCGCCTTGCACACGTACTCGATCTCGTAGCGGATGGGCATCAGCCGCATGAGCTGCACCTGGCGGTAGCTCAGCCCCATGTAGCGGATCCCCGCGTAGGGCGGTGGGTCCATCTTGCTGCAGCCTGCGAGCGGACACACGCGCACACACGCACACACACACACACGCGCGCACGAAACACAAAACAACACACACAAAAAGCAGAGGGGAGGGTTTTTATGGCGCATGGAGGCGTAAGGAAGATCCGTGTCGGTGCAACGGGCATTAACAACGTTAGGGATTTCCTGGAAGTGGAAACAAATAACGGAATGTGCAGTGGACAACCTACAGGCTATCTGCTCATGGATCGCGATGATGACGACGGTGATTTCCTGCTCAAAATCAGCTTTGAGGCAGTGCTCAGCTCCAGTTGACAGCCCTGAGGCAGTGGTGGAAAATTCGCCACTCCTTTGTCAGGGGTGAGTGTCTCTATAGGACAACCACTGTTCTTCTTCACTTCCCCACAAATTGGTAGCTATTTTATCATCCCTGTAGGGATGATAGGCTGAGTCTATCCCCAACCAGGATTTGAACTAGCAACCGTCGGATTGATTGCGAGCTGTTCGATCTACTGCTGAGCCACCTGGCAGGGTATGTAAATAATGTATGATTATTAAAGTGAATGATAATACGAGAAAGCGAGCATGTGCGTGTTTCCATTCTTGGATCCATTGCCTGGTCTCATGATGACGTCTATCACGCCTTTCTTTTTTTTTGCAATGTCACAAAATAAAAAAAATTGGACTACACGGGGCCCATCCCTTACGAATGACACTAAAACTGCACCTGGGTGGCGTGGTGGGATGGGCATATCGGTCAATGTGAATATATAACAACACTGCGAATACACTGGACAAACATCACAGTTAATGAACGTATCACTGCAGAGATTCCAAACAAAAAACACACACACACAGACACCCTGCCCTGGTAAGTGCTGCTCCACTGCCATCGAAGCGTGTGGGGTTCAACAGTCATGTGAAAAAAGAGGGGAACTAATGATACGAGAGGACCTTCCTGTACAAAGAGTATGCACTCATCATTGTGCACTGCAAATGCCATTTGCAACACTTTCCTGTT
Source organism: Lampetra fluviatilis (assembly GCF_964198595.1). Lineage (NCBI taxonomy): Eukaryota > Metazoa > Chordata > Hyperoartia > Petromyzontiformes > Petromyzontidae > Lampetra > Lampetra fluviatilis. The sequence continues at coordinate 6,586,034 of NC_136294.1, forward strand.
GTATAAGCAGCCAGTACAGCTGACTAGGTATGGCTGAATACATTGTCAGTTGAATCAAGAGGTAGGCAAGGCAAGGCCACTTTGTTTGGAAACAACATGAATAGAGGACTGGATGTGTTTTTGTTGTTGCATTAACGGGCAGGATGGCGGCAGGGTCAGCATGCCGGGAGGGGAGTTGTATCAGAGTACTCTTAGGTTTTTTTCGGTCAAGTCGCGTAGATACAAAATAAAAAATAATAATAGAAATCAAATAATAATAATAATAAATGAAAATAAATCAATTCAATCACGACGTTTCGTCGTGATTGAATTGGATTATTCCTCACTTGATACAGTAAATTTAGCTGTGACGGTCCCACCTGAAGACGGAGACTTGTGTTGCCTCTGAAACGTCGTGATTTAAGTGATTTATTTTCATTTATTATTATTTTATTCATATAAAAAATGTTTAATTTCACATTTTTTACCTACGTGACTTTACCGAAAAACCTAAGAGTATGAATCCTTGCAGTCATGAAAGCTTCAAATCTAGAATTGTATCAGAGTGGCTGTGGTGAACAATGAGTGAATGTGTGGCTGCTAACATTATCCTGGGTAAGAAGCAAATGAGCCTTAATAATGACACATCTGCAAAAAAGTATCCCATTGTTCTCAATAAAAAATGGCACTTATTTGCTACGACAGTGTCCTTCTGTTCGTGGCTGCCCAGTTGCACTGCTAGGCGCTAGCCAAGCATGCCCCGGCAGTAACTGTGATCCCAACACGCTCAGTGCGTTCCACCGCTCTGCGTAAAAATGTCAAACTACAAAAAAAAATGTCAAAGTGATTTGCCGTTCAAATGAGCATTGAGGCAGTGCCGATCTCCCATTTACAGCCCTGAAACAGGGGCGAAAATTGCTCAATTCCTACCGAGTCTTTCCATACGATACCCACTGTTGATCCCTCCCCACGAAGTGCTAACTCTTTTCTCAACCCTGAAGGGCGGATGGGGGAGGGGTTGAGTCAACCCTCAAGCAAAGGAACTTAACTCGCGAACTTCTCTGATTGACCCCTGATCTTCTCGCTCTGCCGCCGATTCCGATGCCAAGATGCTGCCATGCAGGGGCCGGCTGGCGGGGCCTACGCCAACAAATGCCACCACCGTACCCCCCTAAATCGACAAGTTTATTCCCTTGAGCGGTCAATCAACGTTGAGTTGCTACCACCCCATCCCCCCCCACAATAGCTCTACTGTGCCTCCCCTCATGCTACTTTGTATAAAATATATATATATACGTGAAAATTGCTCGCGTTCATTTAAAAACGGTAAATATACACATTTGTTTCTCTCTCCCGTCACATTGCCACCCAACTTTGTGTGCAGTGAGCTATCGTCGTGAGAAGCGCAACTAAAGCTGGGCGTGAAGGCGAGTGGGCCATGCGTTGGTAGCTGGCCGCAGGGAAAAAGGCAGCCTGCCAACACATTGCACACAAGGCTCCATCGCGCGCACTTCACGGGATCCCTGCACATTCGTTATTTTTCCTGCTCGAACGCTCCTTTGACAGGCACCATACCTACGAAATGTGTAAAGGAGAGCGGAGTGTGATGAGCCAAGCGGCGATAAACAGTCGAGGTGTAACAACGCTTCGGTTCATCCACCGATATCGATTCAGACTCATAATTATTTTTTTTGGGTTAGTCCATGTAATAATCCGGCTAAATATGTATTGTGAAACCATCTAATAGCTCCAATACAGCCACAAATAAATGTAATTGTCACCATGTACGGCGTTTTAATGCACCATTATTATTGTTTCAGCTCGCTGGCAAGTTAAAGTGCAATTCTCACAACCAATTTGGCAATAGACGTGACGATGCTTCGTTTGGAAATATGCCAAGCATCATCAGGGAACAAAAATATCCCCCCATCTACAAACTGTGGGGAGGCCTTCATCCAGCAGTGGATTGACGAAGGGCTAGAAACTAGAATCACTTTTTTTTTTATAATGGTCGGTATGCAGTGGGCCCATGTAATACCCACAGTCAGAAATGGTAACCACAGCCACCCCAATGTTTAAATAAAGGACGGATTCTCGAATTTAAATGCCACTCTGAATTGTGACAATGCATAAAGCCACTGGCAGACAGCGTTGGTGGTGAATCATTGCACATCGCTCGTACAGAGTGTGGCTTGCTGTTATGAGTTTGCTGTGAATAAAAATACACTTTTATCTAGGGCACTGAACTTTTTTTGTTGTTGCAGCGCACAGCATTGTCAGCACACAAAGACACAGGGTGGAAAAGCATAAAAGTGAAAGCAAAGAGACATGTGCTCCACAACATGTGCTTCGAGTATGAACTCGTATGTCGTTCGGCTGCTTAAATCAGCTGAACTCCTCTCTGTACATTCTTTTCACAGTGCGTCCTGTCCTTACGGAATGCAATTTCTGACTGCAGACCCTGGGAGCACAAATCTCACGCTGAGACGAAGTTACCTGACACGGGGAGATCAAGTGCAGCGTTACCACGTATCACCGAGCTCTCCGCATCGCCCACCGACATACCGAATCTGGGTTTGTTTTACTCCTTTGGTGCCAAACACTTCACTCTGCGTGTCTCCACCGCTGTGCAATGTTTAAAAGTCCCACGCGACGCGGGGAAAAAGTGTACGTGACCAGAAACTGTCCATTCCCATTACATACTCACCGGATGTCATTGCACATACTTCAGAGGCTTATTCAATCGTTTTGCATCATTCTCACCTTGAATTCGTCCACACATTTTATAATGGCAGTCTCGTGTCGTCTCTAAACATATCTTCGGCGTAATATCTGTGACGTTGTTACGCATGCAGACTGCACAACATCGGGGATTTTCCATAACCACACGGCAACATTTGCTAATTTTAGGCGAGTCAGATAATGAGACTCAATTTTGTTAACTTTGCAACTCGGTTAACATATCAACCCAATTATTTCCATTGAGTTTTTGGCCTATGACAGGGCTAGGCTTAATCCCAACCCTATCTAATTATCCCAGTTGACAAAGGATTTTGTGAAATTCTAGATTTGAAGTTTTCGTGACTGCAAGGATTCATACTTTTTGTGTTTTTTCGGTAAAGTCACGTAGGTAAAAAATAAATAAATGAAAAAATGAAAAACAAAATAAATAAATAAACATTTTGTGATTTAATTTAGTTGATTTTGTGAAAGTCAGTCATGCCACATTTTCGAAATTCCATCGATATTACAAGATGAAGCAGGACATTCAATATGATTCACAATGCTATATGACATGATATTCAAACATTGTAATTGAGTGAATAATGTTATAGTAATGTACAGGCCTCTGGTAATCCACTGCTGGATGAAGTCCTCCCCACGCCGTGTGTCGGTTATGTTGGAGCTGATTAACCATACTTCACCACACCTTTCAATGCAGGTTGGTGAAGGGGTGTTGTGGGAGGGGCCCTGAGGTCACTTGAGATATCACTCATGTCAAATCATCTTAGCAGTAGGTGGGAATCAAACTCAGGGTCGGTAGATTGATAGCGCAGTGCACTAACTTGTGCGCCACCACTCCACCGCCAACACGACATATAAGGGTAAATAAAGAACCATCTCGCGATTTGAAACACATTCCTGCGGAGGGAGCTGGTAGGAACGTTGGGTTGCTCGGTCAATGGGCAGGATCAACGGCGGCGTGGTGTATTCCGCAAATATGCCCGACTGTGAGGGCGGGCACAAGCCGGCGTGAGTAGGTTAAACGTTGAGTTTTATAAGGGCACCACGGGGTGACCAGTCCCTCCCCACCCAGCCCCACCTTCCCCACCCAGCCCCTCTCCACCCAGCCCCTCCCCACCCTCCCCACCTAGCCCCTCCCCACCCTCCCCTCCCCTCCCCACCCAGCCCCTCCTTCCCCACCTAGCCCCTCCCTGCACGACGGACGGACACAATAATCCCTTGTTGGCTGGTGTAACCAGGAGATTCCTACCAGTACTATTTAAGTAAGAACACACCACCTCATTGAGGCAATTAGTTGCCGAAGCAATCTTACACATCGAAGAAAATCAATGTCTGGTTACACGAATGCACCAATCGTAGTATAAATAATTTCAAGTGACATAATTGGTCTAATTAAACTGAAGAGAAGCTGAAACGACCAATACATCACAAAGTGCCCTTTAAACCTAGCAACAGCGACAGCTCGAGTCACATACCGCAATTCATAGGAGAGTATCATAATTGATAATACAAAATATATATATGGGGGATTGTATTGCACGCGTATGCATGAATGAACATTCTATTCACATTGTATTTTGCTTCATATACTTATTTGACACTTTCGGATTGTCCTTGACCTTGAACACTCTACAAAATGAGATATCACATTTCATGTTATTTTTTTTTTATCGCAGTATCTTTTACATTCTGCATTTTTTTCATTTTCATGCACTCAGTGATTATAACCAATATACAAATAGGCACATTATAATATGGTAATAAATAACTTAATACAATAGAATAAAATAATAGAACCACAACAGACATTTATTTATTATTCCAGTTTTTCAGTTTTCAAGTGCGGAAACAACAACATTCTCATATTGGTACAGAAAGTGGCAGGATAATCAGTCATTGAGTGAAAACCAAAACTGTCCAATCGATAATGTATACATGCACATATATTGCCATAATAAAACAATGGCTTTGCCATGGAATTTCAGTGTGCCGGGTTTTTTTTGCAGAAAAAGGAAAACAAATTCAGGAAATCCAATAGCTCGAACATGTGTTTTCTGCCATTATAATGCAATATATGGCAAGATCTGCCCAGAGTGCAATGTAAGACATTTATCCCAATGGCATATAGGCAGAAATGGCCGCATCATGTGTTCCTATTGCCTTTTTTCTAATTCGCTGGAGGAAATGTAAGAGTTTGTGGGCCTTCTGGAGCCTGGCATTAAGGCACCGCTAAGCCATTATCAATGATCTCAGGGGGGGCAAATGTCTGGATGATTGATAAGGATAAGGTCCACCCATGCAATGGATATATTAACAGCTTAAGCATGTAAAGGCAACTTCACTTCTTTAATATTAATGAAAAATAAAGTGACTCTTACAATACATCTTGTTTGTTTCTATACTCACTATTAATATACAATCCACTCAAGTTTATTTTATTAAAGATTCCACTAGGTGGCGACAAATTATATTGTTGGATGAAACCTGCTTACGTATGATGACGTAAGCACGTTAGGGCGAGCCCTCCCGGAAGCCATAGAGAATGCATTGCAGCGCCCCCGTTCGAAAAAAAACATCTTTGAATGTAAGTCTATGGGGCCACTCTGGGCGATTCTCAGCCGGAGTGAAATCGCCCAAAAAGAGGCGGTACTCCACAGAACGTGACATGACGCTGATTGGACTATATCCAGAGGCACAGTGACGGCTAGCGTGACTCTGTGGTTGAATGACATTGGTGGTGCGTCGCCCAATCGCCCTAATGAAGAAACCGCCCCTGTCAATGATGATGTTGATCCATTTGATGATGATGATGAATTTGATGATGAAAACCAACACGAATAAATTCTACACGCATGGATAACTTTGCACGTGCGGCACGCGAAGCTGATGAATGCAAGCTTCTGGATATTTAAGTAGAAAAGTTTGTTTCTTGACGGTCAGAACATCCCCGATTGTGACCGGGTGCTTTTGTTACGCAACTGGAGACAAAATCATTATTCCCCTAAAGGACACGTATTGCCCAAGGAGGAAACTTCAGTAACACTGATACATGGACACACTCCAGCGAGAGGTGTGCAGGGTGCCTTGAAGGTCAAATTCAACGCCGTCTCAGCTGTTCACACGTGAACTCGCGTGTCAAAGAGTGTCTTGAAAACCTCCTCACGCAACTCTCTTGTCAAACACTAGCCGACACACCGCAGCTGATCTGTGCTCCGCCCTTAAAGGGTCCTGTGACTCAACGCACCCTGGCTCAAGAAGTCAGCAAGGGGGATTTGCAGTGCGCTATCCGAGTCCCAATAAAATGGATTTTTAAGCCTTATACATAATACATCCCGTGCACGGACGTGCACAAGAGCTAAAAGTTCCCCTAGTGGCTATATCGCGCCACTACTGTGTAAAGACAACCTGGGTAATAAATGTCACGACAGAGCTCAGCTGCTGAACGGGGACAATAAAAAATAATTTGGCAAGAGCGCAGAATACACAGATCTATTTTTAACAGAAGCTGGTAGTCGTTAAAAAAAATGTACCAATGCTCACCACAGCGACGTGTTGATAGCGTGAACACTTGCAGCAAGGCTGATCCCCTTGACTGATGTGTTATTGCTAGGGAGCCTTTTTAACACAACTCATGGCACCACTGCGTAGCGTTTAATTGGGGCGTTCGTGTAACATCGCAGCACTACTGCATAGGCGATTGTACTGTATAGTTCGGGTTCTGCCGCGTGTTCAGCACGATGTCCGACGTTTCGCTCCACGTGCCCGAATGGGAGCATCAGTTTCTGAAGAAGAAGCTTCGGCTTCCTAAAGGAGCTCCAAGACACCGTGGAGCGAAACGTCGGACGGACGTCCTTTGCCGACTGACTCGCGGTGCACGCAAAAACACACTTGAGCAGAGGCGCCCAACAGTTGGACTCAAACTTACCAAGTGTCGCGTTGGCTCTGGTGGTGGCGGCGAAGGATTCCAGGAGCAGAAGGAGAGAAGCCAGGGCACGCATCGCGAGAAGCCGCTCCATCTGAAAGCACACGCGCAGCTGCAAACGCTCAGCGCCTCCTTGTTCCTCCCCATGTGCCCATTCATTCATTCATTTTTCCGTCTGTTGCCCCTCCTCCTTAGCATGCCGTTCCATTCAATAACTGCCCCGTGCTCATAAAAGCACCGCAGCACAATCACCCACTCATTAGTGTATCAACGGCAGGTACACCGGGACGCATATACACGGCGTCCCATAACTAATAATATATTGTTCCTGTTTAGTTAATTTTCCAAAATCTCTTGCAAGAGAGAGAGAGAGAGATGGCGAGCAGCCTTAAAAATATGACGCTGACGAATATTGAACTTACAGCGAGAGAGGCAAACATTGTCTAAAAGGCTGCAAGGAGAGGGTGGAGTACTTGATGGAATCGCACACAACGAAGGAGCGGGCCAAATGATGCAACTCGTGCCGCCCGTGCAACGAACGGGAGTGGAATGCAGCCGCGCGCCTATTGAAGAGAGAGAGAGGCAGAGAGAGAGAAAGCACGGAGCGCTGCTCCACTCTGCGATGCCTTGCGCGAGCAAGTGCGACTCGCTGATACACCGACGCAGCTACTTTGATCGCCATTGGTCGTTCCTTGTACGCGACTGTTTAAAATAGAACGCGGCTCGTACATTATCCAAACGCGCGCACTTGTTCTGCCTCCCGCCCCTGCACGCACGTGTGTATAATGATCTCCGGTGACGATGCCAGCGCTCGCAATCTCCATCCTCCTCCTCCTCCTGGACCATTGCTCGAAGTGTCAATCTCTCCGAGGCTCAAAGAGCGCTTCGGAGTGTGTCGTGCCCCAAGTGTCGTATCGGTGCAGCGGCCACAGCAGCAGCAGCGTCGCTCGCTCGCGCGATGGCAACGAGTGTTGCGAAGACGCGCGTTAAAAATGCATGGCGTACACGCACTAATGCGACGCGGTAATTCATTTATACAATAATACATTTGGAGTAATGTAGCCTGAGTGAAAATCAATGCAAACACTGTTCGTTTTTTTTCCCTTCTTCTTTTTCCATGGCTGCATTTACAAGTGACATCTCAATGCGCGCCACTTTTCTTCGTAACGGTGGCTGTGGCCGCGGGCACTTGCAATAAGGAAGATGAGTGGCCGTTGCTTCGCCTTTACTGCGCTGGTCGCAGCTCAAACTTGGAGAGGTTTTGACCGCTCACTCACTCTCGCTCTTCTCTCTCTCGCTCTCAATTTTTTTTTGAGGGGGGGGGAGAGGATTAAAGCTGACTGGAACGACGTAAAAAAAAAACCTGGCCATTATTTACTGTTAACGCTTAACACTCGCTTCACCCTTAAGTGTCCGTTATTAGCAATCGATATCGCTATATTGGCTCATCCTGTGCCAAAGCCGTTTCTCATAAGCGAGGCGAAAGTAGCGTGAGCTTTGATGGGCGAAAGTGTGGCGTTTAATATTTAATGCTAAAAGAGCCGACCACCACAGAGTCCATGTGTCCGCCTCTGCTAGGCATTTTTTTTGGTCTTGACCCGTTCCGTTTTCTCTCCAAGGCGTCGTATGCTAAAGTATGCGCCTTGTTGTGATGCCAATACTCTACAGGCAGCAAAGCGCCGGAGTACGGAGGTTGTCGTTACGAGCTTGGGTGCCAATAGGTCGGGGTAGTGTAATGCGTGTGACGAGACACATTCGTTTAGAATCAGAATCAGAAGTTTATTTCCCACCGAGTAAAGCACATTGAGCTAAAAAGCTCTTTTTTTCATGGACGACTCGGTCGGCAAACAACATCAAAGCATTCCACAACAGATTAAAAAAAAACATCATAGCAATTATGTTGTGAAAATTACATTCACACTTCAACTTTAGGGATTTTAATCGTCAGTTTGAGTAAGGACAGAGATGGCAAGATGATGCCAGGAGACTAGAAAAGAACGTGGTTACAAACCATCGGGGCAGCTACAGAAAATGTTTTTGACCGAAGTTGTGTGGGTGAAATCTGGGCAATATTTAATAGACAACCAGACGCGCGTCGCAGATAAAATATTTTCAGGAGTGTCCAATGGTAATTGCAGGTCAGACAACAAAATGATCTCGAAATGTATCTCAAAATCAGTCATTATGCCGGTAGGTGTTGACTGTGCTGATGTTATGGATGAACGCTGCACGGACCGGCGGGAGCTTTCAAGTGTTGAAGGAATGAAATAATAAAGGAATGCCAGCCCGGGGAAATGAATGCTGTTGTTGTTGATTGGGAAGTGTACGCGTGGAGGGGAGTTTAAATGGGCGGTCGGGGGGACTTGTCTGTCGTCAGTGGTCCTGGAAAGTTTGCCTCGAGGTGACACTCCACTAACTCACACCCGCCTGTGTGTGTGTGTCTGTGTGTCACAACCGGGATTAAAATGAGAAATTATAACTGTTCTTTTTAAAACGGATGTAATTACCCACCTCATGAATAAGCCTACAGTCTCCATGTTTAATTCAAGGACGTCACGTTTTAATTTTGGATTTTTTTGCACTAATGCATTTCCCGGTTTATTAATTTATGTATATGTGCAGCAAGTAAGACGCAAATGTGATAAACGCATTACTTTTGGATGCATGATAAATGAGTAATGAATAACTGAATGCAATCTAGCACTGAATGAACACTATACAGTATCATTACAACGTTCTGTATGAAGCAAATTTGGTGCAAATCTCGACAGAATAATCACAACGTGTTAACTTATTACGTAGATGTATACACAGCAGGCAATTCGCTATGAGATGTTTTGACAAGTCATCGTGCTTGTTGTTGGGATTACCTTTTCAAATCGTAATTAATAATCACAAGCAGTGTACTGAGGCAAACAGGAACATTGAAACAAAGTGATTTCCATTTCAAATGTTCATGTAGGCAATGCTTATCCGACATTTATAGCTCAGAACGAGTGGCTGACATTCAACATTGCAATGGCATGGCTGAATATATCCATTGAACAATCACTGTTGACATCCCCACAAAGTAGTACTCGCTTTAATGGCCCTTTTGGCATGATGGGCTTAACAGTATATTTTATGCAGGCAAGGGTTCTGCAATGTCACTGGCAGTATGGCGAGCTCAGCATTGCCCTGCACCAAGCGTGGAATTGTTGTTTCAGGCTTTGTTTTTAATGCCACATTATTGCATGTTTCTCCAACATGTTACTGGATTATTGCTATATCCTTCACAATTTAGGTATTCGTGGGTTTCCTCTCTAGAGTCGTTGGTTTGTAAGGAATAGGTCCACAGACACATTTGCATCCACTGGTGTACCATTGCCCATGCAGCAGGCGTAATTAGGAAGGGCCTAAATGTTTAAAGGCTAACGCCGTACAGTTGCCTGATATACCACATAATGTAATAAAGCAAACAGATGTTGAATGCTTTTTTCTCCCAAATTGTCTTTGACTACAGGGAAAATAAAATTTATAGAGTTATGTAAACTTCTCGAAGCATTAAGTAGAAAATACATTATATATCATGGGACCTCTTTGCCAGTAGCAAAATATAAGAAAAGGTTTTTCCCCTTTTTTAATAGCAACAAAACTTAAACCTTTGTACAAGGAATCATGGCTGCATTAACCACAATACTTGTGGTCAAAATGCAAACAAAAAACATACTCTGATATTATATGCACTGTCCTTGAAACTGATTGGTCTACACCAGAGACAGCTTTCTTTAGAGCCTCGTCTCAAATGGTGTTAGACCAGTGGACGCCAAAAGGCGTACAGCTCAAAGCAAATGCACTATAAGAGTAATGAGAGCTCGGGGATGAACATCTACATCATGGGACCTCCTTTGCAGTACCAAAATATAAGAATAGGGTTTTCCCCTTTTGGCGTCCTCTGGTCTAAGACCGTTTGAGACGAGGCTCAAAAGAAAGCTGTCTCTGGTGTGGACCAATCAGTTTCAAGAACAATGCATATATTATCAGAGTATGTTTTTTGTTTGCATTCTGACTACAAGTATTGTGGTTAATACAAATCGAAATTTTATACAGATGTAGTTCCATAGATGGGCCACACTTACGGGCAGTGGTGGACAGGGCCCATTTGCAGGTACCTCGGACCCCCAGGGTAGGGGCCACTGTGCCAGCCCAAGAGGGGAGGGGCTGCTGGGGGCTCTAGGATCCTAGGCAGCTAAGCCCTTGGCGCCGGGCTCTAGCATCCCAGACAACCCAGACAGCTGAGCCCCTTGGCGCCACCAACGGGGGGCTGTGGGGTATCTGGGATCCCACACAACCCCACCCCTCGATGGGCAAGAGGGATAAAAGGGCCGCTCCCTAGCCGATCGGGGCCAGTCGCAGCTCAAGACCCAAGACCAGCCAGCTTAGGACCCTGGACCCCCTCGTCCCGCTTGTCCTTGTAAGGGCCGGGACGCTGTGCGGGCCAATGGTGGGACTCTGGGACTCCCGGCTCTACTTCCTTGTAAGGGCGAGTTCCGAGGAAGCCAGAGTCTAGACCCGCACCTTGGCTTGGTCGGGTCAGGTAGCCTCCCCTAGGGTAATTGTAGCCGGAGGACCCCAGAGCGTAGCCAGAGTCAGGTACGCTAAGAGGAGGCTGTGTCCCTAGGCTGTGTCCCTAGGCTGTAACAGAGTATCAGGACTGTTGGAGTGCTGTATTGTAATAAAGAAGTTACGTCTACAAGTGTCTCCGGAACCCATTACACAGACATGATTCCTTGTAAAAAGGTTTCAGTTTCGTTGCCAGAAAAAAGGGGGGAAAACCTATTATTTTATTCATACATAATATATGTTGAGCAATACTATTGTCACAAACGAAATCAGTAAATATAAATTGTGCCTTGTCGATGTATTCATATTACCGAGAGAACCAAAGAGTTATTCATTTTAGTTTAATAATAGAATGCATGGGACATTCAGCATATGACAGGAACAATTCAATGCAGGTGGGATTTGAAAACAAATGCATCTGTATGCCAAGCGTGTATGTCCAGGGCATAAGCTAACATTACACCGTAACTTCTCCACTATATTAAAATGGAACAGGTCCCGCATTAAACATACAAGGGAATTGTTTAGCAGGCGTGTACGTGGTAAAGGGGGACAAAAAATGCGACTGCTTTTGTCGTAAAATTCATTCACTGTAACCTACTGCTAATTGTTTGCAAAACACAATTACTGCGAGCAATTCGGCAAATATTTTTTTCTTCTTCCAATCTCAATTATGTTAGTGTATTTCACCTGTGGGGCAATTAGATATCACGATTAAACAAGAAGCTATTTTTAATATGCCTCTTGAGGTCAGGAATTTGTTTAACAGTGAAAACGACTTGTAAACACGTAAGCAATCGAGGATAGGCGTATTTACGTATGCATTACACATTTCCAAAGATTTAGAGAAATAGCTATTGGAGTGACTTATTTATTTACTAAACTATACTCGCTGTCACCACAGATCCCATAGCACGCGGCTTTTACGCCCTTGATAAATGTTGAACATCTTTGAGAAAATTAATAATATTCTCACTGAACGTGAAAGATCACGCAATTATGTTTTTTTTAACGCTTAAATTATTTTCTATAAAACCGCTCTGAAATCCAGCCACAAATGTGTCGAGTGAGTCCCCCGTCCAATAAATAATATTCACGAAATAACAACGAACCACAACGCAATGGAGCGTGTATATTTGATCAGCTCCGGGAGGAGGATTGCAACCCAGAAGACACATCACATGACGGTTTGTCTCCTTAAAGGCAACGCCACCTAACCTGGGATACATACTTAAAGGGGAAGGAGGCAGATTTGAAATCAGCATGGGGATCCATTCTTAGATAACCCTTTCAAGCACCAGCCTCTCTCCCTTCACACTCCGCACGTCCGGGAACCCACCTCGTCCCAGTGCCGTTGGGACCCCCCCCCACCCCCCCCTTGTTAATCGCATGGGATTCCCCCCTCCCATATGTCAACCACTACCCCAAATCCCTCCACCCCCACCCGTCTTGTGTTTACTTAAACAAAGAACGACCAACCCTTTGCAATTATTCAAGGACCCACACGAGCCGTAATTTTTGGGAAGTGTGTGTGTATGTTTGTGCTGTTATTATTATTGGAAGTATCCCATGCGGTTGGAAAACGTGAATAAACACTTGTACGTAAACAAACATTAAAAAAAAAACAACCCCAACACCTTTATCATTAAATCGAGAGACACATTCAATTCGGTCGTTGTAAAGATTAAACGCGCAGGTGTCTCTACGGAGTGTATGCCTGCACATTCGACAGACTTCACACGTCCGTCGAACCCCCGTGTCGTGTCAAGTTCCTTGTCACGCTGTCCGGACTGGGGTGGCCCCCAAGATCGTGTCATCCCCACAGACATTGCAACTGAATTGTAAAAAAAAAATAACAACCCTAAAAAAAATCGGACGTAGGACTACAAATATTTCGAATTCAAATCGTCGCCTTCGGATATGTAGGTCACGGAAGGATTTTATAGCGTTCAGTGTCCCAGGTGGGGACCTTGGAAGTACGTAATGGTATGGGAGGAGGGGTAGGGGGAAGCGTAATTTGATGCAGTTCAAAAAAGAATTACTCCACAATTTTGACAAGGCTGTCAGGAGGTGTGTTTATTGTTTGTTTTCCCACACGTGATATAGTCTTGTCCTGGGTTATACGACGCTTTTCTCCAGTATGAGAAAAATGAAGAAAAAAAACACGATTTCAAAATTGAATTCAGATCACTCATTGAAGGCGTTGGTTGGCTAATCCTAAATCTGTGTCAGCATTCGGAGGGGTGGGGGGGAAGGAGTCGAAGGCGAAGATTTACTCAATCACCAGCAAACAAGGCTGTTATCTGTGACCATGACGGTTTGTAAAGTGAATAAGCTCAGATCCATTGCACACTATTGATGGTAGATATGTCCATCATGAGCCTCGATCTTCTTGTAATTGACTTGTAAATCATTTCGTTTCTGGCCGCCTCACCTGTGTTTGTATTCACTTATTCCAGTCATCCGTTATTTCCCATGAGTAAGTGGGGCCAGTGGTGTATCGACACGGTGTTTGCTCGCCTTAATTATTTCTTTACAACATCTAATTGTTACACAGTTACCATTGCTTGTCCTGGGTTGTTGGTAAACTCGCGAATCATGAAAGTAATTTCACAGTGTATCTGTCTATGTATATAAAATACTTCATCAACGTGTTGAAATTCAGGCACTTCTTAGTTTGGTGGTGAATTTTAAATCAGTCATTTCCTTATCATAAAAAATGAATAAACATACCGCTAAAGCAAATGAAAAATAAACTGTGGGAGTTTAAGGAAATAATCTTAATTAAATCGTGTATAAGCTTCAGCTCAACGTTAAATATTTTACAGTGACATGTTTTTATTCTTCTTATAGGTCCACGTTTCGGGGGTTTTCATTTGGTAAAAAAATACCCCTTTAACCTTCTTTAAGGGATGTGTAAGAGCTGCCATCATCATGCATGCCCTGTTCCATTAGCATCAGGTTCTAGATATGTCTTATTTATATCTCTTCTGCGTGAAAATGGGGTCATGCATTCTCTGCAAAGACTACTGCACCACATTTAGTTATCTGCAGCATTCATTACCGATGTGTAAGGTGCACCAGTTAAATTAAACACCACAAAAGGCCGTGTTTAGGAAGGTGTTGCGTTCAGATCGCGTGTTTTGCATTTGGTGAGTGGGGAGCGGATACGGCACCGGTTAGCGCGCTGCGCTACGAACCCCAGTGACACGAGTTCCATTCCCGCTCACGACCAACATTGGTGAAGAATGTCTGAACCAGTCCTGGGTCTCGCCTAGGTCGACTTAGCGTCAAATGAGTATCTGGTGCAGTGTGTAAACATCAGCACTGGGGAGACAAAGGAGGCCAGGCTTGGTGTTGCCCCAACAGTCTGTTAAGACTCTCTGGGACATCTTTGTCTTTTGTCTTTGTCCTCTATTAATGGGTGAGTAATGTTAGTCATATTTTAGACCAAGGGAAAAATAATAATATCATCGCATCTAATAAATAAATCATGCAAAAGCGATAACTTGATTTGGCTTCTTGCCAACTGGAAGCGGTTGTGTTGCATATGTGGATCAATGTATGGATTCCAAATGAAAGTACAGTCGTTCTCTCAGAGCATTCGGATTTGTTTGCAGGCGAGTTTTTTCTTTTTCTTAGTATTATTTATGCCCGTCAAAGATTCACACGGAGATGACAATCAGTTTCAAAGACAATGCATATATAATTATCAGAGTATGGCTTTTTGCATTCTGACCACAAGTATTGTGGTTAATGCAGACATGATTCCTTGCAAAAGGTTTCATTTTGGTGTTTTAACATCTTAACACAACTGTTTTGTTGCCAGAAAAATGTGGAAAACCCTTATTCTCGGATTCACCTATACGTTGAAAACTAAGAGTCTGCGCTAGAGAGCTGTTTCCACTGCCAAAACAGAAAATATTGTGTAAACAAAGCCAGGCGAGGTCGTTGATTGGCCACTGGCGTTCGGGAAGCGAGTAAAGCTTCACTACCGCCACAGCGGCCACACGTTACCTGCCCATCGACTAACAACCGCTAATGTGACGAACCCATTTATACTGCCGGAGGGTATAGGGGAGAGACATTGGCGAGGGAGCTTAGGAAACTTCCCCCACTATTTCAACTGCCGCTGTGGGAGATCGGATCGAACCGTGGACGTCTGGATCGCAATTCCGGTGTGCTGCTAACCATTACACACCGCGACACGCATCTGAATGAAGATTCGCTAAGTTTGACCGTTGCAATCGTGGCTGCTGCCCCCCACTAAATGCAACACAGCGGTCCCTTGGTTAACTGTGACATCGGGTTAACGGTTTGTCGGTTAACGTTTAGCCTCCCACAGGTGTTGACTTCTGTTAACATTTTAATTAGCGGTACGTTTACGCTATGCACGCAGGGGGGCGCCAATTTCGGCTACTCCGAGCGCTCGTAAGTGGGGCTGAGCCAATCAACGAACTCGCCTGGCTTTGTTTACACAATATTTTCTGTTTTGGCAGTGGAAACAGCTCTCTAGCGCAGACTCTTAGTTTTCAACGTACAGTATAGGTGAATCCGAGAATAGGGGTTTTCCCCCTTTTTTCTGGCAACAAAACAGGTGTTAAGATTTTGATTTAAAGCTTTCGTGACTGCAGGGATTCATATTCTTGGTTCTTTCGGTAAAGTCACGTAGAAGGGAAGTAATAAATAATTTAAATATATTATTTTATTAAATAAAAATAATCACGAAATTTCGACTGCAACACAAGCAATCATCATCATGTGTGAAATCCACAGCAAGAAAAAATTGAAAAAAGTGGCGGTTTTGTGGTCAGAATGCAAGCAAAAAACATCCTCTGATAATATATGCATTGTCTTTGAAACTGATTGGTCCACACCAGAGACAGCTTTCTTTCGAGCCTAGTCTCAAACGGTGTGTTAGACCACAAGTATTGTGGTTAATGCAGACATGATTCCTTGCAAAAGGTTTCAGTATGATGTTTTAACATCTTAACACCTGTTTTGTTGCCAAATAAAAGGGAAAAACCTATTCTCATATTTTGGTACTGGCAAATGAGGTCCCATGACGTATAGGTGAATCCGATTAGCAGTTATTTCTGTTCACAGCAGTTTTTGTGGAACGGATTAAAAACGTTAACCGAAGGACTACCGTACGTGTGGGTATATCCAGCACAGAATAGAATCTCCACCGGTGCAATAAATGAAGCAAAGATGTTGGTGGAACCACCTAAGAGGTTCGAAGTTGAGAGCCGAGTGCGTTGGTGGCACGGGCGGTAACATAGAGAGAATACCTGCAGATTTTTGCTTCTAAACACAATTTGCTGAGCACAAACCCAAAGGCCTTGAAAAAAACGTCAAGTGCCCAGCAACAATTAGCGCCGTCAAAGTTCTAATCGATGAGAGTTCAACGTGGATCGTGAATTGGACAAGGTTATGCGAGCTTGGGGAAAGAAAAAAGAGAAGACGGGAAGGAAACGGAAATTCAAGCTGTGCGAAAGAAGAGGCAGAAAGAGCAGTGTCATGACCTTCAGTATTATTAGAAACGATCAGTATCTGAATCATTTGTGCAGGAGATTCATCGTGATATATTTTAACATTTGTGGACACTCGTCTGCATGCATATTGTGAAAAAAGTCTAAAGTGTAAGCGATTTTGAAGTGGATTTATTTTTAAATAAAATAGTCTCACAGGTTAACATTGGGAAAATATGATTACGGGTATTGAATTGGGCTCATAGGCAATCATAATAATTTTAGTTTTATATAGCATCATTCATGCTAATTGCATTTCACAATGCGCTACAATAATGATACGCATAATCAAATTCAGGGCTGAATCATATTTATATAAAGCATTCAATTAAACCGTCAGAAATTAAATATACATTTAACAAATCAAGAAATTGTATCCAACAAAAGGCATAAATAACAACACGAACTTACCGCGACGAAACAAAGTGAGCCTATAGACATGCAATAGGAACCACAGCTTAAGACTGGACCCCACACTTGCATGCAGCCAACAGAATGACACAGACACCGAACACACTGTATGGAAGAAGATGCACGGGCGTAATATTGGACCCGTGAACTTACACAGGGTCACATACAAGATTAAATCTTCCGAAAATGTAATACAGTCCGTAGACGGAAATGTAGTCCTCGAATACTAATTAAGGTTCGAAACACTTGCATTGGGCCCACAGACTTATATTGGGCTTGCTCATATATGGAATTGTATGGATTAGCATAGGATCCATGTGCATGCTATGTTTCCATGAGCACTGGGGAATTGGGGTGTCGGCCAGCCTATGAATGGCCCTGGGCCTTTGCAGAACAACGTGGATCTCCACGCTCCATGAGAGCGCATGGCTCAACCCCTCCCTCTGCATCCACCCTTTCGCCCTCCCCACTGGCTGAGTGGGGATCTCGAAAAGCAAAATATTTTAAACAACTATTAACTCAGGCTTTGGATAGTTTACACACACACACAGCCCTGAAGGTGAACCAAGCAACATGGGGACCGCCTCTTCTCGCTTCTGCGTAAAGCCAACAACGATCGCAGGAGGAGACAGCAGAAGTCATGTTGTGATGTTGCCATCCTCTAAAGGTTGTTTCTTGTCAGTAAGGCGCTACGAGGCATGGATGAATGGAACTCTTTTTCTTTACAATTCAACGCGACTAATGCAGCAGCAAACATTTTCATGAAATGTTTTGGGGGTTTCCCCTCCCCTCCACGAAGGTGACTCGGTTGAGAGAAATCCGAACTAAATTCTAAGAATATTATGCGGGTTCATCTTCTTGGTTCTTTTATGTAAAGTCATTAAAACATATTATGTTTTATTTGTATTATTTTATTACTTCCCTTCTACGTGATTTTACCGAAAGAACCAAGAAGATGAATCCCTGCAGTCACGAAAGCTTTAAATCGAAATTATGCGGGTTGTTGAAAGGTTGCATTTAAGTTATGGGTATAAGGAAAACACTGTTCGTGAAACTATTGCGTAAAGGCGTGAGGGCACACTGTCTACATCACGGGCGTGTTTTTGAAAATGCGCGACAACTGGTTGGGGAGGCGACTGAATCAGGAGACAAAGTCGGTTCGTATCGTTGGTTTCCGATGTGTTTCCAGGCGGTACCCGCCTGATGGTTCACTCCACGTGCTGTGAGCTTCTTAAGGAACTGAGGTTACACACGTGGTACAACCAGAAGCAACAACAACAAAAAACGAATCAGAGAGTTATCTCAGCACAACAGCAAACACCTATCAGGTAGAATGTGATTCTTGATGAAGACATCGAAGAGGAGGAGTGGGTTGCTCGGTCGGAAGAGGATGTAGGATTAGGCTCACCAAATATGTAAAGTAAGAGGGCCGTCCATAAATGACGTCACGCGATTTTGGACGATTTTTGACTCCCCCCCTCGTCATACGGCGTCACAAGAAGTCAGACCCCCCCCCTCAAGTATGACGTCACAAAGCTCTGCCCCCCCCCCCCCAAAATAAAATATGCTTCAAATTGCTTTTAACTATTTTCATTGTAGCGCGTATTTAATGTGGCACTGCACTCTGATGTTGTAGGAGAAAACATGTATTAAAAAATATATTTAATTAAGTAGAACGTGTTGTCTATATTTATTTAAAGTTGCGCATTTTGATGTGACGTCACATTTCTCAACCCCCCCCCTCGTCACACATCGTCGCAAGTGTCTGACCCCCCCCCCCCCCAGGTGCGTGACGTCATTTATGGACGGCCCCTAAGTCCCCAGGGTGCGGATCGTTCTCGGGAACCTAACCCTTCCGTAACCCGGGGACTGCCTGTGTTTATGATCAGAGGCGTGCTGTGGTTAAGATGTTGCAGTCGGATGGTGTTGAAACACTGGGCAGAGGAAGTTGGACATATGAGGACAAGCACCGTTATAATAACCGTGATGGAAGCCAATGCACCAGTAGCTTCTTAAGATCACAGTCCCTCAGTTTGTTGTTATTGGTTAACGTCAGGCAATTGCACAAACATTATTGATTATTGATGTTCATGAAGTTTTCTCCGTTGTTGCGGACATGATTGTTTAATCTGGTTTGTGGAGGCTTGCAATGCTACAGTGGTGGCATGTGTGATTTGTCGATTTAAAGCTTTCGTGACTGCAGGGATTCATATTATTGTTAAATTATTTTATTATTTCCCTTCTACGTGACTTTACCGAAAGAACCAAGAATATGAATAATAAAAGTAAAACATCATGTTTTATTTTTATTATTTTATTATTTCCCTTCTACGTGACTTTACCGAAAGAACTAAGAATGTGTGATTTTGTTATACTGATGATGTCTGAATTATACACAAGTATGTTCGCGGGTTTTTTATTTTCGTATCTTAGGGGCCGTCCATAAATGACGTCACGTACCTAGCGGGGTGAGACATTTGTGACGATGTGTGACGAGGGGGGGGGGGGGTTAGAAATGTGACGTCACATCAAAATGCGCAACTTTAAATAAATATAGAATTGTTATAACAACACTAATGTGTTATAACATCACTCCTACAACATCAAAGTGCAGCGCCACATTAAATACGCACTACAATGACAATAGTTTAAAGCGATTTGAAGCATGTTTTATTTTCAAAATAGAAATATGGTTTGAGGGGGGGGGCAGAGCTTTGTCACGTCATATTTGAGGGGGGGTCTAACTTTTTGTGACGCCGTGTGACGAGGGGAGGGGGGTCAAAAATCGTCCAAAATCGCGTGACGTCATTCATGGACGTTCCCTTAACTAAAATTGTGCATGTGCAATTGTAGACCAATTATATACAAGTGAATACTTTGATGCGTGACCTTTGCATGTACCCGGTGCTACCGGAAACGTACAGAACATACACATGTATGCATGCACGCAGCTCTCTGAATACGTAGATCCACAATGCAGTAGCCACCACTGCACACGCGCGCACGTGTGTGTGTGTCCGTAAGTATATTAAATTGCCCCATCTCTCCAGCTTCATTAAAGCACTTCAAATGCCTGGATAGGAACATAATCCAGAGGAGAGAGAGAGAGAAAAAAAACGTACAAACACGTTTTGATTTAGAGTACATCCAATTAAATTCCACGAATACAGAGGTGAACCATTACGCGGCGCCTGCAGTTTGGAGGTTCCGCAGGAAAGGGGTTATAGGGGGAGGAGTGGCTGCTTGCGGCTGTGACGGCTCCCTACAATCTAATTGCCCCACCTGGTGCAGCCCCATTATTGATCTCCCCCGGTGCGTCACAAAATGAGAACGAGGTCGACTCTACCCCACCACCACCACCCCCAGTAGTCAATTGCTGATGGTTGATGACCAAAAATGCCACCTCCAAATCCCTTGACATCACCCCCCCCCCCGGTTCCCCCCCATGTTTCAAGCAGTGTAATCATATCACGGGGAAAAAAAAGATAAAGCTTTTGTGGACAGTATTCAATATTATTTTTGCAGCGTAGTGCAATGTTGGTTTCTTTTTTGTAATATCTTCTTTTTTAAAGGACAATACGAGTTTAAATAACGAATCGCGAACTCGCCCGCAGTCAACAGCTTTCACTGAGATCTCTTTACGGGCACAAATTTTATTTAAAGATTCAGTCAATATACAACGCCACTGCAACTGCGATACTGTACGAATGTTATCACACTGCTTTTGCCAGCAATACCAAAGGACACGCATGACCAATTAGCCATCTGGAACTCCTTTTTTCTTTCAATGCTGTAGTCGTGTCCGACAAGAAGTTACACATCTGTGCGAGACACAGTTTTGGCCGCTCTACATTCACCCATTCGCTGATGACTTTCGCATTGTTTTCGTCATCTAAATATATCTTCGCGAGAGAGAGAGCGCTCATGGCGTAGCGACAGTAAAGTGCACCCACCGCCGCAATTGGTGCGAGGCTGGTACAAAACATGGCAATTCATTAAAGCAAAAGCGTTGTCCTACCAAGGGGGGCAGAGCGAGAGAGTGAGATTGCGCACTAAAAAAAGCAAACGAATCACCCTGCTCTGCACCGCTGACAGCCACCGCCCCCCCCCGCGGCGCACTCCGTGTGAGTTGCCTCTATTCAGGTTGCCCCTGCCGGACCAAAGCCTTGCTGGCGACCAAGCGCGTCTAAATGGAAGCGTTGTTGCTCGCGATGCCACCAAACGCAAAACGCCGTTCGTGTTTCTCGCTTCGTTGCACATCGCCGTTGTTCTTTCCCTCGCGTTTCAACGTGGGCTTTTGATGTTGCGGCAAATAATAGTACTATTCCATGGTTCTTTCGGTAAAGTCACGTAGATATAAAAAAAGCAATAAAATAATAAAAAATAAAGTGAATCAAATATCACGACGTTTCGATCGCAACACAAGCGATCGAAACGTCGTTTTTATTCACGTACATAGAAGAAAAAATAATAGCAATAAAATTATACAAATAACCATAGAATATTAATTCCTGCAGTCACGAAATTTTTAAGTCAAAATAAGAATAATAAACAAGACGACCAGGCAGCCGCGTAACTTGAATTCCCAAATGCAGTTCCTCTCACGCTTTGCCAAAGCGCGGCATTACATTTCTACAAATGGGACGCGTGCAATGCTTAATTGCCCTAGTTTCGTTTTGAACGGAGAATAAAAGTGAACGTGGAAAGGCGGCCCGTGAAGAGGGCAAGGCCTGGTGTTTGAGAAGCCCTGTTGATATAAATCTCTGACAATGCGCGTGCTCACGTCCATTGTGTCAATTGCTGATGATAGACACCGCTGTCAGGAGGGAATAAAAGGTTATAGTTTATCCTCGCCTTCAGGACAGAGGCGACCGGGTGACTCAGGGGGTTAATGCCATTGCAAAACACCTGAGCCAGCACCACCGAGATATTGTGTTAAAATTTTGGACAGCTGTCTGTGATTAAACCAGGGGTCTCAAGTGTTGTGAGCCGATGGTTTCAAACCCGGCCACCGATGACCACACAATATATACATGGGTTTTTTTTTTCCTCTCGCTGAATTCATCTCATTATGGCGACAATAATTAAAACTCTTGGCTGTATTTGCATGGAACAAAACACTGTATCGGGCATTAATTAAGCCGTGCTCTTAGTGTGGGTGAGGATGCCAACTTCAGTGGGATACATCAGAAGCAATTCTGTGATCTCATTTTCCCTGGCAGGTTTCTGACACACCTATTTCGGATAGATTTCAAAGATAGAAGAAGAATAAAATATAATGCCATGGCAAGACACCGATAGTGCAGTCGTTTGTGTTTGCATGGGGGACAAACCAAAAACATTTTCTCGGACAAAAATAAATTCCCAAAACATCAATCTGCTCGGAATCAACACAAATTCAATTGCAAATAAACCTAAGAGGGCGTTGACTGTTTAAAGGGCCGTTACCCAAACCCTCGGCCGAGTGTATATTTGTCAGTCAGTATGGACAGTAATGAAGGCAAATCATTTTCAATCAGTGGTGGTGGTGCTGGCCCCGGAGGGGCACGTAGACAGACATTATTCTGGGTGGCCCCCTTTCCATTTATAAAAGCCTCGCGAGATGACTGAAGAGATACAGACGAGAGATGTACAGTACCGTACGCGTGGTAAGATGACAAACGTCAACAACAATGGAGGTGGAGTGAGACGAGAGTCAAGAGATGCGGACAAGATGGAGATTAGACGCTAAAATAATTTGATGTTCGCATTCATGGAGCGTATTATGTTTATTAGATGTGAATTTGAGATGATACTTGATGCGCCCCTATATTGTTTCCTTAACCCCCTTGAGCCACTTGGTCCCCCAACCCCCCTTGGCATTACCTTGGCTTGCTCATGCCAAGCAGCGCAATTGCTTTACACCAATTACTTTTTCAGTGTCCGAAATCATATATACAGTACAGGTAGTCCCCGACTTAAGACGGTCCGACTTACGATATTTCGATCTTACGATGTGGTGATGCCTCACTCTCACCAGCGGTTGACGGAGTTAAGTTGTCTCAGTGTTAGTGCGAATCTTGGTGAGTACAGCACAATATGATACGTTACGATACGTTCAATGCATGTATGATACGTAGCTTTAGCGATTTCATTTTAGGGTTACCACGATACATACGTTCAATGCATGTTCAAAGTTTTTATAGCAGATAGATTGTTTCAATGAAATTGCAGTTCATATAGGTAGGCTAAGAATTTACCTTGTTTTTACTTTAAATTTTCCTGTGCAATACAGTATTGTAATTAATAAATGCATACAGTATATAGTGTATACAGTGCAGTGCTGTAAATCGCTCTGTTTTGCTAAATTATCACCATTCTTTAAGACTCCTAGGTAGGCTGGGCCATCTTCGACTGACGATATTTTCGACTTACGATGGGGTCGTCGTAACGCATCTCCATCGTAAGTCGGGGACTACCTGTATATATTTTTAAAAAGACAGACCCTTAGATGATATGCCCTCATGGCTGCTCACATGAAAACAACATTGGCAACAAAATATGGCAGAACACCATAAGTTGCATAACCCCTGTGAGATATTACACGTGGATATTGCCCCCGATGCTCTCCCACTTTCTCACACTCACAACAGAGCCCACCAGATTTAATTCATGCCCACATGAAAATCGTTGCCTAGTGTCATACACATATATTTATAAAAAAAAAGTTGCCTTTTTCTTCACACAATTTTTATTTCTTGACATCCTATCTTCTGTAGATGCCTCGCTTGTGTTTGAATGTAATCGTGTAGTTATTGAACAGCAATTAACCTATTCTCTACTGGATATGCTTTTTTTGTTCATTTGTAGGCCATTACATTAAAGTATATTACTGTCTGATCAAATCACACAGAACGCACCCGATCTCATCAGATATTGGTAGCCAAGCAGGCTTGAACCTGGATAGTGCTGGGATGGCTGGCCACAATGCACACGTGGTTTTCATAGGCGATTGCGGCCCTATTTTTACACGGTGGGAAGCAGAGAGGGCATTGCTTCGAAACGCATTGGGTTGTGCGGTACTTCTGTGCTACCGCATCTATGCTTCCCATATTCACCAACCCGCACTAAACGGCATGATGAAGTATGGTCAAATAACCCCGGACCTACACAGTGTGGGTATGCCCTCATCCAGCAGTGGATTGGACAAAACAGCTTTACGTGTCCATGCAGGAAAAGTACTGTAAATGTAGTGGTGATACGCGCTGGTAGTAAGGATCGTGGGGTAGCGCGTGGTGATTGGCTGTGTGTTGGTGACGCGCGCTGACAGTGATGGATCGTAGGTCAGCGCGGGGTCATGGGCTATGTGATGGTGATTGGCTGTGTGTTGGTGACGCACGCTGACAGTGATGGATCGTGTGGCAGCGCGTGGGGATTGGTTATGTGCGCTGGCACAAGAAGGGATCGTGTGGCAGCGCGTGATGATTGGTCGGCTAGGGTGGGTGCTCGCATCGCGGTCCGCATAGGCTCCGTCTCCTTGGAGCGGAGGGCTATATAAGGCGGTGCGCGCGGGCGCTCGGGGAGAAGTTGGTGACCAGTGAAGACGGAAGACGGAGGAGGAAGAGATAGGGCCCTGAGACACCTAGTCCCGCTGTCCTTGTAAGGACCGGGGCCCTGTGTGGCTCAGAGGCGGGACCTTGGACGTCCGTGTGAGGACCGGGCCACGGGACCCAGTGGTCGTGATCCGTACCCAAGCTGGGGTGGGTCTAGAGGTTCCCCCGGATGCTACGGGGCTGGAATGCCCGTGTGTGTGTAGCCGGGTGGAACGTGTAGCGTGAGCAGTAGTTACCACCCGTGTCAGGTGGAACGTGTAGCGTGAGCAGTAGTTACCACCCGTGTCAGGTGGAACGTGTAGCGTGAGCTGTAGTGACAACACGTGTTATTGTGACAACCCAAGTGTGAATAAAGTGTGCTACCCGTCAAGTGGTTTCCCGCCGTAGTTTACTATACTTCATAAATACAGGGTGCTTAAAAATAAAAATAAAACACTGACATATCGTTTTTCATGGAAAAAGAACGGATAATACACTGTAATATGATAACAAATGTATGTTAATAGCTTCAAAAGTCAAAGAGTCTCCACTTGTTCGCCATCATTGTCAACACGTGCCTGAAATTTTCTCCAGGTCGTCTCCAGAGCCCGGAGGCACATTTCTTATGGTATTATTGGAAATTCTCCGAAGTGTTAACATTTTTTTGAAGCACTCTGTATAGATATTTGTCAGTAACACCGTGGGCTTAAAAAGAAAAAATAGGTGACGTTTCGGGCAACGGCCCTTATTCACAGTACATAAATGGCAGTTTGATAGATGTGTTCAACTTTTTAGCTTAAAAACTAAAACTAAATGGTATACAGCGCCATTCAGACTGCGCTTCACATAAAATAACCCAACCCTTAACAGACCCTTTACAAAATACATCTGATTAAAACCCTTTTAAACAGAAAGAAATCAATTCACTAAAATAAAACTAAAATGGATGAAAGCAAAAGAAAAGACTCCAACAACAATTAAAAAAAACCCCCGACGCAGACCGTGGATATGAAAGCGACAACAAATCTGTTTCATGATTCGAGACGAAACTTTAAAGCCTCAAACCCACTCTGACGCTCTCGATGAGAGCGTTCGCTTCACCCATTCCGAGGCACGTGGCTTCCGAAGGCTCTGTCGCCCATGGAGGATCACGGCTGCAGGTAAAACATTTTCTCTCTCTCTGAATAGTCTCTCCTGCTGCACATTCACTCGAATGGAAATTTAAAGGTGAACCTGTCACGTGTCGGTGTTGCTTGGAACGCAGTCTTCGCCGCTAATGTCGACACATTATTTTTTATTGATGATTACACGCTTTTTATTTAATTCACTCTGTCTGTTGTCGTATCCTCAAAAAATCTTGTAACTAAATTTTTACCCACTTCACAATGTGCTATCGACTGCAAACTTGGTATACTTATGTCATACTGATGACAAGACTATATTCTAGCATAACAAAATCAAAAACATTTTAAAACATTCTTTTACACGCTTTTGATAAACTCACTCTGTTGTCGTATCCTCAACTCTGTCTGTTGTCGTATTCTCAAATCTTGTAACTCAATTTTAACCCACTTCCCAATGTGGTATCGACTGCAAACTTGGTATACGTATGTCATATTCTATTATTTAAAATAAAAAATATATATTTTTAAACGATCTTTTTTACATGTTATGTTTCGGCTTGGGTCTAATTGTCCACGCTCAACTGACGTTGGCTGTAAATCACCACGGCCCCTTACGTTGTGGCAAGCTTCGGGGCCACTTACTGGAGTCGTGGAGTTCTGCCATTACTCGTACGGTACATTTCATTAAAGCGTGTTTAAATTTTTTTTTAATATTACTCATTACTTTTGTTATGCAACGCAGCCCAGTGTCGCGACGTACGTAACGTCATAAAATGCATGTCGCAATAAACCTTTATTAGATATGCTGTACAATGCTTTTCTTTTTAAGATTACATTACGTGTTTTTGCCTTCGTCTGCACAGTGCCATTTTTTTCTTTTACCAGGTAAGGCCCAATGGAGCTGTATAGCATCCACGTTCCCCCCCATCTCTCCACCGGAGGACCCAGAGAAAAACCAACGCGACCACGGGGAAAAAAATGCAAACTCCAAATATACACGTGTCAGGGTTCAGGATAGAACCCACGACCTCCTGTATACCAGGCGAGGTAGTTAACATCTCGCCACCGCGGTGCCCCTATTCGGTCTACTCTTCCACGTTGACCAGACGCGTTGGCCTGCCCATGGACTGTGGTAGAACCCATTTACACTGCTGGGTGGACAGAGGATTGCATACACTTAACACTGACACGTCGACCTCTGGATTGCGTGTCCAGTTGTGCTAACCGTTAATCCACGGTAGCTCCTATCCATGCGATAGGTATAATACAAAAACTTAAGTAGCATTTTCTCCATACAAAGCGGTGTGAACTTCCTGTTGGGCCAACGTTGACATGGAGGTGGAAACCGTTGGACCAACGTTCGCCCAGAGTTCCATGTTTTAATCAAGAGGAAGAGACAACTACAAGGGCACAGCCACGAACAAAATGTTACCCTGAAAACTGTTGTAAAGGAAACCAAAACGCGGTAGAGAGAGAAGAGGGAGACCTAGAACCGGAAGGAAAGGCTTGTTTGGTGTTCACAGACACACGGGGAAACACATAATAATGCTATCCGATGACATTGCACGCGGACGGACCATTTCTGCAAGAAGCACATGTCTAGGTTTTAGCTGCTGTTGCCCACTGTCGCGACATCTTCTCAAATGCCCTTGTGGGTTGGGTACCTACGGCGTGTTGATTTCGAGGGGACAGCTTTGCTCCAGTGACCCCTCTGCAGGTGTAACTCTGTGTATTGTAGTAGTGCTCTGGCCAAACAACAACCCCCCTCCCCCAGCCTCCCATCTCTTTGTGGTGCCAGATGGCAACGCCGCAGTGCGTTGTGAGCAGGGGAGTAGACTGCCGTTAGTCGACCGATTACCCTCGTGGCGTGCTCTGATCCACCACCAGTGGCTAACGCGGGGGGGGGGGGGGGTGCCCTGGTATGGTGCGAGGGGCTGGTAACCCCTGCACCGCAATCTCTATTCCCAAAAGGGGAACCCAGCCAGACAATCTGTGTAAGATTTTTGCCAGTCCCCACAGAGACAGACACCTATGACCCCTCACCAATGCTCATTTGGCAGAGCAAGAGGGCTGAATTACCCTCCCCTCCCCCACACTTAAGACAGCCTCCAGAAACAACAGGCCATCGTCACGGATAGCCAATTAAAATTGCCGAACCCTTGCTGGATATGAGAGGGCTGCCACTCTCCCAATCATGTAATTTTACACCAATGGTGTGCAGCAAGCGTGCCATGAAGAGCATATGGATGCCTTCTATTCCACACGTATGACTTTGTCGCCTATCAAGCTGCGCTGCAAGGCCGGCTGATGTGATGAGGGAGTTTGGGATTGCTCAGCAATGTATCCACGCCATTATGTCCTTAATGAGTAGAGGGGTGTGGAGGGGCTTGTGCAGTGTTTTGCTATGAACGTGGTGACTTGGGTTCAAGTGGAAATGTTCTCAAACATCCCCCGTGACTGACGCTGCATTGCGGAGGCTTCATTCAACGAGTGCGGTGTTATCTTCTTAGGTTTTTTTTTTCTTCGGTAAAGTCACGTAGAAAGTAAAATAAAATAAAAACAAAAATCACGACGTTTCGGAGGCAACGCAAGTCTCCGTCATCAGGTGGGACCGTCACAGCCAGATTAGCTGTATCAAGTGAGGCAATGATTCAAGATGTAATCCCTTAAAAGCGAGTTGAGGGGGGAGGGAGAGGGAGGGGGGAGCTCATCAGACTATGGTAGCCAATGAAAGGAACGTATCGGGAGGGAGGGGGGGCGAGGCCAAAAGGGTGGGCGATGAACGTGGAAGCGCTTGTGCGCAAGCGGCCAATTACTGCACACGCCAACACAATGGAGCGATTGTGCGCAAGCGGCCAGCCACTACACCCGCCAACACAATGGGCAGAGAGGAGGAGGGGAGGTCTAATACACATGATAGACAAAAGAACGAAAATGATGATGGGTACAAACTTAGGGGGAGCTCATCAGACTATGGTAGCCAATGAATGGAACGTATCGGGAGGGAGGGGGGGGCGGGGGGGGGGCGAGGCCAAAAGGGTGGGCGACGGACGTGGAAGCGCTTGTGCGCAAGCGGCCAATTACTGCACACGCCAACACAATGGAGAGAGAGGGGGAGGGGGGGTCTGATACACATGATAGACAAAAGAACGAAAATGCCCATGTTTATACCAATGCTGGCTGAACAATGAAGAGAGTACTGTTAAAATAACTGGGGATGTTAACACTCGGTAAAGTACAGTAAAATAGTGCCTGTCAGATAAGATGGTCCAAAAAAAGCTTCAAATCTAGAATGAGTGCGGTGTTCTTCACAAATTTTCAGAGGGGGCGGGGGGGGGGCACTTGCGCCGGTAAGACATCATCAGTGTGAGGGCCGCCGCACCGCCTGCAAAGAGGCGTTTTCACGTTTGTCAGGGACAGTGCCGGATGAAGCTAGTGCGGGGCCTGTAGAACATGTTATAAAGGGGCCCTAAATAAAAAAACACGTAAATATTAAAACACATTTTTTACTTGCATGGTAAAGTAGTTGTATTTTTTCATTCGATATGCAGCCGAATAATACGACAAATCGCTAACCTTAAACACCCAGTCGTTCATAAAAGTTGAAGGCGGTATAGTACTATAGCGATAGAGCAAGTGCAGAATCACTGAGCCGGAATTGATAGCTTGAAAGCATTTAGCGCGGTGCCCTTGAAAGTGCTGGGCCTGTAGCATTTGTAGCTACTTTTACTACGAAGATAATCCGGCACTGGTCAGGGGCCTCACGAAAGGTCACCAGTGGCCGCCGGTGGCCTTACAACGAAGAACACTGCTCTAGTGGGAAGACAAATGTCTATGCAGTATATTATAATAAATGTAACTTTATATAGCGTCATTCATGCTAATTGCATCCCACAGCGCTGTCATTATTACCAGATGGCACTAAAAATAATCACGTACTGCATGCAGAGTAGTTTACATGCGCCGTGCAAGCAGGACGACTGCCGTTCGCCACTGAGGGACGGTGACGTGACCATGGTGCCTGTGCCAGACTAGGTGCATCCTGAGGCCACGTGAAGTGTCGTGAGGCCTGCTGGCAAGGAGGTCACGGGAGAGACCCAGGTGCTATGGGTTGGCTGACTGAGATGACTTGGCAGATGATGGTGGTACATGTAGAACAAAGACAAAGATCCCCCATATCGGCTTTTGCAGGCGGGTCGGGCAAGTGCTGTTCGTGAATAGCACCCACGAAGACCGGCCCGGCACACGAGAGGATAGTGGGTGACCAGCGCCACGCCCGGCCGCCTTTGTCTCCCCAGCGGCCGTGTTTTTTTTTTAACACATCGCACCACGTACTTATTTGAGGCCGAGTCGACCCAGGGGAGTCTCAGTACCGATTCAGATAATCGTGACCGCTATTGGCCGTGAGCGCGAATCGAACTCTGGGCGCCCGGTTCGTAGCGCAGCGTAGCGCTAACCGCCACATCACCGCTTCCCACGTGGAACGGCATCGTTTACACACACCGCATGGACCAATTTCCTCCGTGTGTCCTTTGCGGGATATTTCCCGGTTGAAACAAAGAACACTTGGGCATAACGCACACACACACACACCAGGGACGTGCGGTCAGGGGAGGCAGAGCCTCACCTGTCATACTCCAATGGAAATAGCTGTTACGAAAAAAAATAATCAAATTAAATAAATATTAAGATTTTTCCACTGATCTGTGTTATAAATTACATTTCTGTACGATTCCAATCATTTTTATAGTCAAAATCGCCAAATTTGCGTAGCTCCACTGCAAATACAGGAAGAGACGAGAGGTGAGGCAGCGACGAGCTCAGCCTCCCCTCTGATTGTGCAACCCCTCAGTAACTGGATGGAGTGCGGGCATAAGCGCGTGCCTGTTACTAAATGAAACTGAAAACTGAAATGTCACCAATGTAATGTTTGTAGACCCCTCCATTTCATGTCCTCGCCTTCCATACTCCAGGTAACTTATTTCACATATGTGTATAAAGATATTTAGGCTCGCTGGTCTCGTCATGAAACTGCAATGAAAAAGCACCAGGGGAGGCAGCTATCACATCTGCCTCACTGAGGGGGACGTGTCTAACACGCCCCCCTCAGTGAGGCCACGCCCCTCCGTGAGGACACGCCCCCTCAGTGAGGACACGCCCCCCTCAGTGAAGCCACGCTCCCTCAGTGAGGACACGCCCCCCCCTCAGTGAGGCTACGCCCCCTCAGTGTGTGAACCTGGCTCTGACACGAGCCAGTGCCTCCCCAGCCATTGACCTCACCGCATGTCACTGACATACACACACGCATGCACGCCAGAGGTCGCAAACGGGTTTTGATTCCTTACCCGTACTCGGCCGCACCAGGGTCGCAAACGGGTACCCGTACCCGGCCGTACCCGTACCCTACCCGTACCCGGCCGGGTACGGGTAGGGTACGGGTATCGGGTACCTGATTGCGACCTCTGGGATGAAGCCATGTTGCACGCGCGGGTGGGTTGATTCTAGGAACTTGAATTGTGGGAAGAGACAAGACGTTGGGAAATGAGTGACAAACGGTTACTCACCAGTGACTCACGGCCTACCCGTACCCGGCCGCACCAGGGTCGCAAACGGCTACCCGTACCCGTACCCGGCCGGGTACGGGTAACCGGGTATCGGGTAGGGTACGGGTATCGGGTACCCGGTTGCGACCTCTGATGCACACGCACACACGCGCGCACATGCGCGCACACGCACACGCGGGATGATTTCTTCCTGCGGTTTGACGTCGCGTTCGTTAATCGCAGTCGGCCGGGGGGAATTCACCGCGAGACTCGGATGGTGACGACGGACATGGGGGCCCTTCTGGACGTCGAGCGCGTTGCCAGCATCTCGGCCCAGGCCACGAGTCCGTGTCACGTCGGGCGGGAAGCCGAGCCCGATCTTTTGAGCCGCCCTCCAGTCATTAACTCTTGCTCGATTGCGAGCAGCCGTCCCGCTAATGAGCTAAAAAATAAAAACACGGCTTCTCTCCGGGGGGACTTTACACGCGCAGGGGGGCAGTTGTCACCTCGTGAGTTACAAAACAACCGGGTCGTGTCGTGGGGAAGAAGAGGTCACCTCACGATATCGGGAATCGGGGAGAAAGGCGTGTGTAAATGCGTTTGTATTGTATTGAGTGCTTTATAGTTTGCCTTCATATCCGCATCTCCAGTTTTCTTCAGCCTCCTACTCCCAGCCCCGCTTACTTCCCAGCCCCGGCATTTGGTTGTACTTGCAGCATCCCCATTCGTCCTACCCCACACCCTCACTCTCTCTATCTCTGCTCCATGGCTCCGTCCCCCCTCTCTTACTTATATAGCCTCTTGTTACAGCAGCCCTTTTGCCCACTTCAGCAATTGTTTCTTGCTGTGATTGTCCCACCTGATGACGAACGCTTGTGTTGCGCCCGAAACGTCGTGATTGCATTTATTTTATTTTATACCCACGTGACTTTACCGAAAGAACCAAAGAGTATGGGTGTACTATGCCTACTATGATCACCCTGTCCTTAACGCTCGTGACGTCACTTCACATAGACCAGCCCCCCTCATTAATAATCATGAGCAGGTGACGTCCTCCAAATGGACACCCCACCCCCCCATTATTATTAGCTACTATAATGAGCCAAGAATGTCTGTGTGCAACGCTCGTGACGTCACTCCACGTCGACCAGCCCCCCTCATTAATAATCATGAGCAGGTGATGTCCTCCAAATGGACACCCCCCCACCCCAATTCATAATCATTAGCGACTGACGTCACTCCACATGGGGAGGGCGAGGCGCCTCCTCCCCGCTCCTCGGCGTCAACTTACAACCCTCACTACAAAGGCAGAACCCTCACGTCACGCAATCTCCGTAACGCTGTTGAGACATCGAAGTAAAAAGGACGTCATGATGAAATGAAATAGGTCTGTGTCACCGCGCCCTTACAAATTGCACACGCATTGATGCAATGAGTATCACGTCGTGGTCTGCGTTTCGCTTGCAAGTTTCAGATTTACTACAATACACCCATCCTTGGACGGGCAAAAGGCTAGTTATTATCATTGTGAAAACGAATGTCTCCCAAATACGAACGGCTTAAAAAAAGGAATTCCTGGAAATAGCAGCACAGGTAGTGCGCTACACATGATGTCAGTTAAACAGTCGTCTTCCTCGACGCTACTGAACTGTGAGCCTAAAATATTTAAAGAGTCGTGATTGGGGGGTAGGGGACGAACTAAGAGGTGATAGAGTCAATCTGTCTAAAGAGATGTGGGGAAAAAAAGTTACGTGACTTTAAATTTCAAATAAAATACTCGAGTCGCCGACCAAGTCACCGCGGGGTTTATTGAGATACTCCTGGCAAGAGCATCTGACCGTTTTACATTTCCACTCTGCGTGTGAGGGCTTTGGTGTTGAAAAATAATTTCTCAGCTAATAAGCTCATAAAAAAAATCAGTCAAGGATTTATAGGTTGATAATTGGCAATTATTTTTTTGTTTTCTTTTTTGTATCACCCATTCCAGGTGCCTAAAAGGCTTTCCAAAGCCAATGTTTCAAATGAAACTCATTAACTTCGTATAATTAAATTTTGGGAAAGTGCATTATTACGCTTGCATGAGGTCAGAAAATTTGGAAACAAAGTGTAATTGATCGTCCATTATTGATACCTGCGAAATTTCCAGAACTCAGGCAAAACCGATAAACGTGTGTTATGTAGATACATAACGCAGTTATATCAATAATGTTTAGACCTTTATTGTCACAGGTACGACAAGTGGTTCGATGTGGTGGCATGGGCAACTTGTTAAATAAATTAAAACTCATGCAGTCCATAAAAAAGAGTTCAGGGCCTAAAACACATTTTCTAGTCTCTTTCATTTTCAAGTGTGTTAAGTAGCCAACCTGTTACCAGAGTGAAATTTGCACATTTCACGAACGAAACGGCAAGAAGAATCCGACACATTTTGTGAATCGGGTACTCGTGCAATGAATGCAGAGCTTTGCATAGGGAAGGTGCATTCATTACGACGAAGAGCAAATGACTGCATTGTTATCTACGCAAAGGCTACGACTGTGTCCTGGGTCACCGGTTACCAACACCGTGGTTTATCAAGCGATGATAATGACTTGACGTTCATCAACCAACCAAACGCGCTGTAAAGTAGAATTGGGGGGTCGGCGGCTTCAATTGCCCCTCTTTAAGACTCTGAAAATGTACATTTTTTATATTTACCAGAGAAAATATATTTAAATTGCTTTTGTTTTTATGAATAAAGGGCCCTATGTAACAAAAAAACCATAGACATTTCAGGACTGCCCCCTGCTTGAGAAGTATCTAGATCCAGTTACGTGACGCCGTTATGCAACTGCATGTGTTACGTCATTCGTACTATTAGACTCACAATCCAATCAGTTAATTTAGTTGGAACCAGACATGAGTGCATTATTCTTCTGCAGGAGGAATGAACCGAAGATGCAGATCAACTACTTTTTGGTGGTGACAGGGCCTAACGGTAGCGCGTTCACCATTGTAACCTAATTTGCCAGTAAAAAATATGATAATGGGTTTTTTACCCTTCTATCTGGCAACAAAACTGACACCTTTAGCGCGTTCGTCGCTTGTTGCGGATGTTCACGGATTGAATCCAGCGGCTGCCCTGGTTATTGCTGCGGTGTTTAAAGATCCCGTTTCGTCATGGTCCTAATTACCTTTTTTTATATATAAATTATATGCACGTACACTCATTTCGGAGTATGCATAGCGATCATCTTGCCCTGTTGGGAAAACTTGTCAGGACCAGCAGAATCGCCCTTGAAAAAATATCTGCTTAACTCGACGGTCTTCACTCGGGAAATAAACTTCTGATTTAAAAGTAAGCCTCCAGAAAAAATAGTCATACGAATCAATACGGCTCTCCTGGGTTCTTGCAGATGGAAATATATTCAGGAGCTAAATGGCAACGTCGAGGTCTGCTAACCACAAGAGAGCTTCAGGAGAGAGCCTGTGTAATTTTTGCTGTTACTCCATTGAAGGAGTGCAGACTACTCACTATGTGGCTCGTAGTTCGGGTTCCCTGGCCACAGTAGCACTGCGGCTTTTGTTTAATCTTCGATGAAGGAAGGAGATGTGCACATCAGCCTGTTGATGTTCTGATACGGTTGATGCTATAAAAGCTTTCCTGTGTAAACAAGCATACTAATAACAAAGCCGTTTTTCTGCCATCTGCTACTGCATGACTAACATGAATGGAGAATGGATAATTAACAGTGAATATGTGGCTCTTGCGTGAAGCTTTACTGAGTTTTTAAACATTGTGGGATATTCAAGCAGCGATAGAGGGAATCGAGTATAAAAGTTAATTATGACAATTTGAAACCAAAATGAAGTCCAATAATTATCATAGATTCTCGTCCTGCGTTTGCAGTTTGTTTGAAAATCACATTCCATTTAAAATTATTGTTGGCGGGTTCTGCTGTAGATAGTCTACTTGTAACTTTAGATCTTTTTTTTGCTATCACTGAGGCGGGAGTGTCGTTCCTACCTTCATTCTGGTAATGACAGGGGTTCCGCGTCTTACAGTATTTAGCTGAGAGCCAGGTCACTGCTTCACGGCCCTGCCGCATCATGCACAGAGAGTGTTGGCCGTCAATTCGTAGTTAACTGCGCATTGGCAGTCGTGTTCAGTGCTCCACAGTTCTCCATTCAGTCTGGCCAGAGGGCAATCCTCTGTAACACGCATCACAGCCTGCACACGTCTCTGCATTTACAGTCTGGGCCATCCCAAGATTCCACAATTGGCCTCATTAGCCACAAAATAACTTTGTCTGCCGTGACACGGTATTGAACGCGAGAGTAGTTTAAAAACTCTGATGTGGGTCGTTTGTTAACAGTGTTTGTCAGAGTGAGGACGATACCCTGAATTCCACAGGTTTGTGTTGAATGTTTAATCCTTTTTTTTATGCAGTATATTAATACTCTACTTGGGCTTGAAGTGGCCCACCGAATGACAGCGTTGAGTGTCACCCTAAGTATACACGTATTTTAGCTGTGATAAACTAAACAATGTTTTATTTTACCAGCTAAGGCCCACTGAACTGTATATCTCTGTTTCAGAAGCGACCTGCCCACAGATGATAGCCTAATGAAGTGACTTGTAATGTGGACATTTATAGCAGCCAAATACTCTAAACGCAGGGTTCTAATTGTGGAGGGAAAACCGGAGAAACCCGGAGAAACATCTACAAAACCACGGGGTGAAAATGTCAACTATAAATATACATGCCTCTTGTATGCCAGGGGAGATAATTAACATCTCCTTGTTTTACTCTTGATGCTCAGTTCTGCGTAAATACTCTAATTGGCATTATATTCATGTTGCTCTTCTGTTTAACTTTGTGGATAAATGTAATCGTAATATATTTCAGCCTGACTGAGCCTGGATAAGTGCTGGAATGGCAGTCACTATGCACAACAGTTTATCATAGGCCGTGAGGCTCCATTGTGGGCAGTATAGGGCATTGCAGATGAAGATATTATTTTGACGTATCATACTCCATTGCCTATGTTCCCCCGTCTTCACCAATGACTGCTGATTGCCGTGGTGAAGTAAATAGCCACCACCACGAGCCTCACGGCATGGGAACGCCCTCGTACAGCAGTGGATATACAAAATCATTGTAGTACGTACCAATGTAGGGCTTGGCAGCAGGAATCTCAAGTAGTAACATTTCTCATTATGAACGTGGCACTGGCTCATTATGAATGTGTGTGGAAAACAGCCCAAACGAGACGAACATTAAAGGCGCTTCAGACTGTGATGAACTTTCATCAGCAGTAAAAGTGGTATTTTTTTCCTTTCAAATTACGATTACGTTTTATATATATTTGAATACATTGTTTACGTTGCAGTGTTGTAATTTCAATATTTAATTTGCATTTGTTCTATTGAAGGCTTTTTAATTAGACAAGGTGAGCCATTTATAGACACCAGACTAAATTAGCAGGGCAGTCATTACTGTGCAAACAATATTTTATTTCAAAGCCTCAACATGTCTCTCATCAGTCTCAATACAACTCATTAACACTCTATTCCTCTGTAAGATATGGAGCCATCGCGTTAATAATGTTCAATCACCTATTGAGAAAAATAAGAAAAGGTCAGAAGTCAGTGTGGTATCTCCAGATGGATCACTCTGTATTACAACAAAGACAAAGATCCCCCGTATAGCCTTGGCAGGTTGTTGGGGCAAGTGCTGCCACCTATGGGTGGCCAGCTGGGTCACCCCAGTGCCGATGTTTTTTCACATTGCACCGGGTACTCACTGAGGGCTGAGTTGACCTAGAG
The DNA here is from genome assembly GCF_964198595.1 of Lampetra fluviatilis. NCBI lineage: Eukaryota > Metazoa > Chordata > Hyperoartia > Petromyzontiformes > Petromyzontidae > Lampetra > Lampetra fluviatilis. The sequence continues at coordinate 6,623,271 of NC_136294.1, forward strand.
GAGGCCCAGGACCGGCACAAATATTCGCCACCATTATCGACGGTGCCAAGCTCGTTGCTCTGAACTCTGAGCCATCACCGTCGTCTTTTTTTTCCTTCAGATTCCTTCTCAAGTGCAATGCGCTCACTTTGTCGATTTCCAAAAGACTTAGCTCCCCCCCCCCGCCCCCCCCCCCCGTTGCGTTGTGGAATAGCGTTTTTAAATCCTTTATATTAAGTTCACTTACTTGCTTGCTTGCGCGCTTACGACCGTGCACATCTTTCAGTCGTTTTTTAACCCACTTCCCGTGATCCAATCGAGCTGACATTTTGCACACAGACTTGTTGTGCGTGACAATTTATTTTCGTGAAATTTTTTTTCCATAACTTTACACTTTTTAGGATTTTTTTAAAAATATTTAATTACCAATTGCTTAATGGTGGCAGGCAATCATCTGACCCATAGGTGGCAGCCATCTCAAGCCAGAGGACGAGAGGTCTCTAGCCGCCACGCATATAAAGGATTTATAGTGAAAAACTTAGTTTTTACGGGTTAATTTTTTGTCTTACTCCTCAAGCCACGCCAATCGCATCACACATCACTCAATTGTCGCAAGTAAATGAGCTTTCTCTGCGCGTGATTTCGACTATTAATTCAAGTGTGTGGACATCGCTGTCCCTGTACGAATGTAATTATCGCAGAGACCCGTAAACATTTTCTCCATTGAATCTCTTTTAAAAATGCGTCATCTTTATTAGGATTACGGACAGTATTTTCAACCGAAGATTCACATTTCGGCTGAGGTCAAACCACAGACTTAATGTGCTTTACAAACCTGACCGCTGATGAGATCAAGGCAGTCAAAACCATTCCAGAGTTTACTTGCCTAAAAAAAAGTCCGTTGGATCATTTCTGGGTCTGGGAAGCCAATAGGGCAATGATGAAATCATATTGTATTTATATTCTTGGTTCTTTCGGTAAAGTCACGTAGAAGGGAAATAATAAAATAATAAAAAATACAACTATAAAATTCTCCCGACGTTTCGATTGCAACACAAGCAATCATCATCAGGTGTGAAAACCACAGCAAGAAAATTTGAAAAGAGTGTCGGTTTTTTACCGAAAGAACCAAGAATATGAATCCCTGCAGTCACGAAAGCTGTAAATCGAAACCAAATTGTATTTGTATGTGGAGACACATGACGGAGGAGAGCTGTTTATATATGTTGGTTCACACAAACTCTCACTAACAGAGTGAAGGCAACAGTGACACTTCTCCTCGCTGATAAGAAAAGTATATCCACTGTTACAATTGACCCATCTCCAGCAGCACATCAACTATTTAGAATAGAACGTGATATGCAAAAATCGCACAAACACAGGAGGAGAATATTTAACATACAGCTCGCATACCACATCATTTTTTATTGGGCTTCATTTTTTTGGCTTAGAAATTGTCGACATCAATATGCATGCTCACTCGCCCCTCCGCAATGCTTACAAACTCACTGAAACTCGGCGTAAAAGAACCACCATATATTTTCTGTCGACATACATTACCCCCTCTGTCCTATACATGGTCAGCCTGTTACCCCCTCTGTCCCATATATGGCCAGTCTGTTACCCCCTCTGTCCCATACATGGCCAGTCTGTTACCCCCTCTATCCCATACATGGCCAGTCTGTTACCCCCTCTATCCCATATATGGCCAGTCTGTTACCCCCTCTGTCCCATACATGGTCAGCCTGTTACCCCCTCTGTCCCATACATGGCCAGTCTGTTCCCCCTCTGTCCCATACATGGCCAGTCTGTTACCCCCTCTGTCCCATACATGGTCAGCCTGTTACCCCCTCTGTCCCATACATGGCCAGTCTGTACCCCCTCTGTCCCATATATGGCCAGTCTGTTACCCCCTCTGTCCCATACATGGTCAGCCTGTTACCCCCTCTGTCCCATACATGGCCAGTCTGTACCCCCTCTGTCCCATACATGGCCAGTCTGTACCCCCTCTGTCCCATATATGGCCAGTCTGTTACCTCCTCTGTCCCATACATGGTCAGTCTGTTACCCCCTCTGTCCCATACATGGCCAGTCTGTTACCCCCTCTGTCCCATACATGGTCAGCCTGTTACCCCCTCTGTCCCATACATGGTCAGCCTGTTACCCCCTCTGTCCCATACATAGCCAATCTGTTACCCCCTCTGTCCCATATATGGCCAGTCTGCTACCCCCTCTGTCCCATACATGGTCAACCTGTTACCCCCTCTGTCCCATACAGGGCCAGTCTGCTACCCCCTTTGTCTGCAGAGGATGTGCGCTCTCTGTGTGCGGCACCAGCGGACCGACTGGCGAGCGTGAGCACCTCGTGAGTAAGCCAGTGTCTTGGCAGCCTTGACTATTATTATTTTCGCCATGAACAGCTTCCTCGGGCCAGTTTCAAGGTCACATTCGAGGGTTTTGGAGCACTTGGAAAGAGTCGATGCCATCTGGACAATGCCTGTGCATGGCTGCCGATGATCGAGAATATCTCCATATTTTGTCCCCTGGGATGTAGAATAAGTAATGTTTATGAGTCTGGAATTGTCCGCTAATGCTATGCATCATACTCACGTCACAAACAATTATAAAGAGATTAATGGAAATTGATTTTCGTAAATAATACTCGCTTCAGAAGGTGTGCGTGTGTGTGTGCGCCGAGTTTTAAAGAGATACATTGACAAATGATATATTAATGACTCGTTGGAAGGACATGCAAATCAATCAACTCCTCATCCAACATCTGCATTGTTGCTTTGCGTGTCACTTGTAATGACTGAGGTCATCTAAAGTTATCTGCAGTTGCACACTGGATGTGTTCTCTATTCCTGAAACAAACAACACGCCGTTCGCACGATAAATATATGTCCTTTGCCCTGCCCATATGTTGCCACGTTCCTTACCATCATCTATCTCAAACGTCCTATTTTTATCATGAGTTATTTTTTGCGTGTGTTCGATGTCATGGGAAACAGGGTTCCATTTTCATTTGAACCGCATGAATGATGTAAAAAAAAAGGCCAACATCAATGTACAACAAATGAAAATATCTCTACGATGAAATAATAATGACATTAATTAGAGTGCGTTGAGAATTTCATTATCATAGAAGCGACCACATCTCGAGGCTACAGTACAAAGCGAATATATGAAAGAAAGATAACTGAAAAGCAAAGTAAAAAAAATAACACAAAATTATTAATTAAACAAGTTTGGCAGCTTGGGAAAATTGAGTGACACAGCGTGTAACAACTTGCCTCGACCATCACAACCCCCACACTAATGCACTTTCACCATCATCGTCAGCAGCGATGGTCCATCCACTGCTGGATGAAGTCCCCGCCAAGTCGCCATCTGCCGTGAACCGACGAACAATCCACCCGGGACAGGAGCTGTTGTATCCCAGTCTCTGCGTATGGCAATATGTCTAGGAGCTAAATGCCAATGTCGAGGTCTGCCAGCCACGACGAGAGGGCTTGTTGAGGGTTCGTTCTTATAAATCTTGACTTCAAGCTTTCGTGACTGCAGAAATTCACATTCTTGGGTCTTTCGGTAAAGTCACGTAGATAACAAAAAAAATAGATAATAAAAATATTTTTTTGGTGTTTTTCTTTGAACCTATTTACGTGACTTTACCGAAAGACCCAAGCATATTCGTACGTATAGTTTTGCTCCTGCGCCTCCGTGGAAGGGGCACAGGTCACAGTGGTTTACTGCACGGCCCATAGTTTTGGTTGCATGGCCACCATCGCACGGCCGTGGCATATTGCGTCTCTTTAATCTTCCATTCACGAAGGAGACGTGATGATCAGATGCAGTTGATGGGTACACCACCAGCGTCTTCGGGGCCTTCCATAAATGACGTCACGCACCTAGGGAAGGGTCAGACATTTGTGACGATGTGTGACGATGTATGACGAGTGGGGGGGGGGTGGTTTGAGAAATGTGACGTCACATCAACTATAAATAAATATAGACAACACGTTCTCCTTGATTAAATTTACTTTTTAATAAATATTTTCTCCTACAACATCAGAGTGCAGCGCCACATTGAATACGCACTACAATGACAATAGTTTAAAGCGATTTGAAGCATGTTTTATATATGTTTTGGGGCGGGGGGGCAGAGCTTTGTGACGTCATATTTGAAGGGGGTGGTCTGACTTTTTGTGACGCCGTGTGACGAGGGGGGGGGGTCAAAAATCATCCAAAATCGCGTGATTTTCACTGGAACCAACTCTCACTGCAGCACACAGAGTAATCATCTTCACCGTGACACTTACCACTACCCCAACCCCTATCACTACACCATCCCCTGCCACTATCACTACCCCTACCACTACCCCAACCCCTACCACTACCCTAACCCCTATCACTACCCCAACCCCTACCACTACCCCTACCACAACCCCTACCACTACCCCAACATCTAACCCCTATCACTATCCTAACCACTACCACTACCCCAACACCAAACCCTATCACTACCCCTACCACTATCCCAACCCCTACCACTACACCATCCCCTACCCCTATCACTACCCCTACCACTACACCAACCCCTACCACTACACCATCCCCTACCCCTATCACTACCCCTACCACTACACCAACCCCTACCACTACACCATCCCCTACCCCTATCACTACCCCTACCACTACACCAACCCCTACCACTACACCATCCCCTACCCCTATCACTACCCCTACCACTATCCCAATCCCTACCACTACACCATCCCCTACCCCTATCACTACCCCTACCACTACACCAACCCCTACCACTACACCAACCCCTACCCCTATCACTACCCCTACCACTACACCATCCCCTACCCCTATCACTACCCCTACCACTACACCAACCCCTACCACTACACCATCCCCTACCCCTATTACTACCCCTCAACCACTCCCAGCTGTTATTTTAACCACTGTCATCTTACATACAATTTTACCATTATTGTAAAGCGCCTTGTACTATGGCCCTATATCAATCTCTATAAGATGAGAGGAGGTTTATTCTGGATGTCCGCGTTGCTCCGCTTTTCACCGCACGAGCTGTCGAGATGAAAGACGAGAGGAGTGATCGTTTGGATCGGGGCTGGAAGGACAGGAACAGGTTTTTTTTCTTGGAGACAGTTGTGGTAGAGGAGAGGGGTGGAAGATTTAAATAAGGATAACCACGAATAAACTAAACCAATTCATCAACGCACGTGAAAAGCAATATAATAAATTTAAAAAATATCAGGCGCAGCCCTGCAATGGCTTACTCACGCCCCTCCTGGTGGAAGGGCCCCCACCAGAGAGAGCTTTAGAGACCCCCTCTAGAGGGTGCTTGGCCTACTCTTCCACAGTGGCCAAGCATCTTGGAATAGGTGGGAGTATCCACTCGTTACCCAATTCACACGACCTGCCGATATACTAACTGTGCTGTGCCCATCTATACTCGGGGCTTAATTTCTAACACGGAATTTTCCAGAACGATGACGTCACATACGTTGAGTGTTTTAACCACATGGACGTTTGTATATCCCTATGAAAGACAAGTTATCTTAAGGACGAGGAAGCTACATTTAAGTGCTGTCCTTAACGACATCTGGTAACCCCGAGCGCCATTAGCGCACAATTATTGCACACCACCGCAAACTGCCCATTGTTTTTCCAGCTTCCGCGCCGGGAAATTGAACCGGCGACTTGGTTTAACCCCGTAGGAACCGTTTGACCTCTGCATCGCAAGTCCAGAGCTTCATCTTCTTGGTTCTTTCGGTAAAGTCAACGTAGAAGGGAAGTAATAAAAAAAATAAAATAAAACATAATAAAATAATTCTCACGACGTTTATTTTATTATGTTTTTTAAAAATTATTTTATTACTTCCCTTCTACGTGACTTTACCGAAAGAACCAAGAAGATGAATCCCTGCAGTCACGAAAGCTTTAAATCGAAAAAAAAGTCCAGCGCTGTTGCACCACGGCATCATCCCAAAGAGAATAACGGATTGCACTTGGCCAGCAGAAACCCCATTGAGACGACAAGTCTCTTTTTGCAGTGCTGACCTGGGTCAACGAGCGACGCCAAAGTGCAGTGGCATTTCGGGTACTCACCGTACAGAGGCAGAGGACATTAAACATGGATGCTCCACGCGGTGCGGAACACGTCACGGCCGTTAAAGGCAGGTCATACAAAATGTGCGAGCAGATGCAATCGCAGAAAGAAAAAAAAACTACCGCCACGCAAACGGAGTACAAGAAATGAAATTAATTGGAGGAGAATTCGATAACGAGCATTGGCTGTCTGCCTCTAGTCGAGTGGGATTTAAGATCACGTTGCTCACATTTAAGGCCGGGCTAGAGCTGAGCTCCTCCACTTTATATTCAAGAACTAATTCTATCTGACGTCTCCGGCAGGGTCCTTGTGCCCTTTCATGCACAAACCTCAATCTGAGTTGTGTGTTTTTGGGCTGATTGGTACTGTGGCGGCACCCCCCCCGTCGTGGAACTCCACACCGTTGGACACGAGGCCCTCAGAGAGTGGTGTTGATATCTTGGAGCCACGACTAGAAACACATCACGACGTTTCGGGCGCAATACAAGCGTCCGTCATCAGGTGGGACAACCTGCTGTGGTTGTCCCACCGGATGACGGACGCTTGTGTTGTGCCCGAAACGTCGTGAATTATTATTTTATTTCTCTTATTTTTATTATTTGTTTTTATGATTTGTTTTTACCTACGTGCCTTTACCGACAAAACCTAAGAGTATGAATCATTGCAGTCACGAATGCTTCAAATCTAGAATAGAAACACATCTTTTGTGATTTTTTTTCCCACAATTAGTTTTGTTCCTTTTTTGGCTCTTAATTTTCCATCCGGTCCTTTCTATAATATATTTATTATTTTCATGCATTGCACCCAGAGACTTTTTTTTGTGAAAGGTTCCTTCTGAGTGAAAACTATGAATATTGTAGTCAAACTTTCCGAAATAAGTACAGCATCGAGTTTATCATACGAGACTGCTCCAGAAGGAATCCACCGATGTTATAGGCAGAAGGGACACTGCTCTTGACCTCGCCTTAGATAGTACACGCACATCCCCCTGTGTAAATCCACTGCTGGATGAGGGCCTCCCCACGCTGTGCGTGGACCACGTGGGTTATTTGTCAAGGGTTGGTGAAGACGTGGAGCATAGACACGGGAGCATGAACATACAGTCCAACAATAGCTTTAGCTGCTACTGCTGCCCACAACATAGCCCCATAGCCACCTATAACAACCTGATTTTTCTTGGTGGCTGCTAACCATATAAACACCATTCAGGTTCAAACCAGCTTAGCCTTCGATATCTTATGAGATCAGGGGCATTCGCAGTGATTTGGTCATCGGCCACCTTAGATTACGAGGGTTTCAATCTACAAATACACAGTGATTGATTCCATTGTAGCAACACGACGAAAATCCTCTGAATATTAAATTCCACGACTGTAATCACTTCTGAGGTTGCAATATCTCAAAGGGAAGTGGTGCTTGAGAAGACTTTTGCGAGACGTGTTACAGTACTTTGAAAAAGTGTTGGCGCAAAAGGGGGTTTGCTTTCTGATTAGATGTCAAAAGAGTTACAGTCTTCAACTGAGTTTCCTGTTCGCGTGAACCTTCTGAATTCATTCGCCACGATTATGGCCATACACTATGAGATCTCTTTTACCAGTGGCAAAATATAATGGTAGGTTTTTACCCTTTTAACTGGTACAAAACTGACACCTTTATTCAAGGCATCATGTTTGCAATGACCACAACACAAGTAGTCAATAAAGCAAACAAAAAGAAGCAACTCTGATAAGGATAATAATATGCACTGTCCTTGAAGTTGATTGGCCCACACCCGAGACGGCTTTCTTTAGAGCCTAGTCCCCATTGGTGTAGGGCCAGATGACACCAGAAGGCGTACAACTCAAAAACAGTGCAATATCAGAGTATTGAGAGTTCGGGGTAAACATTTACACTATGAGATCTCTTTTACCAGTGGCAAAATATAATGGTAGGTTTTTACCCTTTTAACTGGTACAAAACTGACACCTTTATTCAAGGCATCATGTTTGCAATGACCACAACACAAGTAGTCAATAAAGCAAACAAAAAGAAGCAACTCTGATAAGGATAATAATATGCACTGTCCTTGAAGTTGATTGGCCCACACCCGAGACGGCTTTCTTTAGAGCCTAGTCCCCATTGTACGCCTTCTGGTGTCATCTGGCCCTACACCAATGGGGACTAGGCTCTAAAGAAAGCCGTCTCGGGTGTGGGCCAATCAACTTCAAGGACAGTGCATATTATTATCCTTATCAGAGTTGCTTCTTTTTGTTTGCTTTATTGACTACTTGTGTTGTGGTCATTGCAAACATGATGCCTTGAATAAAGGTGTCAGTTTTGTACCAGTTAAAAGGGTAAAAACCTACCATTATATTTTGCCACTGGTAAAAGAGATCTCATAGTGTAAATGTTTACCCCGAACTCTCAATACTCTGATATTGCACTGTTTTTGAGTTGTACGCCTTCTGGTGTCATCTGGCCCTACACCAATGGGGACTAGGCTCTAAAGAAAGCCGTTTCGGGTGTGGGCCAATCAACTTCAAGGACAGTGCATATTATTATCCTTATCAGAGTTGCTTCTTTTTGTTTGCTTTATTGACTACTTGTGTTGTGGTCATTGCAAACATGATGCCTTGAATAAAGGTGTCAGTTTTGTACCAGTTAAAAGGGTAAAAACCTACCATTAGATTATGGCCATCTTTCATACCGACACAAATGTCAGTGATGGCGGTGTCACAAATGTATTCATCATACGAGTCTCGATTTTTTTTTCTTTCAGAAATTGAAATACCTCTTCAACTTGTCACACGATAAAACAAAAAGTTGAAAAGTGACTCTTTATTTTTCACACGACGCTCATTCCCCGTGCCCCCGCCCCCCCCCCCGTCTATCACTGTTCGTGCTTTGTGTCATCAGCGTCATATATTCACGAATCTGTTGTTTTGTTACCTTATTATTTTGTTTCCCAATACTCCCCACTGTGGTTCTGCTATAGCTTAAACAAAACCGATAAAAGGTAACAGGCAAGTATATGTTTTAATTTAGAGATGCAATCTAATCGGTCCCAAAATATCCAAGCTATCAAAGCATCGTTGATCGGGGAATCAACACAGCATATGGGTTATTGTAGGAATACATTTTTCATTCGTATGATGACACTTACAAGTCAGATGTAGTTTTCCCTGACGCACACAGTGCTTTGTGACAATAGAGTTACCACGGTCGAACATTCAGAATGCTGGAGACACGTTACCGTGCACCCACATCGCTGCCAAATGAAAATCTTCCAAGAGGCTTGCACTCAAAAGGAAAAAAACTAGTCTTCAATAATATATTGTGTTCTATATATATACAGTATGTACATACAGTGGTTGAAATGGGTTGGTATGCGTTGATATGCCATACCATAAAACTGCAAACATGTAAACCGGCATTTTCAGAATGTTTTCCGATTCTTATACCGTGCAAAAATATTTCTGCAGATGAAGAAGGACAGTGAACATGGACTGCAGGATGAATACATGTCATTACATGCACTTTTATATTACATTTCGAGCACTTCATAAATACGTATACATTACATGTGTAGTGGTGATACGCGCTGGGTGTATATGTCGTGTGCCAGCGCGTATGTACGGGTGTGTGTGTGGTGACGCGCGCTGACGGGGAGGAGCAGGTGTCAGTGCGCGGGTGGGGGTAGTGCTGCTGATTGGCTGTGTGCCGGTGACGCGCCCAGAGGGAGTGATCGGGTAGCAGCGCGGTGTGATTGGTCGGGGAGTGGAAACACGCGCTGAGCGGAACCGGATCGTAGGGATAGCGCGTGGGGATTGGGTAACTGGGGAGCGGTGCCGACGTTGAGGTCCGCATCCGCTCCGTCTCCCGGGAAGAAGAGGTATATAAGGTGATGCACAGAGGAGCAGGAGGCAGAAGTGGAACCATCTAAGAATGAAGACGAAGGTGCAGAGATAGAGCCCGGAGAGGAGAGTAATGGAGAGTAATGGAGAGTAGAGGAGAGTAATGGAGAATAGAGGAGAGTAAGGTATAAGTGTGTAGCCAGCGAGAGAGAACGGTCTACACGAGCTGAGTAATGTATAGTGTGTAGCCAGCGAGAGAGAACGGTCTACACGAGCTGAGTAATGTATAGTGTGTAGCCAGAGAGAGAGAACGGTCTACACGAGCTGAGTGATGTATAGTGTGTAGCCAGAGAGAGAGAACGGTCTACACGAGCTGAGTGATGTATAGTGTGTAGCCAGAGAGAGAGAAAGGTCTACACGAGCCGAGTATGCATACGGTGTAGCCAGAGAGAGAGAGGAAGGTCTACACGAGCCGAGTATGCATACGGTGTAGCCAGGGAGAGAGATGCAAAGTCTACACGAGGCGAGTGGAGAGTGTAGCAGAGGCGCAGAGTCTACACGAGGCGAGAGAAGAGTGTAGCCGAGGCGCGGAGTCTACACGAGGCACAGAGAGCCAGCAGCACAGAATCCAGAGAGTCAAGAGAAGCGTAGGGTGAAGAAGAAGAGGTCACGAGTTGTACCGTTGTATGGTGACCGCATTGTGAAGAAGAGAGGCCACGCGTTGTATTGTTACAAGTCAAGATTTAATAAAAGAAGTGTGTTCCCGTCAAGGAGTTTCCTGCCGTCATTTCCAATACTTCATCTGGCGTCAGAAGTGAAACGGGCTTCCAAATATGGAGACAAGGAAGACCCGTAGGACCCACGGGATTGACCGCGAGGAAGACCTGGACGACTCGGGGCCGCTGGTGGCGGGGGGTGAGGAAGAGGACTTGCCCACGCTACAGGGTCCGTCGACGGCGCCGGCCGAGCGACCGGGGACCGACGCCGGGCTTCGTGAGGCGCACTCCCGACTGGCGGAGCTGCTGCTCGCCGCCGCGTCCATCTTGGCGGAGATCAGCTCGTCGGGAGGAGCGGGGACGGTGGGGGACATTTTACAAGGTCGCCCCGCAGATTCCCGCCAAAACGAATGGGGGATTCCCGCCATTGCGCCTGGGCCTACTTTTGGCGGGAACGGCGAGCGCCACGTGGTGGTGGGTTCCCAAGCGCGCGCATCGACGTCATCAGCGCGCGAGGGGGTCCGCCATCTTACGTCTGCTGCTGGAGCCGCCATCTTAGACACCGACGGACAGGCGGAGAGGAACCACGAGGCGGATGACTTCATTTTTCAGCAGCGCCTGCCCACGTTGTCAGCCTTCAAGGCGGAAGGCGGAGACTGGGGCCAATTTCAGCGAAGGTTTTTGGCGCATCAAGAGATGTCAGCGTGGTCCGATGCTACGGCGCTGCGGGCATTGCCCGCCATGCTGGACGACGATGCGCTCGCGGCCTTCAGGGCTGCACGGAAGTCGGACCGCTCCACGCTGAAGGATGCGCTGGGTTTGTTGGCCAGGGTCTACGGACCTCCCTCTACGTGCCGCCATCAGTTCTACGCAAGACGGAAAGCGGCCACGGAGACCGCGCTGGCCTATCGCACGGCGTTGCTGGCTCTTGCTGATGCGGCGTTCCCTCGGATGGACGAGGAGGGCCAAGACGCGATGGTTTTGGAGCAGCTGCTCAAGTTGGCGCAGGACCTGGGGGTCCCTATCAACACAGCTGACGAGATTGATATTTCTTCTTTGAGAGTCGCCACGAGTATTCAAGCGCACGAGGCCCTACAACGGAAGCAAGGCGTTGGTTGCAACGCTGCTGTCGTCGCAGCCCCGGGTTTGGTGGTCGCCGAACCCCAAGTCGTCAGCCCACGAGAGGAGGCGTTCGCCACGGGACGACCAGGGGACTGGAGGCCGGGGGCCCGGTCGCCTCTGCGATCGGGCCGAAAGTCGGAGCAACCAAGATCTACTCCGACCCTCGTCACGTGCTATAACTGCGGCCTCCGGGGCCACGTGGCGTCCGGGTGCCGCGCTCCGCGGCAGCGCGCCATGGGAGCTCGGCTGGACGACGACCGAGAGCCCAAGTCATCTCTACAATCCCCGGCAAGTCGCGGCACCTCACACGCTCGGCCTGTTTATTCGGCACACATGGGACGCCGCGTTGCGGCGGAGGAGGGCCGGTTAAGGTTCGGGGGTTCGGTTCGGCGAGGGGGGTTCGGCCGGGACCAGGGAGACATTGAATGGGCGGAATTGGGGCATAGAATTGTGGCTGCTTCGGCGGGTTCGTCCGTTGTTACGGGATCTATTGATGGGGTTGAGATTAGGGTGTTAGTGGACACGGGGGCATTGGCAACTATTATATCGGACCTCATTTATAATATTCTTCCAGTCCAATGTCGTCCGCTGCTTCCAGTGGATGTGCCATTTTACGCCGCTAATGGGGGATCGTTGGGCATTATCGGTCAGGTTAGGGCGTCCATTTGCATTGGAGATATCAAATTGTCGGGACCCGTTTTCGTTTCGTCTTCTTTGGCAGTTCCGTGTCTTTTGGGCACTGATTTTTTGGCTAAAATGCCTATTAAAATTCTTATCGATCAACGATGCATTGAACTGCCATCGGGTCGCCGGATTTCATTTTTGACGGGCCCTACTGACATTCGGACGGCGTGCGCTACGATACAAGCGGTGGCGACGCAGACAGTGCAAGTGCCCCCGGGTTCACAGATGTTGATTCCCCTCCGGTTGCGGAAACCATGGGTGAGGGAGGCTTCGGGACAGAGTATGCTTTTGGGTCCTTCTAACAAGGCTGTCGGGGGTCTTGATTTATCGGTGGCTCACACTTTGGTGCGGGCTGACAGGGATCCGTTTGTGATGGTTTTGAACGCGGGGTCGCGACCAGCTGTCATTCCGCAGGGCACCGTGCTGGCTCACGCGGCGCAGGTCCCTGGGGATGATGGGTTGGTTGCGCAGGTGGGCTCGAGCCCCGCGCGGAACGTTGAGCCAAGGGAAGACCTTGAGTGGGTCCATTCGCTATGTGCCGCCTCGGACGATTTGTCGGCGGCGCAGTTGGGTGCGCTGCGCGAGTTGCTCATTAAATTCTCTGATGTATTCAGTAAACATAAGTATGACATTGGGTGCACGGATTTGTTGCACCATCACATTGAAACGGGCGATGCGGCGCCAGTCAGGCTAAATCCCTTCCGACTGAGTCCCGTGGAGAAGGAACATGTTCAGTCGGCTGTTAACGATATGCTAGAAGCCGATATTATTTCGCCCTCCTCTAGCCCGTGGGGAGCGCCTATTGTGCTGGTTAAGAAGCAGGACGGGTCCCTGCGATTCTGCGTTGATTTCCGTCGCCTGAATAAGATCTCTGTGGCTGACGCGTATCCGCTCCCCAGGATGGATGAGTCCCTCGATGCATTGTCTGGTGCGCGATATTTTTCGACTCTTGATTTGTTATCGGGGTTTTGGCAGTTGCCGCTCGACGAAGAGTCGAAACCTAAGACAGCATTTCGGACTCCAGGGGGGCTGTTCCAGTTTAACCGGTTACCCATGGGACTTCACTCCTCTCCAGCGACGTTTCAGCGACTTATGGAGCTGGTTTTGTCGGGCTTGCAGTGGGATACATGCTTGATTTATATGGACGATGTCATTGTTTTCAGTAAAACGTTTGAAGAACACCTCCGGCGATTGAGAGGGGTGTTCTTGCGAATGCGATCGGCTAAGTTGAAATTTAAACCGGCCAAATGTCACCTCCTTCGTAGGTCCGTTAGATACTTGGGTCACATTGTCGATTCTTCGGGGATCTCCACCGATCCCGCGAAGACGGATTGTGTCGGTTCGTGGCCGACACCTACGTCCGTTTCCGACGTGCGTAGTTTCATCGGGTTTGCTTCTTATTATCGGCGGTTCGTTGAGCACTTCGCCACTATTGCAAAACCCTTGCACGCTCTAACGGCGAAGGGAGTGAAGTTCAAATGGGGACCGGAGGAGGAGGCCGCGTTTCGCTCCCTCCGGGACGCCTTGGTGGGTGCCCCACCCTTGTGTTATCCCGATTTTGCCAGTCCCTTTTTGCTGGACACGGATGCTAGCAACACGGGCATTGGGGGGGTGCTATCCCAAGTCGTTGGGGGTGTCGAAAGAGTTGTCGCCTACGGGAGTAGGGTGTTGTCTCCGGCGGAGCAGCGCTACTGTGTCACCCGTCGCGAGCTGCTTGCCATTGTTTTTTTTGTGCAGCAGTTTAGGCCATATCTCTATGGTCGTCACTTTACAGTCCGAACGGACCACGCGGCGCTACAGTATTCATTGAGGGTCGCCCAGCCCTCGGGCCAGTTGTCGCGTTGGTTGGAAGTCCTCCAGGACTATCAGTTTACGACTACGTACCGTAAGGGGTTGCGACACACAAATGCCGATTGCTTGTCGCGGTTGTTGCCTTGTGATGAATGCGCGTGTTTGTCGGGATCGGCGCGCTGTAAACCGACGCTTGCGGGGGAGATGGGGGCACTGGCTGCGACAGCGGGCGCACCGATCGGGGATGATTCCACTGCCTCTCAGGGTCGGGACTCGCTGCTCTCGCTGTCGCTCGGCGAATGGGGCCGCCTCCAGATGGCGGACAGCTCGCTGCTATCATTGCGCCGCAAGGTTGGGGGTCCCGAGGGGGACCAGGAGCGTACCGGCTCCTATGTACTTGAGCAGGGCGTGTTATTGAGATGGGACAGTTTGTCCCGGTGGAACGCACTCATGGTGCCTTCCGCTGTGAGGGGGAGGGTTGTCTTGGCGGCACACGAACGCCTCTTGCACTTGGGAGTTAACAAGACGCTTGCCCTGCTTCAGCGTGACTATTACTGGCCGGGAATGGGAAGTGATGTGGTACATATTCTGAAGGGGTGCGTTGAGTGCGCCAGGCGTAAACCACCGGCCGTGGCAGCTAATCCACCGCTGCAATCTATTCAGGTCTCGCGTACCAACGAGCTCGTTGCACTCGATATTTTGGGGCCCTTCCCAGTCACGCCGAGAGGGAATAAATATTTGTTAGTGGGGGTCGAATACTTTACCCGATGGCCTATGGCGTGGCCTCTCGCTAACCAGTCGGCAGCGGCTGTGACGGATGCCTTCGTCCAGGGCTATGTCCTGGACAAGGGGGCTCCCGAACGCCTGCTGACCGACCAAGGTAAAAATTTTTCCAGTAAATTGTTGCAAGAGGTGTGCGATCTGTTGGGTACCAAGAAGGTGCGTACCTCCCCGTACCACCCGCAGACTGACGGGATGGTGGAGAGACTCCACAAAACTTTGACTTCCATGCTGTGCCAGCAGGTGTGCGAGGCACATGTAGATTGGGACCTGCAGGTCCCGGGAGTCCTTGCCGCGTATAGAATGGCCCCCCATGCAGCTACGGGGTTTTCCCCATTCTATTTGATGTACGGTCGGGAAGCTGACCCGCCAATGGAAACGCAACTTGGCCTGTCCGCTCCACGAACTAATTCTAATTTGGCAGAACATATTAAGTTTAATATTCACAAGCTGACAGAGGCGAGGGAGGCCGCACGGCTTAATTCGCGGGCTCGCCAAATTGCTAATGAACGGTTGCGGGCACGGAAGGTGTCCATGCACGAATGGAAACCAGGTGACAGGGCCTGGCTGCATTGCCCTCAGGCACCCTTGGCTACGTCGCCTAAATTGTTGAGACCGTGGAGGGGACCCGTGGAGGTCGTGCGCGTTGCACGGCCCCAGTGCGTTCAGATAAAGTGGGGAAAGCGCCGTTGGTACGTTCACCCCTCCCGACTGAAACCGTTCTCGCCTCCATATGGCCTCCCCTTGTGTCGTGATGGCCGGGCGTGTGACGTGACCGGCGACCCAGAGGGGGAAATGTCTCTGCCTGATCCACACGTATTTTCGCCTGATCTGCTCCCAGGTGTCTCGGAACTGACGGCTGCCGATCACCGGCGGCCGGATCTCCGCGGCGGGGCCGGCCCTTTCAGGCCCGTTCCGCGCCGTCTGGAGCAGCCGGAACCGCCGGACGGTCGTCAGTGTCCCGCCCCATACGATGGACCAGCCAGACGGACTCGCGCCAGGTCGTGCTACTTTGCATGACCTGCCTCGTGAGGAGTCGGGGCAGTTGGAGCGCCTCGTCACTGCGTGTAGTCGCAGGGACGTGGGGCGCGTTCGTTTTCGAATTTGCTCGTATCGTGTTATTGTTGACTTTTCGTGTTCTTTGTCAATCTGTACATAGTTATTCTTGTTGTTGTTGTTGTTGTGTTGTGTTACGGGGCACACTCGGGGGGTTACGGGGTTTTTTTTTTTTGGTGGTTGTCGTTTTATCATCGCGGTTGGTTGTTGTTAGCAGCCGGGCCGGCTGCGAGCTATGTGGGAGGGGGTGATGTAGTGGTGATACGCGCTGGGTGTATATGTCGTGTGCCAGCGCGTATGTACGGGTGTGTGTGTGGTGACGCGCGCTGACGGGGAGGAGCAGGCGTCAGTGCGCGGGTGGGGGTAGTGCTGCTGATTGGCTGTGTGCCGGTGACGCGCCCAGAGGGAGTGATCGGGTAGCAGCGCGGTGTGATTGGTCGGGGAGTGGAAACACGCGCTGAGCGGAACCGGATCGTAGGGATAGCGCGTGGGGATTGGGTAACTGGGGAGCGGTGCCGACGTTGAGGTCCGCATCCGCTCCGTCTCCCGGGAAGAAGAGGTATATAAGGTGATGCACAGAGGAGCAGGAGGCAGAAGTGGAACCATCTAAGAATGAAGACGAAGGTGCAGAGATAGAGCCCGGAGAGGAGAGTAATGGAGAGTAATGGAGAGTAGAGGAGAGTAATAGAGAATAGAGGAGAGTAAGGTATAAGTGTGTAGCCAGCGAGAAAGAACGGTCTACACGAGCTGAGTAATGTATAGTGTGTAGCCAGCGAGAGAGAACGGTCTACACGAGCTGAGTAATGTATAGTGTGTAGCCAGAGAGAGAGAACGGTCTACACGAGCTGAGTGATGTATAGTGTGTAGCCAGAGAGAGAGAACGGTCTACACGAGCTGAGTGATGTATAGTGTGTAGCCAGAGAGAGAGAAAGGTCTACACGAGCCGAGTATGCATACGGTGTAGCCAGAGAGAGAGAGGAAGGTCTACACGAGCCGAGTATGCATACGGTGTAGCCAGGGAGAGAGATGCAAAGTCTACACGAGGCGAGTGGAGAGTGTAGCAGAGGCGCAGAGTCTACACGAGGCGAGAGAAGAGTGTAGCCGAGGCGCGGAGTCTACACGAGGCACAGAGAGCCAGCAGCACAGAATCCAGAGAGTCAAGAGAAGCGTAGGGTGAAGAAGAAGAGGTCACGAGTTGTACCGTTGTATGGTGACCGCATTGTGAAGAAGAGAGGCCACGCGTTGTATTGTTACAAGTCAAGATTTAATAAAAGAAGTGTGTTCCCGTCAAGGAGTTTCCTGCCGTCATTTCCAATACTTCACATGTAAAAACGTAACTATTTTTTTTATTTTACCAGGTAAGGCCCACTGATCTATTTAGCTATTTTTTTTAGAAGCGACCTGACCACAAATGATAGCTCAACGAAGTGGTTAATCACGTGGAAATCTTTAGCAAGCAAATAATAAGTGGGGGAGGGAAAAACCGGAGTTCCCTGAGAATAATCCACGCGAATACAGAGAGAACGTCCAAACTCCAAGCGTACAAGAGCCAGGGTCGGAATCGAACCCGCGACTTTCTGTGTACCTGACGAAGTAGTCAATGTTGAACAAATCTAGTCCTAAATTTCGATTTAAAGCTTTCGTGACTGCAGAGATTCATCTTCTTGGTTCTTTCGGTAAAGTCACGTAAAAGGGAAGTAATACGAAAAAAAACATGATAAAATAATTCTCACGACGTTTCGGCCACAACGCAAGCAGCCGTCCTCAGGTGAAAACCAGGTCTGTCGAGGCGACAGCGTCTTAATGAAACAGCACACGTGCTTGGAGCATATATATAAGCTGGGTTGGAAGGGGGGGAAAGGGCGCCTTGACAAAATAATTTGCATATCAAGAGGAATCATTATCTGCTCACTATTGTCATGTTAGCTGTATATTTCATATAGAGTAAGGATCTTACACGTTTATTACCAATATATTAGTTCTCCATGGGCTGGGGAGATATTTAGCTGGGGAGATTTTGGATCGATGAAGAACGTTGCAAATAACTGACATTGCCACGCCTTTTGCTCCAGTCCTTTGTCTTTACAACCCTCTAGACAAAGGAATATATATGTATGTATATCATGTAAATAAATAAAAGGTATAAAGTTTAGGTAAGATAATAAACAGCAGGGTTCGCATTTTTTTCTTACCTTAATGGTTAGCTCCAATTTGTACCTGCCAAGATGTTGCAACATAAACACTTGTTAGCAATAAGTGTTTGCCTTTTATAAAACAACACGTTGCCATTTATTGTAAAACAAATGCATGAGTTGGCACCGTAATTGTTTTCATTACAATGATTTATCAAATTAGCTGTGCTTTGCATTTATTTGCCCACGCATCCTTTGCAATATTCGGTTTTCTTAAATAAAACGCTCGTTAAGGCTGCGTGCTCGCACATCTCCGAGCGCGCTGCTTAAATAATTAAACATGCATCACTGGCATCGACTTTTTGTTATTGTTGTTGTTTCGCATTGTGCATCCACGACGGGCCACACGTACGCACGCACGCAGTGCGCGTAAAGTGACGCATCGCTCCAAACGTGTGACTCTCAAGGAACAAGTGTTAAGAAGATGCAGCGAGTGGACGAGCGCTCGTTTCTTCGCTCGGCAGCAGATTGCGGTGCATGGCAAGCGCCGCCTAAAAGTCAATATGCAATCACGGCCACCACTGGGTTCTCATTTCAGGCTGTGGCAACCTGGGACCAGAGCCCCGTTCAGGGCGAGCGGGCCAATTGAATGAATTGGAACATCCAGCCCTGTAGACTGGAAAGGAATATCCTGTCAATGGTCTGGGAGTGCTCTGCAACTGGCTGACCTGCCATCACTTGACCTTTCAAACCCATGTTTGGGGCCATTCAGAAATCCATCCACACACTCCGAAGCCCTCGTTGGTCCACGTGACTTCCACTGAAGAATTCGGATTAAACTGCGAGCCCACCTGTGTGATTTGCAATATTCCAAGCCACTCTTTGGCAAAGAGGTCAAACATGCCTGGCTTATCACTTAAAAATCAAGCGCTCCACCTTCTAAGATAAAGAAAGCTTCAGTGCATTTCAAGAAAACCTCTTTGCACTAAATTTGAAATGCACTGCAAACAACTGAGAATTTAAGTACAATTATAATGTTTAACAGTGATACAACGGAATCACACTATTCGTTTGTTGAATGGATTATGGTTCAATGCCATCCAACGTTACAACACTCATTTTCAAACAATGGAAACCCTTATTCGACTCTCCAATTGATGGCTTCACACATTATATCCTGGTACGACAAAAACAAAAACCACACGTTTAATGCATATTCCTTAAAGTGACGATTTAGTATCTTCCTGGAAATGTATAATAAAATATTTAAATGTTTACACTTTGTCTTGAATGCCGTGGAACTGTCAATTTCTTTCAGCAGAAAACTAAAGTTTCATTTCTTTAAAAAAAATCTAAAATTTATAGCTAAACAAAAAAAAAATTCTTGCTCGCTTGAGCATTGAGACAACGATCATCATAAGTCAGTAATGGAAATTCCACATTCCTATGTCAGGGGCGAGTCTATGGTTAGTTTGTTGTCCTTGCCCCACACCTCCGATTAGCACGGTTGGCTTCATATGGTGCGAAAGAAGTTCAACATACATACATACATATCCATAGGATGGCCACTGTTAACTTCACCACAAACTTGTACCTATTTTATCAACCTCAGAAAAATGATGGACTGGGCCAACCCCCATATCCGGGATGTGATCTCGTAATCTTCTGATTGTGAGCCGCTCGCTCTACAGCAGAGCCACTTGTCTAAACACGAGAGCACGACATTCAATAATTTGTTCATAAAATAAAAGAAAAGCCGTCCTGCAGGGAATTTCCTTTGAAATGTTTATTTTATTTAATCTTGTGCTAACCAAAAGGAAACAAATGATTTATAAGGTAACTTAAAAAAATGTACGTACGTCTGAACTTCTTTCTCACCGTACGTAGCCAACCGTGCTAATTAATCGGAGGCGTGCGTTGTGTGTAGTTATGTAATGTGGACACCCGTTACAACGCGTCGCGTGAGAAATCAAATCCCTTCGTCTATTCAACTGTGAATTTAGTGGCGGAGCAATGTTGTTAACCCAGGCCTTGGAGCCTCACCCACCACCAATCTGCGCTGACCCAGCGTGGTAAAGTATGGTCAAACAACCCCTTACGCAGCATGGAGAGGCTCTGACACAGGGCTCTAAAATAACCTTTTTTTTTTACTAATCCTTACACCATAATTTTCGTTAAAAAAATTGGCCGAGTTAGACAAAGCTGAAAAAAACACTGGAGGGTGAAAAATGTCAAATTTCGCCCAACACTGTTAACCACAAAGCTAATTTGTGCATAAAAAATGTGTGGACGAGAGGAATGTAACATCTCTTCGACTGGGAATCGCCACACAGCAGCTTCAGCCAAGGTGAAATTTGTGTGCAATAACTCCTCGTTAAATATTAATGTCGCTGTCGTGGCGAGATATTCACTCCCTTGCCTGTATGCAGGACCTCGTGGGTTCGATGTCAATCCTGACCATGCCTGTATATTTGAAGTTCACGTGTTCTCTCCCCGTGGTGGTCATTTTGATCTTTCTCTGGGTTATGAAGTTTTGCCCTCCACAATTCTAAACAACGCGCATTTAGATTATTTGGCTGCAACTACAAATTCCCACGTGTAATGATACAAGCCAATTCGATGAGCTATCGTGTGTGGCCAGGTCGCCTCTGAAAAGTAGCTGACAGCTAAGTGGGTTTTACCTGTTAAATAAATTAGTTTAGTCCGTGTCCCCTTTGGTGGCAATAATTGTGTTGCAGTGTGCTTGTTTTAATGCAATTCATGAGTTAAAGCTGTGAGGGCATTTAGATGGAATGACTTTCCAAAGAAATCTCACTGGTGATGTATTGGCTGCTATGGCCACTTAATACACATTGTTAATAATTGTTTTAAGGGAGGGAATGGTGGCACAAAGGGTCTTGCGTTGCATTTTTACGAACCTGAAAACTTGAATTGGAATCCCAGCCATGGCTACCATCAGTGGTGAGTGATGTTGGAACTGGTCCTAGCCACTTGTAACCCTCCACCAAACTGCAATGACCAGCATGGTGAAGTATGGTTAAACAATCTCCGTGACTGGCATGCTGTGAGGAGGCATTCATCCACCATGGGATTTACAAACAAAAAACAATAACATATAAGGCTACTTAGCCCTTTAAATTACGAATACAATTACAAATGACAGTTTAAAAAGTAAATGACGGAGGCATTAGATGGGTAATGGATTTACAAAACTTGGAGGCAATGAGATGACAAGAAAAGCCTTGCTATAGCAGTCGATGTATTGAAAAATAGAAACTTGAAACAAAATTCAATACTTTGCAGTGCTTTGTCAAGTCACTGCTGGTCATCGGACTCGTTTGACCATACTTCACCACTCTTGCCAGTGAAAGTTAGCCGTGGCTGGGAATCAAAGGTGCATTTGAAAAATGTTGATGCTCCTACTGATGCGCCTGCTGTTGTGGAGTGACTCATGCAGCCAGCTATGGCTACAGGGTTTGGTGGTACATGTTGTTTATGTCGTTTATTGTGAAATTTCGGTCACAGTTCCTATGATCACTGTTACATTGCATGTTTTTTTTTTTGTTGCGGTTGCACCCGATTCAAGAGCCAAATGGCTCACAGGACTACACCAAATAAATGAAACTGAAATGAAACTGAAATGAAACCCAGGTTATCGGGTTTTCATGGACCCGATTTGAAATTGCTATATCTCTGCAACCACGAACCGCCCATGAATGAAACGCTTACCACTTAGAGGGCGGGGCATAGAGAGGGCGGGGCATAGAGAGGGCGGGGCATAGAGAGGGCGGGGCATAGAGAGGGCGGGGCATATAGAGGGCGGGGCATAGAGAGGGCGGGGCATAGAGAGGGCGGGGCATAGAGAGGGCGGGGCATAGAGTTTCAAATAATTACCGCTCGATGCCTCTCCCAGCGCACAAACAGCCCTCTAGCCTCAGTCATTCGCAAGACGGTGACCCGGCAACACAAGGGGTGTTTTGCGTTCAGCAGTTCAGCAAGACTGAATCCGTAATTGCGGTGCAGCGTGCGTTTCAACGGCGTTTTGGCATTGATCTGCCAATGTCAAAGAGCATTCGTCATTGGTACCGACAATTTGAGGAAACAGGCTGTTGATGTAAGGGGAAGAGCACGGGGCGACCACGCAGCTCAGGGGAAAACGTGAGAAGAGAGGCGTTTGGGACGAATTCAACTGTCGTCTCGATGTTGTCCGTACAGCAGGTGGAGGGCACATAGAGCATTTGTAAAATGGTTTGTAAAACTTGATAACTCATTAAACCGTTTGTAACTTTTTGTGTAATTGTAACATCTTGCCATCGTGAAATAAATTGCTTTGAAATTGGGTCCCTCTTTTTTAAACACCCTGTACATTAGACAAACTAAAGTTTTCCTCCTTAAACATTAAAATGTGAGAAAATCTGATATTATTGTTTACTGAAAGATATCAACGTGGTTTGTAAGATACTTTACGTCGCAAATGAAAGCAGCGCACCAACATTGACTATTAACCTTAAAAACAGTTTCTTAAGTAAATATGAAACGTAAAGAAGGGTGGGAGCATACATCACTGGGCAGTTAGGATCGTTCGCTGTCAATTATACTCTGTAATAGTTTTAACTTGGTTTTACGAAGTGCTTTTACGCTGCCTGGAGCCGAGTAATTGATGTATAATGGTCGCAGTTCATAAAGCCGGCTGTGACTCTGGTTACACACAATCGCATTTGTGAACCCCGTGGGATAAAGGCGCGGATATGCCGCTTATTCCGATAAAGTCGTCAACGTTGAACCAAAAAAAATCTACAGGCGGACAAATTTTATCAGAGACATTTTGCACGTAATTTTACGATGCAGTGTCTTGAAAAAAAGACTTAAATGTTTGACATTAACATTTTTTTTTTACATTCAAGGTAAACAAATATTAAGCACGCGCGCAGAGAACGGTGGTGCTGTTTCAAAACGAACTCACGAGCGGAATACAACAAATATTTCGG
The DNA here is from genome assembly GCF_964198595.1 of Lampetra fluviatilis. Lineage (NCBI taxonomy): Eukaryota > Metazoa > Chordata > Hyperoartia > Petromyzontiformes > Petromyzontidae > Lampetra > Lampetra fluviatilis. Next base: position 6,646,494 of record NC_136294.1, read on the forward strand.
GGCATGTCTGTCAAGAAAATCCAAAATGTTATAGAACTGTGATAGAGAAAATGGAGACGTTTCTCTTTTTGGCGAACGATCTCGGCCGTTCGAGAGTTCCCAACCGTCAAGGCCAGGCTGCCAGCTGCCAACCGAAGCCGAATAATCGCGGCGTTGAGTGAAAATAGAAATTGATCGTACCGGAGGGAAAACAGGTCGACCAAGCTTTTGTTTATTTCAAAGTGTGACCATTTAACGCCAGATGCTAGGGAGCCATGGCATATTCGCTCAAAGAAAGCTAATCCTAATTGTTCTCACGGTCGCTGAAAAAAACACAATGCAGCCCATTGGCTAAATCTGCAGTCTTGTCATAACGACTATCAACTTGGCTTATTGCACCAGGAGGTGCAACACGATTCGCTGCTGTTATGCAGCTTGACTGGGAATTACAATAGGCACAGCTGCAAAAGATAATTAAAATAACATTTGGCCGACTGAAAAACTGAGTGAAGTAAAGTGTTAATGTTTGCAATACATATTTTAATATGTAATCACACGTTTTAGGGGTGTTGTTTCCGATTAAATTATCGTTTTGGAATAATGGAAAAATGTGAAGTCTCAGGATATGCGACCTCACATCCATGACGTAACATCTATACTTTTCCTGATAATGCAAACGATCCAAACATCTGAATATTAAACAAAATATTAGAAGCTGTCTCTAAAATTTCGCAAATCTCAAATGTTTTCATCCAAAACTCATCTCTATTATTAGGCAGTAAAAAATAGTGCATTTGCCCACCCATAAGGAATGGGATTGGATCTCTAGCCACGGTCATGTCACATTGATGAGCGTGTCCTGTGGGGAATGCAATGTACGTTTCTTCTGCCCACGCTGATGTGGCTACCTGCAAGAGCAGGAATCCAATATGTTACAACAACAACAGCAGCAGCAGCAGCTGCTGTAGACTTGAGGGTCATCCACAGTCCATTCTCCACACTGACCGATCCACACTCCATCCACTCGCAGATTACAAATAAGCAACCCCCCCCCCCCGCTCGCCACTGTTGGCCCACGAGGCCTGCAATTGCCAATAAATCCTTATCCTCCAGCTCCTATGAGATATCCAACAACACATGTCAACCCCACCTGTGTTGCAGTTGTTGTATGCCGCTGTGCGGTGCGTGCGCGCGCGTGTGTGTGTGTGCGCGCGCGCGTTTTCAGAAAGGTGCTAATGGGAGATTGCACTCGTGGGTGATCAGGCATCAGCATATCAGGTACGCGGTGCTTTGGCAGCCTTTGCTGATTTTTTTTTTATCACGCAGTGATTTAATTTGCATTTGATTCAACTACACCCGTTCCCTATTGCTCGCCCACAACAAGTAGAGGAAAGGCACACTTTTATGTCCTTTTATGAGATTTTAGGCTGCTGCTTGGCATGCTATAATACGACTTTATAGTATCTGTGGATGTTATGGGCTAAATATTGATCCTTTTTGTTGCCTATAAAAAAGTGATTTCTTGCACCAAATAAGCGTTGGAGGGCAGCGAGTAGCTCCTGTTTACAGTCCTGAGACAGCGGTGGAAATTCCACATTCCAATGTTGACTTCCCCACAAAGTGGTACTCATTTTTATCGACCCCCCCGGCGGGAAGCATGATGGGCTGAGTCAGCTCCCAGACAACATTTTGAACCTGCAACCTTCCAAATTTTGAGCTGTTCACTTTACCACTGAGCCACCTGCCCCAGCTCATACGAGAGGTAGCCGTGCTGTCTAAACAATTCACCGCACCCCACGGAGATTCCATTTGTTATTTTACCAGGTAAGGCCCACCGGGCTATGTTGCTCGTTTTCAGAAGCGGCCTGGGCCACACATGATAGCTCAACGTAGTGGATTATCACGTGCACATTTATAGCAGCAAAAAACTCTAAACGCGTGCTGATTTTAAATGTGGAGGGAAAAACCGGATGACCCGGCCAAAAAAATCCACGCGACCACGGGGAGAACATGCAACCCATGATCTCCTGTATACCGGGCGAGATAGTTAACATCTTGCCACGGCGGGGCCCAATTGCTGTGATTCCGGGTCATATTCTATTCATAAATCTGTTTTTTTACTTTTTGATGGGTGTAGTGGCCACTTGTGGCTGCCAAGGGTCACGTAAACCCATTACATACAACTCACGTGAACTGAAACACATCGACTCATACGCACGGAATTCGTTTGTACTCTATGCCTTTGAGCTGAAGAATCGATATAACACTCAACGAAGGGATGCAACACATCTCGTCTTGATATGCACTACAGATGCAATTAACAAACGAAAAATACATTGGCTTCATTTGTCTTAGAAAATATATATCCGTGTAATTTGATAATGAATTTTTAATCAACCCGAGGCATTGTTATCACGCCCTGTAACGAACGAAACTATGCATTTCACATGAGCACACTTTGTTTTTAAGGTTCTATTTTAAGGAGTACCGGAAACAAATAATGAAACAAAATCTAAAATAACTCATCTGGCAAATGAATGAGGTTGAAGCTCATCATTGGCGTGCACTCTCCGTGCAAGGCGTTTTGTTTTTAGGAACAATTGGTGCGGTGCAAAAGAAATAAAAAAAGAACACGGGCAAGTGGTAATGAGCTAATTATTCACAAGCCGTAGCGAAACTTGAACGTCAGTGCTGCACACTGCAGGCACAAGGGGCTATATATGGAACGTGGCTTTCTGAGGCCACATGGGTTTACCCTCAGCTTTGGTGTGATAATTACAGCAGTACCTATGCAGGACACCGCTGATATAATGAAGAGATTGAAAGGAAATATAACGTGTGGTTGAGATTTAATTGGGAAAGAGACTGTAGCGGGTGGAATATTCCATATTATAGATGTGAAATATGCACCTAATTATGACTCTGCACAGACCTATTTCGTGTGACAATACTGAACTATCAGGGTGCTGCAAGGTTAACCTGCTGTTCCTTTTGTTCGAATTAACCGCAAAAAAAATTGTCAGCATCCCTGCCGAAAGTATTGCGGCGTGCCTGTGGCTACATCGAGCAACCCCTGGGTGAAGTGACATCACGGTAGCGCCAAGTAGCCGGGGGTTTGGCAAGATCCCTGGCAACGTGGAAAGTTGGGGGGGACAACGTTGATCCAACGGTTCCAACGTTGGCGTATTTACTGGGGATGGCGGTGAATCAAGGTGTTTGCCCTGTGATGTGGGGTGGCAGCGTTGGTGTGTTGACGTTGCTCGTGAAAAAATAACACGCCGGAGCAGTTCATCCTTAAAGGAGGCTGCCCGTGCGATTTGGTGCTACGCATCCCTCACGTGGCAGTGTGAGCGAATGGTGCAAATGGGTTGTACGTGGACATGAGTCAGCGCGTTGCGATGTGGGATGATGTGAAAGTAGATATCCTAAAATAACCTAGAGAATCCTATCCTTCTGGCATTAAGTCGTTTCAACACCAATGGTACAAATGTGCATGCGCTGCAGGAGAATGCCTTGAAAATAAGCTCAATTTCATTCACTCGACTTAACCTTAATATTGCATGCAACTAATAGCGCAGGTCAACGCCACCATTGCATGTGTACAGGCATTGTCTGTTTCGACAAAGGAACAATCCAACTGGAGGTAAAATATGTGACCATGCTACCACTACGCTGGGCCATTGGATTTATGAAGTTAACCCAACGAGTGCACCACTCGCGTTTATGCGATATGCGGGCTATCATTGACCTCATTCAAATGGTTAGCAAACGTGGTGGGCTTGGACGGCACATCGTCACCTGGAAGGCGATGAAGGTCGCAGGTCAAGAATAATCACGGAGTGGCATCCAAGAAGTGGCATCCACCGAGGAGACGGAGCAACGAAATCAGCACGTGCAGGCACTCAGGTGGAGGATGACATCGCACGAACCGTGGTTGGCTACGTACGGTGCGAAAAAAAGAAATTTAACATGCATACATATGGTGGCACATTTGGTGAGTCATATGCAGCAGTGGATTGATTTAGTACGAACCAGGCTCGCTTCTTCAGAACCGCTTCCTGTGTTTAGTTTGTTTTGTTGCCCTTCCCCCCCGCCGCACCTCCGATTACCACGGTGGGTTACGTACGGTGCGAAAGAAGTTCAACATGCATACACACAAGGCCATCGATGGTTTGGCAATGAAACGCGGCGACGCCTAGGAGAGGATTTTAATCAGCTCAGAGCTAAGGTGCCTCGTTGTGATGGAGTACATCCGCAACCCACTGATTGGCAGTTCGGATTTGTGGCTCACACAGAGATGGAGACATCACGTATAGTTAGACACCCAGCTTCAGCGCTACGAGGGGCCTACAGGGCACAGTGCAGGGAGAAGGCTGCTTCCCCATCAGTGTGGAGTTTGAACATTACCCCAGGTGCACGGAGTTATCTCCAGGAATTTAATTGTTCTCCCACATAAATATATATATCTGAGAAAGGCATTGGGGAAAACATTTAAAGATGAGAAGAAAAAAAAACAGAAAATATTTCGTTCGTGATAATGTAGCCACAACATGCCACATCTTGGCTTTCCACACCTAAATATTATCTTATTATTACTGACTTGCAATTCTGTCCAAGCTTCTAGATACCTTTTACGAATTGCCTCCATTTACAATAAATAAGGACTGCATTATTTATGAACCTATTGCTTCTCCCTTCAAGCACGATTTTGCGGGAATACAATTAAGTGGCCCAACAAGCGAGCTCATATCTCTCTGGTAAGTAGCTTGCTGTATGGGGCAAGCAGTGGACAAGGCGAGCCAACGCTGCTCACGAAATACTCCCAACAATATAACTCTAAAATACACGTGGGCTGTAGGCCACATCCCTCCGCCAATTAAACTTCAAACGAAGAAAATGTTTAATCTTGCAAATTGCCTCCTCTTTCTTTGAATGCGAGCTGATTTGACCCCTGATGCTTAAAATATCACAAGCGTTCGCAACATTTTGCTCAGTGATATTATTATCATGCGTGCTACTGCGTGTGGCGTGCCATACTTCACCACTTTCAGTTGGTGGGTCAAGTTGTAGTGCATACACGTGGGAGCGTGGAAATGCGTAAGAACGATGGCTTTTGCTGTACTGCCTCATTATAGAAACGAGCTACATCGAAATAGTATATGCTCATCGTACCCAGAGCCAGCACCGTCTTGGCTGAGTGGAGTTTCACCATAGCTGCACAGATCGCCTGCAACTCTTTCCCGCTGCATCCGCAGCACCATCCAATCACCATCCACCTTCAAGCAACTCGCCCGTTCTTGCTCTCACCCGCCCTGGCTCTCGCCCGCCCTGGCTCTCGCCCGCCCTGGCTCTCGCCCGCCCTGGCTTTCATCCGTCTAGGCTATCACTCGTACAGGCTCTCACCCGTTCAGGTTCTCACCTGCTCAGGTTCTCAATTGCTCAAGCTCTTACCTGTCCAGACTCTCACCTGCTCAGCAGTGCCGGACTAGTCTAGTAGCAAAAGTATCTACACATGCTACGGGGCCCCGCACTTTCAAGGACACCGCGCTAAATGCTTTCAAGCTATTAATTCCGGTTCAGTGATGCTGCACTTGCTCTATCACTATAGTACTATACTGTCTTCAACTTATATGACCGACTGGGTGTTTAAGATTAGCGAATTGTCGTATTCTCTGGCTGTATAGCAAATACAAACTTTATGTGTTTTAATATTTACGTGTTTTTTAGGGCCCCTTTATAACATCATGCTCCAGGCCCCACACTAGCTTCATCCGGCACTGCTGCTCCGGCGCTCACCTGTCCATGCTCTCACCCCGTTCAGGCTATCACCTGTTCAGGCTTTCCCACACCGTGTCGGTCATGTGGGGTTGTTTGACTATACCTCACCATGCTGGTCAGTGCATGTTGGTAAAATTGGGTCGGTGATGCGCTCTGGATAGGTTCCGATTTCACTCACCACTGATGTCAGCCAAGGTAAGGAATTGATCGAACTCAGGTCGCCAGGTTCATAGTTCATACTGCAATGAGCTAAGCACTGCATCGTCACCATTTATCCTATATATAGTCTTTACAATACACTGCATAGAGTGTAAATACTATATTTATTGTATTCAAATATGCTCAAAATGTCCCCCCCAATATATTGCTATAAAATGGATTTCTGTTTATATGATTGTGGTTATGGTTGTAGTTTATTAATCCCTAATCTCTGCCATTACATACAATGAAACAAGAAAAGGCAAAAAAGAAAAAACAGCGCAATGTAATACAATACACTATTAGACATTATTGTAAAAAAAAAAATCCATCCTGTGTGTTAGTGAATTTTTTTATATTTTAGGCAAGAAATGGCAGGCAAATTTGTTTTCAAATTTAGATTTTTTTTCTGGGGAGGACCCGCAGACCCCCTGGAAGATTTGTTCCCCCCCCCCCCATGTTGAATCCATGGCTACGGCCTTGCAATACACGGCATTGATACTTGGTGGCATATTGTGCCGGGATTCATGAAGCTTTGCATTTAGGTCGCTTAATTATCAAAACAGGCAATTACACATTCCTGAATGCGTTGGCATTTCTGCATTTGATAAATTACGAGTTGTATAAAAGGGAATACCACATTAATTAGCACATAGCAAACCGTTTCTCAGGGGACACCGAGGTATTAAGAGAGGCTGCATGCAGCGCCAAACTGGGATATGTATGCACTCTTCATTAAATTCACATCTTGCCCCATGGTTGTTCGTGTTTAATGCAGGTTGCATTGACTGGTAAGCAGGATGATCAAAGAAGCAATAGTTGATTAGCACGGACAGAACCGCATTGATCACTATTGAGGCTTCGTGGTGTTAAGAGAAACGGGTGCTGATTGATGCCAATGTCAAGCTCCAATCTATGCCGCGTAAATCATAACACTGTGGGGTTTTTTTTTGTTTTACAGGGAAATAATACTGCAGCACGGGCGCTACGAATCGCAAGCCAAACGTCAGTTCGATTCCGGGCCATGGCTGACATGAGTGGCGAGTGATATCTAAACCGGTCCATAGATGCCCCCCCCCCACTAACCCTTCACCAACCCGCTCTGACCAGTGTGGTGAAATGTGGTCAAGCGACTCCCACGACCGACAGCTGTAGACCTGACATCGGGGACGGTGGGGTCCTGGTGCAAGGAATCAAATGGGGCCCCGTATTCAATTCCCCTGCCTCTCTTCGTATCCAAACTCCTGCATGGGTCCCGTGCAACCCGCGAGTAACTGGCGCACTTGAGATCAGAAATCGGTAGCGAGATGTAAACTACCTCGCCTGGTATGCAGGAGGTCGCGGGCTCGATCACGACCCTGACGCCTGCTGTATATTTGGAATTTGCATGCTCTCCCCGGAGTCGCGTTGAGAGTATTTCGTCGCAATACATTTCCACATAAGCAACTTCGTTGAGCTATCATTTGTGGCCAGGTCGCTACTGAAAAAGAGCTATACAGCTCAGTGAGCCTTACCTGGTAAAATGTTTACTGGTAGGAACCTCCTGGTTAGACCAGCCCACAGGGGATTATTGTGTCCGTCCGTCGTGCAGGGAGGGGCTGGGTGGGGAGGGGAGGGTGGGGAGGGGCTGGGTGGGGAGGGTGGGGAGGGGCTGGGTGGGGAGGGTGGGTGGGGCTGGGTGGGGGGTGGGAGGGGTGGGGCTGGGTCGGGAGGGGCTGGTCACCACGCGGTGCCCTTATAAAACTCAACGTTTAACCTACTCACGCCGGCTTGTGCCCGCCCTCACAGTCGGCCATATTTGCGGAATCCACCACGCCGTCGTTGACCCTGGCCATTGACTGAGCAACCCAACGTTCCTACCAGCTCCCTCCGCAGGAATGTTTTTTTGTTTGTTTTAGAATCAGAATGTGTATTCATACTGGAGGAATCCGATGACCGATAATGCTCTTTTTCACAAATGTCAAGGAGGGGCAGGTCTACATATGTCCAGTAGGGGCAGGTCAGATGTCCAGTCGAGGCAGTTTCACTCGCACCGTCTGCGCACTCGATGGCTCCGGCACTGGACGCAGGGGCTCTGTGCGCGATTGTTATTTAATGGATGGATCGAGCGCCTCTTCTGGGAAGTCACACGCCTCATTGTCCGTGGGACATTCCGGCTGAAGCTTCTGAATAAAATAGTGATGCGTTGATGTCTTCCCGGATTGCACTCAGGGTAAAGAAAAAAAATGACATTTAAGCGATGTCTCTGCTCCAGATGCAAGTGCCATTGCCACGAGTGCACATTTCTCTCGGGATAGGCCGTTTTATTAATGTCTAAGAAAACCACCACCGCACTTGATTATTTCAAGGTCGTTATTGTGAAAGGTGCAGCCCTGCAATTGCTCACTCCACGACACTGCGAACGGAAAGGCCCCCACTAGAAGGAGCTTTTTGAAAGCCCCCTCTAGAGGGTATTTGGCCTACTCCTCCACGCTGGCCAGATATCTTGGAAGAGGTGGGGCTTACCCACACTTTTCCCCACCACAGGCGAGCTGCAGCTCGAGCAACTGTGGTGGACGGATAAGAGGTTATGGGATTTAAAAAAAACTTGCACTATTATGTCGACTGCCGCACCAGGAGATGAAATTGAACCGGCGTCCTCTGGATTGCTCGTCCAGTGTGCGACCCATGACAACACCACAGCAGAGATAGGACAACAAAACCAACCCCTCGTGCGCCAAAACAATGCACGATTACAACCGAACTTGCAATCGAAATGAAATGTATTGAGCACGTGTTTGCGTAATGGAGCTGTTTTTGTCCCTTGAAGGACAATGATTTTCATAGCAGTCGACTTTTTTTTCCATTGGTTATTTATAAAATGCTATGTTGAACGCCGTGCAAAAGAATAACATTGAATATTAATTATTTTTAAATGCTTGGGACATATTTCCATACTACTTTCTAGGTCAATTAGCCATATGCTTTTAAGTCATTTGAGACGTATTTTTTGTTGAAATTTAGCAGCTCGGAAGCCGGCAGAGTTGTTTGATGTGAGCTGTCAAAGGCTAAGCTCAAAACAAATTACAGTCGGTGCCGAGAGGCGGCCACACTCACCTGTCTTACCAAACAGGCTTAGTCAATGTGCCACAACACTCAATTCTTCACATTTATGAGTAAAGCTAATGCCTCTTTAACATCCACATCCTTATTCACAACAGAATTGCCTGCCACAGACGCACACCTAATTAGCTGTCATATTTGGGCACTAATTCAGTTGCCCATCTTTGTTATGACCCGATTGACCTGCATGCTTCCTTCGGTTGATAAATGTTAATCTTCTTTAATCAAAATGTCATCCATGGGTAATATAATAAGATTGCGATTTACAGTTAGGGTATATTACCTCATTGTTTCCCCTTCACTCTTAATAAACAGCTTATGTCAGGGGTGTGCCACGTGTGCTTTCAGGGGTTCGATCCGGTCTTACCCGGCCTGCAAGCACGCAGGGCTCTATGCACACACCTCGGCAAACGTGGCCGGTCTGTTTGCCGTGAATATGCTTATAATGATGCGAATGGGTGTCACGTTTGTGAACGTGACACTCTCGCAAATGCAACGAATGTCATGTCCGCAAGTTTCTTGACAATCTCTCGGTTCGCGAGGTGGGATTCTGAACCTGACCACCACGTTCGAAAAAAAAGGTTTCGCACCCCTGCCCTTCTTATATATCATGTCCCTTAACTGTGCACATTGTGGGTGTCAGCAGTGCTTTAGCAATCAACTCTCTTTTCTACCTGTTGCGGTATTTTAACATCTTATGTCTGCCATTGATATTCCTTTTTATAAACACGATGGTCATACAGCTGGTCCGTGACCGACCTCTTCATCTTGATTTTGACTGGACCTTGCAGGATAGTGTTGAAAAGTCCAACGGTTCTTCAAGGGTTATGACCAAACCAATGCACCTTCAGTTTCTTTTCTACGGCCAGTAGTGGTTCCTGTACCCAAATGTTGTCACAGCTGCACAAAGTAACTCATTTGCACGAGTAATGCAAGGAGTTGGAAGTGGTCTTCAGAAGCACCACATCTCAAACGCCCACTCTCTTCTTGGGGTCATTTGTTAGTGTCTAGGATATGCCATATATAGCATATTATTGTTCAAAATTAGATAAGTTTTCGACTTGAGAAATGTCTTTCGTTTTCCTGTTTTATATAATTCTCCGATCCGTTTTCTGTTTTCCCATAAATAAAAAGGCCACTCATTCCAGTGTTTCTCTCTTGACGTGTCCTTCAGCTACTGTTTTACAATTTTTCCCAGCACCCATCAACTTGTTCTTCACTCATTTCCAATCTACATGTTTCACCAGTCTCGTCTGTGTTAAATCTGATTATTCCTCTGCTGACCCTGCAATGACATTTATATAAACTGCAGGCCAAAGATTGCAGGTATTCCTCCAAAACTGTTAAATTATTCAAGGGAGTGTGACAATAACTGGTCTCAATAAAAGTTAAATAGGCATGGTGATTCGAGACAAGCCAAGCCCTGTTTGACACAAACAAAGTATTGTCATCCACCAGAACGTATAAGTGACAAAACTGTTTAAATACAAACTTTATTGATGAAAAATGTGAAGATTTAAAACAACAAGTTAAACTGGTTGTAGGAAAAACACACTAACAGGAAAGTCTAAAAACATCTTAAACGTTTTAAAAACTTTAATCTATGGTCACTTTATAAGACACCATCATTTTAATCAGTTAAAACTTTGAAATATTTAATCAAAAATGATCATGAAACAAAATAAACACTTGTCAAACTGTAAATTGTTAAACTCCAGAAAATGTAAGAGATTAAAATATAGATATATGCAGGTGTGATAGGTTTACTCAACATTAGAACAAAGTTCATTAAAAATTGAGTAAAAAAAACCTGAAATAGTTGCAAGATAACATTGCAGATTATGCCCAAGACCATGTTTTACTGCAATGGAGTAAGGAACACACCGTTTACGAACATCAATTTAAAATTCTGATGCCGACCCATCCCATTTTAACTTTACATACTTGGCACACGATGTAAATGTGTAAATATTTTTAGTAAATTTTATATCACCACATGCCATCTGTGTTGTGCGCCCAACAGCAAACATCTTTCACTGCCCTATTACTTGTAATATCTTCCTCTCTATTCCCCTCCCATGTCCTTCATCCCATTCATAGCTTTTCTGTTGAACTTCGTTTACGGTCTTGGAGTCGGGGGGCCAGCAGGACTGATGATTCAGGAAGACGTGTCCATTTTCACAGCTTATGTAAAAAGAAAATGCATATACACGTTCATGTCAATACCTCCACTGCAATATTGATTGTACAGTCATGAGCAGTTGACAAAGGCAGTGGTAAGACAGAGATATATTCAATAGGCCTTGTGCAGATGCATTGCTGTATTTTGTAAATATCAGATGAACCACGAGACAATGTGTCCATGAGAAACGTGGTGTGTGTGGAAGTATTTTGTTATGACGTTTACTTGTGCAATTAATATCAGAATTACCAGTGACGTACGGTTGTGGTATGACAGTGAAGGTGAAACAAGTAGTTAATTTAGAAAGCAGAAAAAACTATGCGAGAAGATTTGTTTGACTTACCTTCTCACCGTACAACTAATAACATGTTAGATTTTGCTTTAAAAGCAAGAGTGGTAATGATATTTTTACATCCAGTAGCCGAGCGCGTGCGAGTTATTAACTGGAGAACATTACAAACGCATGTTAGCTCATGCAGAACAAACCGTACTGCATGCAGTGAAATCAAATCAAAGTACAAAATGTAATCACGCAAGTCATTTGAGCTCACTCATATGGTATCACATTTAAAACGCAAACATTGCGAGCCAATCTATGGAGACATCACCGGCAGGGAAATTTGTCAAAAACAGTTTACACAAAAGACCAATGCATTCTTATATATTTATTTACATTCAAAGCGAAGTGAAATATTTCACGATAAATAGTATGTTATAGTTACGCTTTCATGTAGTGAAACAAGTCGTTAATTACTATGGAGTTTATAATTGCATAAAGTTTACATGTTTTTTTACATTAACAATGGCACCTTCTGGATTTTCATTCATAAAGTCAGCATAATGATATTCTAACCTGTCCCAGTAGAAATTTGAATGGTTTAATTGGCTTCTAATTGGCCTCCAAAGCCACTGCAAGTCTTCCCACATGCAGCATCACCCTTAAATGAGCACCTGGTCTACATACCATTGCTCATAATTCAATAAATCCAGTATAATGTTATTCATCCACTAACCCCTTGTGTGCACGCGCTTGTTCAGCACATGTCCACTCAGCCACGTAATCAGCTAAAGGGAGAATAAATACTTGCACGATTCATTTCATTTTCAAAATAGGCAGTGCACAAATCACTTTGACCTGAAGTGCCGAATTTTCCAGCATTTTGTCACTCACTGGTGCAAATGTGGCCTCATTACCAGACTCCAGTAATGAACCTCAACACGAAGCAAAGTACCTTTGGAAAGTAATGATGCCCGATACCCTCACACTCATGATAACTTAACTTAGACATTTCTTTAAATCGAAATATATCAAGTGCATACATTTTTGTGCCAATGTGAAAACCACTGATGTGCACTAAAAGGATAAAGAGAAATGAAATACAGATAGCATTTTTTTTGGCTTACACTTGGCCAAGCTTCACTTCTACCTTGGGTACAAATGCCAAAATGTAACTTTAATGGATTACCATTTTTAGCCAGCTCGCTCTTTCTGGACTGCTCCACACACTTTTTGATCTCCAGTCCAATTGCTTTTGCCAGAGGTGGTGGCACTGCATTCCCAACCTGTACATCAGAGACACACCAGAATAACAAAAGACATGCTCAACACAATAATATATACAGGCCATACAAATATACATTTCGCTTTTAGCCCATTTGTACTGTGGAAGCAACTGCTCTAAGAGATCATCTATGGGCAGCAAGGTGGCAGAGTGTTAACACTTGCACCTCACAGCAAAGACGTGTCTGAGTTTGTATGTTCTCCCCCTGGTTCTGAATTGGTTTCTTATGGGTTCCCTGGTTTCTTACCAAAGCTAAAAAACCTACAATGTAACTGACCTGCTTTTTGTATTCAGTTTGTGGTCCTTCTCCCGCACCTCCGATTAACACGGTTGGTACGTTCGAAGTTCAACATACATACTGTATTGGCCAGTTTAACACGTAGCAGGCTTTCGCGACCAATATCATCCATAATACAGGTTTTTTTGGGTTAGATCGCGTAAATATATAAATGTGTCGTTAAACCCGCCACAACCCACAACATTGTAAATGTTGTGGCTTGGCTCTCCAACACACCGGTGTGCTGTACTAGTAACGGATTGGCATGTTCTGTTTACGTGACAAACCCTACTAATTGGCTGTGTTGGGTGGTGGCGGGTTTAACGACACATTTATATATTTATGCGATCTAACCCAAAAAAACCTGTATTATGGTATTGGCCAAATATCCAAATGCTGAAATATTAACTACATATTACTCGATTGATAAAACACAAAGCAAAATTGACCCCGACTGCAAATACATGGCAGGACCCACCTGAGACTCAGTAAGGCTTTACTGGGTAAACAAGTGTTAAATATACGACTCAAATTTACATTAAGTGGCCCATACCAGGACCACAACTGGCAGCTTCTCCTCACTGTTGTTGCAATGCCCCACCAGTTACGGAATAGCTGTCGAGTCAACCTAAGAAAGGACACCAATTTCCATTGATGGTCAAGGCTATTAATATAATTGGCAGTGGTATATAGTGGAGCCAGAATTCCCGCTCCGTGCAAACATATGCAAGAATAAATACACACAACAACAAAAAGGAAAATGTATTAACTTGTTTATATCCATTGCTCGGAAAAGATGAAAATCAAAATCTGGTTTTGGCAATACAGCACATAAAATTGACTTATTGGCAGCGTCGACTGACATTGTTTAAGTACACACATCAGAAGCACAGCTGGAGCTTTGGAATTGGTCACTAAAATATTAGTCGTGTAAATATCTGGTTTTCTATTAAGTTCTGCGCTTAAACTATAAATTACTTATATTCCTTCCTGCCTCAGCAGTCCGCCTGCTGTATTTTTTTACCTGAAGACGATTGCTTGTGTTGCGATCGAAACATCAAGATTTTTAAAATAATTTTTCTATCTACGTGACTTTACCGAAAGATCCAAAAAGTATAAATTACTGTTAGGTGTGCAACTGTGTAACTGTTAGTAATCTAACAAGATAAGATCAATAATGTTCTGTTGCTTATCAATCCCCATGTTATAAAGGTGATTTACACAAAGTAGAATTCTTATGCTATTTTAGCACATCAGCATGGTATAAATTAGTATTGTAGTGAAGTTTTGAAGGATACAAATTATTGCATGCTTTACCACATCATGATATTCCTTCTCATTTACAGGCAATTTGCTGCCAATAAATAAAGCTAAACTGACAAAATAGATTATTACATTCAAAATTCCTTCTTATTTAAGTCACAAGAACTGTACTCATAAACTACGACTGGCAGACAGAAAGAAGAATACATGGTTGCAGGTTAAAAACTAAATTTAAACTGTAAAAAAAAGTGTGCTTGGGCAAGACATACCGTCTTAAGGGATAATGGCCAGTGGTCAAGAATAGCACCAGTGGCAGCAAAGGAATGGAACTAGGTCAACAGGACATCCACCGTGGAAGATGTTTCAATAAAATCATATCGTGTGCAAGTGCTCAGTGGATTGTCACATCACAGATCCACGAGAGATGGCAGTGGGTTGAGGAAAACTTTATCCACCAGTGGATCGATCATGTTTGATAATAATAACAACTCTGACATGCACAAAAGTCCATTAAGCCAATGTGCTGCATGTTCATCTCGAGAAGAATGGCAGATGTGACGGCACCTGTCTGTGTTTGTCCAGGGTGTTTCCGAACAGGCGGTAGGTGTCGGGGAAGCCCTGTGAGCGCGCGCACTCCCGCACGCTCACCACCCTGTGCTGCTCGGGATGCAGCACGCGACCCTGAAATGGTAACACAGACACATGCACCAACGAGTAGAAACAAATGAAAAAAAATCACACGGGCAAAAAATGTCACGAACCTTCTCCTCCCCCGAGTCCTCCCATAGAGGAGGGTTACTCAAAAAACAGCCTGTAGGACATGAAAATGATGCAGCGCGTAGTGAAAACAGGGTGTAGTACGACTTATGTTAAACCCGGCTTTTAGTTGGCCACCGACATGCTCTGATTTTACACCAACGAACTCCGTTCTAGGCCACTGTCACGCGAGCACGGGCCCAGCAATATCTCCTAAGGGGAAACCCCCAAAAAGGCAACCTCTAAGGGGCAACCGCATCCATCGCATATCATGCTGCCTCATACTTGGAAAAAGTAAAGTGGCCTCATACCAGCACCGGAGCCCCATTCTCCGTGGCTTTTTGACACCAAATGCACAATCTCCACGTTGTCCTATCTCGTGAGGGTAATGCCTTAAATCTAGCCCCGTAATTATGGCACTTATTGGCATGCGTGGGCACATTCTGTTGAAAACAAAATTCCAGCACTAATACAGTACTTGCACACACAGCAAATAACTAACGAAAAACGCTGCGTTGCGCTAACTCATGGCAACAGCCGGTAATATTACCTGCGGGACGTTTTGAATGTCCAGCCTTGGTATAAAGATCTTAAGCTTTAGCTCCTCATAGACATCTAAATTCTAAATAGTAGCGAGAGCTAAACACTCTACATCCATAATGGTAGGTTTTTACCCTTTTAACTGGTACAAAACTGACACCTTTATTCAAGGCATCATGTTTGCAATGACCACAACACAAGTAGTCAATAAAGCAAACAAAAAGAAGCAACTCTGATAAGGATAATAATATGCACTGTCCTATTATCCTTATCAGAGTTGCTTCTTTTTGTTTGCTTTATTGACTACTTGTGTTGTGGTCATTGCAAACATGATGCCTTGAATAAAGGTGTCAGTTTTGTACCAGTTAAAAGGGTAAAAACCTACCATTATATTTTGCCACTGGTAAAAGAGATCTCATAGTGTAAACTCTACATCCAGCACAGCGCAAAACACTGAAGAAACGTGATGAGGTGGGGTTCCACTCATACAGGAAATTAATAGAATTAGTATTGAACCAGAGCGTACCGGCGACCAACGTACGAATAAACCGTAACCACAATCGTCAGGGTGCGAATGCACACTGAAAATGTGTTGCGAGAGAAATACAATTTAAGTACAAGTGCGGCACCATTGCTGAAGCCTACAGTGCGGGAAGGGGATGTTTGGCTGCACACCGATGCTTTTCCACCACTCCTGCTTGCTCTCATATAGGCCGCCACACAGCATACATCTCAGCTGTCAAGCGCAATGGGTAGTTATTGAAATCCCTGACATCATTAGGATGCCTCACCTGCTTGTGCACGAGCCAAGGGGTCAAAGTGGGTCGAATGTAACGTCAAGTTTTGCTCGTCCAGTGGACCCAATGTCCGTATCTTTTCCCATATTTTTGTTGGTGTTGGAAGTCAGCTGTGGCTGCCAAAATTCACCCTGATGGACAGGTTGGCATTGTGACTTTAAATTTATCCCACCTGCTAAATCTGACAAACTACTTTTCACCCTTTCCCAATTACATTTTGTTCATATCTTTGGTAATAAACATGTACTTGATGAAAACATTCATATTCTTAAATACTTGTTATTATATAAATATGCTGCAATAATTATTTGTGCGACTATGAAGGGGCTGAGAATAAGTTGTTTTGCTACATATGTTGAGTGCTTGTTGGTGATGGTAATGACTGATATGAGGCTAAATTGAAATTAGCAATAAAACCCATATCCTTGGTTCTTTCTGTAAAGTCACGTAGAAGGGCAATAATAAAAAAATAAAATTCCCACGACGTTTCGATTGCAACACAGGCAGTCATCATCGGGCGTGAAAACCACAGCAAGAATTTTTTTGTAAAAAGTAGCGTTTTTTTCTTGCTGTGGTTTTCACACCTGATGATGATTGCTTGTGTTGCAATCGAAACGTCGTGAGAATGTTATTGTTTAATTTTTATTATTTTATTATTTCTCTTCTACGTGACTTTACCGAAAGAACCAAGAATATGAATCCCTGCAGTCACGAAAGCTTTAAATCGAAATGAAACCCATGTTAAGGCAACCCAAGCCTAATTTTTTTCAGTTATGTTACATAGACACACCTCTCTCGGGCAGCTGAACCTTATTGTATTGCTTTGAGAAATGAGATAAAAAGCCAAACACAACTTGTTTAAAAACATTTTGTAAGTAATTCAAGTTGTATCATATTGCAGCAAGTTTTCAAGAAACAATTAAATAAAAAAAACAAATGTGTTCAACAAAAGTACGATTGAAATAATGCTGCCAATGGCAATTGAGGCAATAATTTAAGTTGCATTAAAAGCAACAACAAAATCAACAATATTGAGAAATTATCCAAAAGAATCAGACATGAAATACATTTCTGGCGGATACTGGGTGACAATGTTTCTTGGGCCGTGGAAATAATGTTGTTATACCTATTAAGCAGGAAGGCTGCTTTCCAATTTGGCTAACACCATTAATCACCTGTAGCACATCTCCTGTGCACACCGAGAAGCAGTTAACCTGCAACCACTCGATTACCCGCACATTTATTAAGCAAATTGGCAAGTCTAAAATGCCTCGACTTATAAAACCACGGCTTTATTAATTTATAGATTTACAAAGCTGATTTTTCCCTCATCACAAAACTCATTAAAATTAAGTTGTGTGAAAAAAGCAGTCTGCTATAAATCATTTTGTTTAGGAAGCTGGCATTTATGAACAAGCTATGTTCATTAAGCACAAGCTTAATACACAATATATTGTAGCTGTAAACGCAGGTAGTTTGATATGGTTACTTTAGTTATTCCTGGATTACAATTGTTGTGATACAACGTATTTAACTAGCATATCAAGCAGGCATGAATAAGACTTTTTTACAAATTTTAAGAAATGTAATTCTTCTATGGGATCACGCATCTAATGTTTATAATTTGGGACAAAGACTTTAAAAAGATGACTGCACTTTTGTGATTATTGCTTGTACATGACAAGAGCCTGATACCTACTCTTGACCAGTCTTAATATGCTCGGCTGTTCTTAGAAAATAAGATTCAGGAAATATTCTGGACAAGGTAATCACATGGATTTCATAACAAAGGTGTACATGTAAATGTAAACGTTTGTGTTTGCATATAGGTCAGTGTTTGGATTCACTGTGGAAAAAAACACCGTCAGTAAGTGCAGCACAGTGAATTGCCCTTTGCAAAGTTCAAGGACGATGCAACCCTTGGCTCTGCCACGTGTGGCTCAAGTTACCTGCTTTCCCATTGGCTCGGGGTTGGTGACGGTCGTGCTGAAAAAGCCATCCCACTCGAGCCGCCCATACAGACCAGCCCAGTGGTTGTGCCGATTTCCCGTGTGCGGCAGGCACCAGGGGATCAACGTGTTGAACTGCCGGTCCGCGGAGTCACACGGCTTGCCTGCAAGTGCGCGAAAGGGGGGGGGGGGGGGATTGGAGGGGATGATCACCACAAATGGTGGGGGAAAAAAAACTGTTTGAGAGTAATACAAACACATTCCTGCGGAGGGAGCTGGTAGGAACGTTGGGTTGCTCGGTCACTGGCCAGGGTCAACGCACGGCGTGGTGTATTCCGCAAATATGGCCGACTGAGGGCAGGCACAAGCCGGCGTGAGTAGGTTAAACGTTGAGTTTTATAAGGGCACCACGGGGTGACCAGCCCCTCCCCACCCAGCCCCACCCCTCCCACCCCCCACTCAGCCCCACCCTCCCCACCCAGCCCCTCCCCATCCAGCCCCTCCCTCCCCACCCCTCCCATTTTTGGATGCACGACGGACGGACACAGATTCCCCTGTGGGCTGGTGGAACCAGGTGGTTCCTACCAGTATATGGTACGTTAAAACTTAATACCACAAAACAATAAACTCTGTAAAGTCAACGATTTTCTTTTTCATTTGAATTTGAAGACATTAATTCACACGCTAACTGCTAATTCTGGTGATCCATTAAAGGAATGGACTGTCACACTTTAAGACCTGTCAGGAAAAACTGGGCCATCATACGTTTGTGTAGTCTGCATCATTTATTACTGATAAATTGTTAAAGCCATGATTTGGCACTCAATTCAAGGCATGCACCAAATTAAGCGAAGCCAAATATTTCATAGTACATTTCATACTGCATAACAAGTATTACAATATGCCCACTCACTTCATTCAATGAAATTCTTAACTCCTGCCCAAATCACCACTTAAATTAAGCTTATTATTATAATAGCTAAAGCGTGCTTTATTCTCCTCAAAAAAGGAGATGTATTACTTTACAGGTAAATGATGAATTATTTCCAACTTTATTTATTTCTGTGCAATTCACCCAATGGACCATAGTGGATAATCGTATTAAGCCTCACTTACGGGAAATGTTTATGATGCGAAGATGAGTGGAAAATTAGAATGCTTGAGTGACTGTTTTCAATTGCTCTTAGTGGCGGTCAATGAGAAAAATGGATCACAGTACATAAAATTATCGTCTCTCCAGAGAAAGAGGTATGCACAGCTCAAGATCATCAAACATTGGCAATGCGGTTCCCCGTTATTTTTCTTCATTAAACACTCCTGACAAGGTCATCTAGCCTCGCG
The DNA here is from genome assembly GCF_964198595.1 of Lampetra fluviatilis. NCBI lineage: Eukaryota > Metazoa > Chordata > Hyperoartia > Petromyzontiformes > Petromyzontidae > Lampetra > Lampetra fluviatilis. Next base: position 6,666,218 of record NC_136294.1, read on the forward strand.
TGCTTCTGTGCTATGTGCGTGTCCCTACACGACAACGCAAGAAAAGTGCTTAATATGCAGCAGTCAATTCTGGCACAAATGTGGAGAAAAGGCACAGTCTGCGGTGGCTTAATTGAGACCCATGTGGTTACTGGTATCGATCGCAAATAAATATTTACGCCCTTAAATGCTTAGTCAGGAGAATTTTAAACCAGTAGAAACCTTTCTAACAGCTTGGGATAAAACTATTAAATATACAAAAAGCACGAGTGGCAAAATGATACATCAAACATAGTAAGTTAATACCACTTTGTTGGAAGTCAAAAGTGTCTGTTCTGCAGAGGGACTCATCTGCACAAGAATCTAGAATTGCAACCACCTGCTTAGGAGAGCCAAATATATATGTGTATATATATTTAATTTGCAGGTGTTCTGGAAGCCCCACAGTGTGAAGTGCCAACTAGCTATAATAAGCCATTCTCGCTATTATCTGTAAGGAAGGGCTGTTGGTCAAAATGTTAGCCTACTAAATATATTCTCCATTATGAGGCTGTGATACCGATTGACGTGGTGAGTTTTTTTTACTTGTGCCTGTGATCCACTGCAAACGCAGTCACCTATTATTCTTGTTTTGTCAAATACTGATTTGTGCACCGAGACACTCTCTGGGCCAGATTCAGATCTTGAAATGATTTGAAACAGCTTTGATGTTTTTTCCCACTTTGTAAGGAATGTAATACATATTTTTTTATCAGAGTTTTTTTTGGGTTAGAGCGCGTAAACATAAATGTGTCGTTAAACCCGCCACCAACTGACATGGTCAATGAGTAAGGTTTGCCACATAAATAAAACGTGCCAATCTGTTGCTACTACAGCACACCAGTGTGTTGGAGAGTAAACCCACAATAATTACAATTTGAGCACGGCGTGTCGCTGGTGATTAACAACCAGCCTCATCAGGCGATAGCCAGAATTGTGAAAAAGTCTTCCTGTTTCGGTCTTAAATAGATTAAAGGTGATGTCATCACTGTGAGGCTATCAGGTGCGAATACCAGAGGGGGGGGGGGGTTAATGTAGTCATACAAGTTTGTTTTTCTCCCAAAAATAGAACGGTAAAGGCCATTTCACCAACGCGCCACCTCTCGACGTCGGCCGTACCCTCGGAGCAGGAGCAGACTCCGCGCAGCATCGCTGAGCCCTTGCCGTTCTTGCGGTCGTGGTGCGTGTAGCGCAGGATCTTGGAGGTGGTGCCGTCGGATAGTCGCACCTCGATATTGGGCAGGTCACGCCAGTCCGAGCCGGGCGCCAGCGGGATGTAACGCATGCGTGCCTCCACAAGTGGGCTCAGGTCCTGCAAAGTACCAAATGCGGAGTTTCGGTCAGCGATGTTTAAACCAAGGTATTTACTCGCCTAATTTTTTTCCCCCCCGAATTAATTGCGGCACTCGTTTCCATCGTTGATATTAAATATATAATAATGCAATTTATTTCTGCAGGAAAGCTTTGTTGAATCTCAAGGACTTCCAAAAGGGTCGGATGTTATAATGTTTGTCAAATTCATTTTTTAGCAATGCATTGCATTTGGGGGGAAACAAGTACCCAGAGAAAACCCAAGCAATAAAGGTCTGTGCAAACAGAATTACAAATAATGTTTTACTGTACCAGCTCACAGGGGGTTTGGGAGTAAACTGGCAAAGTTTTTTTGCCAAGGCATTCCCCTTACAACAATTGCCCTTCGCTGAGTTGGTTAGAGAGGACATAAATACAGGGCAACTCAGTATGGATAAAACGTATTGATTTCACTATTGACAAAGGTTTAATTTGTGTTGTTCTCCCTTCTATGCCTAGTACAGTGTTTTAAGAACAAATTTGAGGGTTCATCCATTGATAACAAGAACAAAAACCCAAAATAACATCACAACTGTACTCCACTGCCCATTAAACACTCCTGCACACCCGTGCTGCCGATCCACTGTTTTGGCTGTTATAAAGCGCCGCACGGTTTTCAACAACGTGCGTGGGAGACCTCCAGGGAACAGTGCTCCAGGCACGTGGCCCAGCACACGCACTCAGCCGCCAACGCCCACCCACATACCAGGGGCTGAATATCACCGTACCCCAGCGGATGCAGCGTTCTAACAGCACAGGCTGCACACCGTGTCAGACAACGCTCAGCAAAAGCCACGGGGGGGGGGGGGAGTGAGCCAAAGACTGGCTCGCTACACCCATCTGCAGAATGTAAACCTATTGAGCATTAACTAACACTGATGAAACCAATTTTGAAAGCACACTTTTTTTCTGAAACCGATGTCTTTATAAAGGTGTGTCATTGATGTCATCTTTCATGTTACCCCCCTTTCATGTTCATGGTGGAATGAAGCAAATCGAAAGCAAAAAAAAACCCAAGCACACTGCATCACGTAATCTGAAGTGTTTGTTAACATTCAATTATTCGTCAAGGAATGGCTGAAGGCAAGTGTGTGTGGTCAGTAACTGCAATGGTTGAGCGTGTTTTTAGGTCGCTTTGGCCAAGCTGTTATGTTCTATAAATATGGTTCCACAAAAAGGTTGGAGAGGGTAAGGAAGGAGAGGACTCGATCATCATCTAGTGTTCCCAGTTGTATCTCGCCAAGCAGATTGTGCAGGCTACAGGGTTGATGGTGCAGACTGACATAAGCATGCGGATCAATAAACACATTGGACAGCTCAAAACAATGGGGGGGGAATAGAAAAGCACCGTCAAATCCCACTATCCATGCAGATTTTGTTAGCTAGTGTTGTGGAATTGAACATTTGTTAAATGCACGAGGGACATTAATAACCAGACCACGTAGCGGAGCTGTATATAATTGCACCATTGCACTTGTTATTTTCTTTGTACCTTGCACCCTTGGTTTTGCATGCTTCATTTTTTTGTTGTCATGTTGGCCTTCAAAAAGGGAGACCGTCCTGCGAGACCAATCTATAGCATAATCATTTTACAAATGTGCTTGTGTCTTCAAGGCACCATACTACACAGTGCAAACTTCAACTAGGAGCCTCTCTCCATCCTAATGGCGAGCCATTGTTAAAAATGTTACTTAATATATGAACTGTTTTTATGCTTGAATAACATTGCCAATGTAGAGCCTTCATTTCTCTCACTGGGTTGCCACCTGTTTTAGAAAAGGTTAGGGCAGCAGACTGAGGACTGATTTACTGACAGTTGCTCTGCATATGCTGTCAAATCCAAAGCTCTCACTTGAGCAGCACATTGGATTTTACGTGTGCAAGCGAATTAAAATGCAAGTCAACAAAAACGTAGCAAGGTGGCTCAGAAGTCAGAGAAACAAGGCCAGCATGACTGAGATCCTGAGTTTGAATATGGGTAACATACATTTTTAGAAATGGTTCTGAGATCGATCATTAGGATTATTCCAGCTTTGAGAATACAACATTTAACTTTATAATAACAAGAAACTCACTTGGCTGGGTATAAAAGAGCATGCCTACATTGTGTAAATAAAGGGGCCTAATAAAATAACATTCTAAAAGTAGTTATGTGACATTCTAGCGGGCTATTCTCTGATACAAGGTGGTACACCACTAGAAGCTTGAATTCAGAAATGCCATTTCCTAGTCTCATGACATGACGTTGATACCACAACCAAAATATAATCGAAAGGGGGGGTAAATACATCAAGATCAATGTTTGTCAATGACAAACTGTGGGTACTGGCCTTGCAGATGTGGTCGCGCAGTATTGGCTGGTATTGCATGCCACGGATCTGCCGCTGGAACCAGGACTGTGGCTCGCTGTTGTAGGAGATCTCAAGCGCCGAGGCTCCGTTGCGAATCTCGGGAAGGTCCGACATGGTGTCCCGTACGGTGATTGTCCGGAACGGAGCAGAGGACACCCTGCATTCGGCAGCAGAACATATGCATGTGTCCATAAGCATGTGTCCATAAGCATGTGCTCAGCAGGACGTGGATTCACAAGCGCTATATATTTGTTTGTCGCATCCCTAGAACCCATTGCTTTTTTTGCCCGCCATACGAATTTTAATGGTGTCAAGCGAGTATTCGTATTATGACAACTAATGAGACTAATATTGTCTACAACAGCGGTAGTAAATGTTCACAATCCCCAACACAAAACCACGATGGGATTTCTGCAATTAGTCTCCAGAAACAGAACACAATGCCTAAAGGGATCATTTGGATGTAGAATTTCTAGCATTTTTTTAAAATAAGGAAATGCCAAAACATGGAATTGCCAAAGCATGCAATCTAGTGGCGATCCTGGGAATTGCCAATAATTATTAGGGTGTACAAATCTAATTTATTTAAACGGAGTTGCAGGATCCACTTACAGAATCACCACAAATAGTATTGGCCATTTTGGATGCTCCATTCAAATTAAGGGGATTCCAGTAGATTCCAAGAATTGGAACAAGACAGGACACTAACACTGCTATAATGGAGATATTAATATGGCACTCCAGGGTAAAAGAATAACGATCTCTGCAATGATTATCCATGGAAGAAAAATGGGATTCAAATTATATTCCTGCAAAAACAAAAAAACTCCCAGCACGAGTTCACACATATATCAATGCACTTTAAAATCGACTCAAAAAGTAATAATGGTTTGGTGCTTTAACTAGTCATTAGGTACAGGAAAGCTTGTTGTACCTGAGTAAATGTTACCCCCAAAAAATAATGAACATACATTCACAACCATTTTGGCTTACAATCACTAAAAAAATCAGCATTGATCCAGCCCTGCTACATTAATTTTCCTTGAAATTTAATTTTCCACTGCTGTGTGAAGCCCATTGAATGTTCAACCGCTGTGCAAAGCTTCTTGGTCTCCCACTGGGCTCCCAATGAGTAAAGCTTGACATGTGGCAAGGAAAGATGGCAGTGGTTTCTGGAGTGCAGCGAGCAAGGAGATATAAGGTCACATAGTTATTATTACATTTGTTTACCCAGGAAAGTCTCACCCGAGACTCAGGACTCTTTTTTTCTGGAGGGTCCTACCAAGTTTTCACAGTAAGGGGTGAAGATTGCTATGCATATTCCAATAGTTATCTGCAGGTACATAAAAACATTTGGACTAGCACGACATCGCACAATGGCCTACTCTTGCGAATTACGTCATGGGATCTCTTTAACATCCACTGTGAAGCGGAAAGTGAGTATTTGTGTGGTTAATACGCCCCGCCACATTAATCAGGGCAGCCACTGTGAACCTCTGCAACAAACAGCAAACACACTACGACTGCTGGACCATGTCAACGTCCAAGTTAGAAGGGCACAAAGTGGATTAAAAAGCATCGGTAAACTGTTCTTAACAAGATAATTATTACACAATCTTTCCTTCGCAGTATTATTCTGCATCGATTAATTTATGCATGGGTTTATCCAGGCAGTCCGATTTTCTCCCAAACACATGCCAAATCTGCTCATGAGCATAACTGTTCAAAGATCCCATTGTACAAAAAGTCTTCTGGAAAAGATGGCTGACACTCGGTGATGTTTTCCTGGGTAAAAGGCATTATTATTACTCTACAATTGATGCTCCACTGCATGCGAGCGTTGCGTACTTGGTGACGTTGCTAACGTATTTCTTGTCGCCGACCACGACGCTGAGCTGGCAGGCGCGCGGGGCGAACACATGCAGGGGCGCGGGGTAGAACGGCAGCTTCTCTCCTGGGGCGGCTGCGAGGATTATCGCCCTGCGCCGCGTCTGCGCCACACCGTACTGCCCAGCCTGTGGGCACATCACCAGCAATGCCTTAATGCTGCATCCACAGCAAAGGGAGGGCACACTCCCATCAACTGTACAGACCAATCTTGATTTGAAGCTTTCGTGACTGCAAGAATCCACTCTTTGGTTTTTTCGGTAAAGTCACGTAGGTAGAAAAATAAAATAAAAAATAATATATCACGACGTTTCGATCGCAACACAAGCGGTCGTCCTCAGGCGAAAAAAATAATCCAGCAGTGGAACTGCTGAACCAGGAACTACAGACCAGTGGATTGTTTTGTCCCAGACCAGGGGTCGGTAACCAAAATAACAAGTAGACATTTTTCCAATTCGGCAAAAAAAAAAAATCAAGAGCCGCAATGCACACGAATATGAAACGGTCCTTAATAAATAACGTCACGAAGTAGTCATTAAAGATCCACATGTGGCTCCAGAGCCACAAGTTGCCGACCTTTGTCCCAGACAGATTTCTACCCTCAAAGCTCTGGCTCAGCAGTCAAATATTACACTAGCACACATTCATCCAGTAAAATAATTTCCTCACTTTCCAAGTGACAAAACTTGGTTTTAACACATGGTGTTCTGTGTACTGGCACACTCATTTAACCATAATAATTTTCAGCCCTTTGTCAATTTACTGCTGGATAAAAGCCTCGCCATGCCATGCTGGCATTAAGGGGTTGTTTGACCACACTTTACCACGCTGGTCAGAGGTGGGTTGGTTGGCGAAGAGGAGAACAAGAAACGAGCACTACATTGAGTCCGCACATGTGCACATTCCTACCACATGTTATAAGGAGGGTGAAGTTGGCATCGAACGAAAAACACCCTGAATTTCGGTATCCCAGTAACTGTGAGGCTGTACAAATCCTACAAATAATATAATTACAACTGAGGAAAACAAAATGTACTCCTTTGAGCTGTTCTTTTACAGCAGCTGTAATCCTGTTTATAGGCATTCGTTTTCATTGCAACTTAGTTTCAGCGATCCCAAACACAACCATGTTATCTTTAATAACCTTTATATTGCGTTACACAAGTTTTTTTTACACAACTATTGGAAATATATGAAAGGAACTAAAAATAAAGGTTTTCCCAGGCATCACAGTGGTGACTCGATCACAGTGGTTCTTTATTTTAAAGGACAAGTTATACATCAAGTGAACAAATGTCACCACAACCGAGGGAACGCATCCCTCTGTTTTACTTCTCCATTCCTGTCTGGAGGTCAAAGTAAAATATGAGCACAGGAAAATGTATGTATGTATGTATGCAGAACTTATTTCGCACCGTACATAGCCAAACATGCTAATCAGATGTGCAGGGGAAGGACAACAAACTAAACACAAATAGCAGTTCTAAAAAAAAGAGTTTTCAATCAGAATTTAAAAGTATATAGCTGCAGTGGCTTCCTAACATTTGAAGGAAGAGCGTTCCATACAGCCACAAAAGCGCATCTGAAAGTGCGCAATGCAGTGACTGTCTTTTTGTTTGATGGCCGGCTAAAAAACACTGTGAGGACGGCTGGAATGTGACATAAAAGTGGGTGCCATTTAGAGCCATTGTTAACTTTGAATTTACAATCTGCATGGCCATATCAGCTATAATTGCACGGAGCTATTCTCTAATTTAACGATTCTGTCTTTGCTAAATATACAGTGTTGCGATCTTGATTTCAAGCTTTCGTGACTGCAGGAATCCATACTCTTTGGTTCTTTCGGTAAAGCGACCGTCTTCAGATGAGAGAGAAAGCTTTCTCTCTCTCTCTCACCTGAAGACGGTCGCTTGTGTTGCGATCAAAACGTCGTGATATATAAATGTTCTATCTACGTGACTTTACCGAAAGAACCAAAGAGTACAGTGTTGCTACTTTCAAATTAGCTTCAGAGCATTCTTTAATCACCTGAACTCCTAGCCTCTAAACATGGTATTAAATTAAACAGTCTACGCATGCATCGGTCTGTCACGCCATCGCTACTTTGTGTGAAAATCTATTTAAAGGATTCCGTCAAGACTCAATTCCGACAATTGAGCTACACCAAGATGACGGAGATTTGTAAGGAAGCAGGCAACGGTTTTGGCAAATGTTTCAGAAGCAAATTGATTCATGTAAGGATTTTAATGTTGATTGTTTTCACTGGGTAAGACCTCAAGAGACCAGGAAAGAGAGCATAATTTGCAAGAGTGACCAAAATGACAAAAGCTAAATAAATTTAGGTAGAGCAATGAAGCAAGTATTATCAAAGCACTCTTGATTGGTTTTATTCATATAGACCTTTTATAACCATATATGACCTGGATGACCGTTTATTCTTACAACCTGTAAGTCAGGTTTAATGATGCTGCCAATTGCGACACCACTAACGGAGTGCAAAAGCACATGCAAACCATTACTTAGTGGATGCTGCTGCTGCATATGAGTGAAGGAATCGGTAAAAGCATTCCACAAATAGAGCCGAGATAAAGGCAATTGCAGTTATGTGTCATTAATTCGTAAAGTAAAAATGTTCTTCTCACATTGATTACAGGTAATTCCTTCTTAACATCGGTACGAGAAAATGTAAAACTGTGTAAAATGTAAATGTGTTTTAGAAAAATGCTCCGCAAACTTGACCTGTGCATATTACCGTATTAGTAACAAATTACGTTAATCAGCAGTTTGTAATTTTAACACAGGGTTAGCTTTTTAAGACGTGCAAATAAACCATGTATTTCCTCTTCAAGATGTTTCACATCACGCGAAGCTTCACATGCTATGAAGTTGCTTAATTTTAGTTGGATACAGCCATGTTATTCAAATACATTGGAATTTGTATCCATTGCACAAGGTAATTTCATTCTAATTAAGTCGAACGGGGAAATTTTTACCTTGACAGAAAACGAAATTGGGACAATATAAGTCCATGAGGCTCAGAAAAGTGGGGAACAAAATACTTGTTTCAAAAAGTCTCCAAGGGAATAATATGCTGAGTTTGTATGCTCATTTGACAGCTCAAATGCTGCGTGTCAGCCAGATTTTGCTTTGATGCCATTAGTTTTCCTCATTTCACTTCACTATATTCACATTACCAGCTTCAACAAACACAGCTTATAAATATCATAACAAAGACACATCTTTGAATGTCCGTCAATCTTATTCAGTTTTAAATAGGATAATACATTATTCTGTTTATTAATGAGAAATATTTTATCGGTAAATGTGAAAATAATGAACACCTTTGGTCCGGAGGGTCTAAAACCTTCCCATCCTCGAACTCAAAAGAGTATAACAAAAAAGATGTGGCGTGTATTCACGTATTCTATATTTTTTCAGAAAAATGGCACATTGGCACAGATGGAATGAGTATGCAGAGGCAACTTTTTTTAACGATGCCACAAAGATAAAATATTAAGGGAACACATGTTGGCCATGGTGCACATGGACCAATGGCTCGCCACGTTCGTCTCACACCACCTGATAAAAATATAAACCCATCGTTTCAATGACTCTTGTAAAACGTCAGACTTATCTAAAAACTCAGATATTACCCTGGGGATGGACGGGAGCAGATCACCGCTTTATGAGACTATAATAGGTTGGATACGTTCACCAAGCGCATGTAAGTTATTCCTTCCTAAGTGTCCTTCCTTACGCTTTTGGTTCTTTCGGTAAAATCACGTAGGTATCAAATAAAATAAATCACGACGTTTCGGGCGCAACACAAGCGTCCGACATCCCACCTGATGAAATAACATTGATATATGAATAAAACACAAGTGTCCGTCATCCTACCTGATGACGGACGCTTGTGTTGCGCCCGAAACGTCGTGATTTATTTTATTTTATACCTACATGACTTTACCGAAACAACCAAAGAGTATAGATTCCTGCAGTCACGAAAGCAACAAATCAAGATTGTCCTTCCTTTTTAAATCCTTTATATTAAGTTCGCTTGCTTGCGTGCTTGCTTGCGACCGTGCAAATCTTTCGGTCGTTTTTTAACCCACTTCCCGTGATCCAATCGAGCTGACATTTTCCACACAAGACTCGTTGTGCCAGACAATTATTGTTCGTGAAAAAAAATTCCCAAAATTTTACACTTTTAGGCAAAAAAAAATTATTTTACATATATTCAAATAGAACTTATTCATGGCTTTGGCTGAACGTCAGAGTGTAAGAGCCCAGAGCGTAACCCCTCCACAGGCCGTGGCGGAGTAGCGCAGTTGGTAGCGCCCTCGCTTCCCATGCCAAAGGTCGCGGGATCGATCCCCGCGTCCTCCACAGGCGAATATATTTTTAAATCCTTTATATTAAGTTTGCTTGCTTAGGACCGTGCAAATCTTTCGCTCGTGTTTTAACCCACTTCCCGTGATCCAATCGAGCTGACATTTTCCACACAGACTCGTTGTGTGTGACGATTAATTTTCGTGAAAAAAAATCCAAAATTTTACACTGTTTAGGGAAAACAAATTAAATATTGAATTACCAATTGCTTAATGGTGGCAGACAATCATCTGACCCATAGGTGGCAGCCATCTCAAGCCAGAGGACGAGAGGACTCTAGCCGCCACGCATATAAAGGATTTATAGTGAAAAACTTTGTTTTTACGGGTTTACTTGTTATTTTTCCATTTCTCCCCCCATTTCCCGCTACCCCCCTCCCCCCACTCGGTGGGGCAGCGAGCCCAGGTCCCCCCCTTCTTTCAACTCAAGTGCACTGCGTTCAGGACTTATGTCTGCGTGGTTTCTGTACCCCCTCCCTACGTCGCGATTTATGCTCTGTACCGGGCTCCAATTGAAGTATAATAAAAACATATGAAAAAACTCAGAAATTGATCCGAGTTGGCAGTGGAGCAAAAGGGGTAAATAAATAAATAAAATATCGACACTCAGGCAATGTGTAATGATAAACGTGGAGTGCTGGTTCTTATAAAGACAGCAGAGGCTGCTGGCAAGGGAGTGTGGCAGGCAGACAAACCTGCATGACGCCAAACGTGCACTGATATCCCATGCGCACAAGGCAGCGCAGCGTGAGTTTCAGCACCATGGAGCGCTTGAAGGACACAAAGTTGCGCACATTCTCCAGCAGGAAGAAACGAGGACGGTAGTAGTCGCAGTAGCTGCGGACGCACACGGAGGGCAGCGTTAGCGCAGATTAAGACAGCTGCAGGCTCTGGATGGATTCGTAACGAAACACAGCAAGATAACTGCTAGTGCTACTGGGAATTGCTCAATGTCCAAAACCTTGTACGTGTGAATCTATGAGTGTATGTACGTGTGCTCGTTTCGCAAGCACATATTCATTAATAATGGCACCAGACATGCGAGGGGATGGTAGGTGTGGTGTGGCTAGCAACACCCCCCCGCTTCCTTAGTCTACCCTCTGAAACAGATATCCACATACCACACCAGGTGGGTCATTTTATGCAGTTGACCTTGACCAACTTGATGTACGTGCAATAAAATAACTTGCACCAATGGCCTTTACGGCTAAAGGTCTTTGTATATATGTTCAAGGCTGTGTGTTTCCCATGAATGCTTCAACAAGACCTCCTGTACACTGCAGTGTTTAAATAAATAACACCTCCTCGCGTTGCTATAAATTTCTCAGAATCATAAATTGTGGGAAAGTTCCAAAGTAAGGCAATTTTTATATTTGAAACTCGGCTCGATGATGCACCTGCTGGCAGCGAGCTTCTGTAGTATGTTTAATGCCATGGAGGTGCACACCGGCGCCAACTGAAATTCACTCCGAGAAAGAAATGTCAGCACTGGACCCCCCCCTGATGTTCAACATTTCAACACCTATACCACAAGTGAAATGGATAAAATTACATTGCCATGTGTAATCTCACCAAAAGCCACTTTTATTCATATATCAATGTTATTTAAATGCTAGGATGTTATAAAACTGTGTTTAGCAAAACAGTGTTTAGCCCAGCGTGTGCCTTATTTCAACTCGAAACATTTCCCTAAATAGTTTTTCATATGGTAGTCGCCAATTTGTATTCAACAGAAATCTTACATTTACACATCCAAACATTTCATCGCTTTAAATAAACTACGAGTGAAGTGAACCAACACTCCATAAATTACAGCCTGCACTCAAGTGACCAGCCCTGAGTTCAATGCGTCCAGGAGAGGAGAAGTAAATCTTCGTAGGGTATAACATTGCTTAGCCAGATTTCAAAAATATATTTTTATGCTGAATGATTAATGGTAACATGCAACATATAACATGGATGCAAAAAACAATTAACTGTAACCTACAAAGCAGACATACCTCTTGAATGCCATCATCTGTGAATGCTTACATTACTTCTTGTGCTCAAAATAGCAGTTTGGAAATATCAACTTGTTTTTCCAGTGGAATGTTTTGTTTGATATCGTTAAGAAAGCCTGGCAGGCTACTGTACGAGGCATATGTTTAAATCCACTGACCACACATGTTCATGGTCCAACTAGACAACCAAGAAGCAATTATATCCGTGACCTGGAAAACCTGCCAATTTTTTTTTCTTCAAATATTTTTTTCTATGTCAAGAAAAACCTTGAAATTGTAATGAGTATTTTAAAAATTTAAACACACTCCATGTATTCTCACACACCTTCAACCTATTTAATTCCACCAGCACAAAAACTGTGACTGAATTCGTGCTACAATCAAGCAGGCTGTGAAATTACGCCGTTAACAGCAAGGTTACACTACTTAAGTCCCAGAACTTTGCACAGCATGCAACCCATTTATATGATAAAGTAATTAAACGAATGGCTGCATTTAATTATTAAACCACACTATTAGTCCAAATGAAAAAAAAATTCAGTAATGCTGCGTTGGCAGTATTGCTATGAAGAAGGGCCATTCCCCCAAATATCACCACTTGTGCATTTTTTCCCTTTTTAAGGCAGTATTATTCAGCCTTTTGTAAATATAAATTGTAATATAAAGGAATACTATTTCTCAAAAATATGTATACAACGCTGTATAGCCATGTTATTGCATCCTTGTTACTCATTTTGGGATATGGCTACATGGTGCATTAATTTTAAATCAATTCCATGGCACACAGACACACAAGTAGAGCATTACATATGCAGGGCATGCAAAGTTGAAAAATACAATTGCCAAGACATGGCTCCCATCCAAAAAGCCAACATTTAACCATGAAGCTGATATTCACATGCAAAAACCCGCAGACGTGCTTAGAGCCAATGCCCTGCTCCCCCCATCTGTGCGTTCACCTGAGATAGGAAACGACGAGCGAGTTCTTGAACATGGAGTACGTGCGAGAGTTGAATCGGTTCATGCCACTGAAGCCCTGGCAGGGCGGCCCGCCACACAGGAGCTCAACGTCGCCCTTCTGCGGCAGCCGCTGGCCTAGCCCGTTGGTTTTCTCTCCTGACATGACCAGCTTTAGCAGAATGTTGCAGTCCTCCGTGAAAACCGTGCTGCCCGGGTTGTTGAGACGGAAGGCCTGCGCGGCTGGCTCCCACATCTCGATGGCCCACTTAGTCTCTGTGATGCCTACAGAAGATATTGCAGACACATTGGTGAGTTATATTACAACTGGCCCTGGCCCTTGCTTCCCGTTCACCAACTTGTGGCGACACATGGTCAAACAACCCCATGAAAAAAACTGCATGGAGGCCTTCATCCAGCTGTGGATAGATCATGGAAGTCAATGATGATGGAACTTTTCCCTTATATACTTTCCCTCTGCGTGGAGGTACTCTCAATATCTGCCCTTCCCTATAATTACGGTACACTGTGGATTTATGGATGGTCTAAATGCAGCTGAAAGATGTTGTGTACCTGCTTGGTGGAAGCCCTCCGAGAGGCCACCACAGCCCGAGAAGACGTCAAGACCCCGAAGCTTCCTCACCTTCTCCTCCGGCTCCTTTTCCACCGAGTGCTCTACACTCACCTTCCCCTTGCCTTTGCCTGGACGTGAAACGACAATGGAGATGTGTTACGAACCACTCACTGAAGAGACCGGGTGTCTCAGAAGCCATAGTTCTCAACTGGCACCGCTGAGGTTCTGGGTTTGAATCCAGGAAGCTGCTTATGATCAAACCGTGTCCCCGGAAGTATGAGTTGATGGTCTCAGCTCGGTCACCAATGAACGACTAATAAATCCATTACATTAAATGTAGTTTTGCAGTTAATTTGGTTGAATTCCAGTTCTTAGATTTAAATATATATCTTTGACTGTCATGCTGTCATGTGACAAACCGTATTCTCTTAGGCAGAGCAAATTAGATGTGCTGCTCTCTACTATGTGTGGGCCACAGGTCACTTGAAGGAATCTGAGGTAGCTTTGTTATATCCACTCTCATGTAATGATCTCTTCAAGCGATTCAAAATTATACCGTATCACATGACATGGCGCCGATAGCACAATTATAAGACAATATTGGGGCGGGGGAGGAGGGGGTGGCGGAATGATAAAATAAAACATTACTTTTCTTTTATCTTGCTGTAAGCCCAAAGGTAAGCACTTAAAAATTCTAAAAACAACTACAATTGACAACAAATGTCTTCCTTCCAATGTCAAGATTATTGTCCCACAGGTGCAAAATGGCATGTAGCAATTGCGAAAGCACAAACAATTATTTAACTATTTTCTAAATGTACTTTATCAAAGTGAGATCAAAGACCCCTTATGTAGGGGAGAACTGAAGATTATATGCTGAGCAAGCACTGACATTGTTATTTTTTCAACTCAAGAGTAATGTCGAAACATGGGCTCATGGCAGCAGCACACAACGGGTTACTCTTCCAAATGATTACGTGATGGAATCATTCACATCCACTTTGATATGAACATTATCAGGTGGCCATGGGAATCAAACCGCCAACAATGCACGCAAACCGACAGAGGGGAGTGCGCCAACTGCTTTGGCTCTTCAGCCACCCTCAAAAGCAATGAGCCTATGAATGTATTCTTTGAAGAGGAATTTATATTGGGGGGTGAATAAACTTTTTAAAAAAGAAATGCTGCTAATGCATGTACAATTTGGGGCAGTGCCATAACTACAGTAAACCTTATTATTTTACTAAAAGGTCAGGATGTACATGCATAAGTAAAAAAAAATCCATGCAAGATACAGAACCAAAAGGAACGTTGGTATATTTTGGGTGTGAATAAATATTCAATGTGATATCTCACCTTTTCCTTTGCCTTTGCCCTTCCCTCTGCAGCCTGCACTGCGTGCATTGTAAGGAACATCCTCAAAGCTCTTTGTCTTGGCATTGTATGCCTGCAACGGTGAGGCAGGTCACAGCAGGCCATCCAAAATGATTCACAAAAATGCGTTCAATGGAGCAGGCTTACAAAGAGGAATACAATTAAACACAGTAACCAGTGATTTTTGCTCATAAAAGACTCGTGTTTTATATGAATGAACAAAAAATAACGAACAGTGACCCATTTGCCAAGAACATAAGTAACCTTTAACAATGTAAAAATGTATGGCAAATGTATGACATTGCTCCACAAATCTGGATGTTGTCTGATGATGCTAGTTGTAATTACTGGTCAAACATCATACTGAAATGTAAATGTTGTGGGTTTACTCTCCAATACACCGGTGTGCTGTACTAGTAACGAATTGGAATGTTTTATTTATGTGCCCAACTTTACTAATTGGCTGTGTCGGGTGGTGGCAGGTTTAACGATACATTTATATTTACGCGATCTAACCCAAAAAAACTCTTTTGGATAACATGTCAGGAAAGCCTACGTGTTAAAATGTATGACAGTGGCTTACACAATTGTTTAATGCTAGTGTAATTCACTTGGGTGGGGAAATCAGGGTCTACGATGGTGCATGACAAACTGCAATCTACCGGCTAATTCTGAGTGGGGGTCGGGGGTTTGTGTGGGAGGAGAAAACTATAGTTGCCCAGAGAAAACCCACGTGAGATAAGATTCTCTTAATGTCCACAGGTAGCAACTAGGAACCTAGTTGCTGTACCAATTCGATATGTTTTACTCAAGACAGTTCAATCTGTATGATCCAAACCCACCACCACCTTAAACCGCATCCACACAAACCATAGCAGACGCAGATACTCGATGCACAAATGGAAAATTGAAAACTCTCCAGTGTGCGACTGTGGTCATCCAGACCAGACCATGCAACATATAATGTCCGATTTACAAATACGAAGGAGCCATCACAGCGATACACTCTGCTGCTCCTGATGTGGCTATCTGGCTTGGCCACCTGAACGTGAAATTGTAGTTGTTGCTCTGCATCTACATCAGCCATTGGAAAGAAGCAGATTTTTTTATAAAAAGGTGAATTTAGCCCTAGTCTGGTCGAACACCGAAGCACATCCCCAATGCGTGGTCGTAAGTCCACAGCTGGGAGCTGTGGGGGTGTGGGAGGGGGGCAGCATGGAGTTTTGGTTGCATCACCTCAAGGAAGTAGAAGCGGTCGGGCCCTCCCTGCGAGTACTCGGCTACAGACTCGGGCAGGTCCTCTCCGTACTCCACGCGGCATTTTCCCTGCACGTTGCGGAGCTCCACGACAGTCTCCTCGTCGCTCCAGTACAGCAGGTTCACGTCACCATGGAATGCTGCGCTCATGCCCTTGTGCGTGTTCTCTGGCCTGTGGTGAGCACACACATGCATGCACGCACGCACTTATAATGCAGAAACGCCACGTGCCCGACAGAGCCAGTTTAGTACTGTGCCGTTACATTATGTTGTATTGCTTTTTTAGAACATGTAAGTGAATAAAATTTGGTTTTCATGGAAGCAATATAATAACACAATCCTGCGGAGGGAGCTGGTTGGAACGTTGGGTTGCTCGGTCAATGGCCAGGGTCAACGGCGGCGTGGTGTATTCCGCAAATATGGCCGACTGTGAAGGCGGGCACAAGCCGGCGTGAGTAGGTTAAACGTTGAGTTTTATAAGGGCACCACGGGGTGACCAGCCCCTCCCTACCCAGCCCCACCCCCCACCCAGCCCCACCCTCCATACCCTCCCCACCCAGCCCCTCCCCACCCTTGTCATCCCTCCCATTTTTGGATGCACGACGGCCGGACACAATAATCCCCTGTGGGCTGGTGTAACCAGGAGGTTCCTACCAGTATAATTTGACCAATATGTAGACTTGCAATTGCTTACTCATACCACTGCTGTCCCCAGAGCTTCCACTAGTGGGAGCACTAGAGAGTCCCTCTAGGGGGTATTTGGCCTGCACACTGGCCAGACATCTTGGAAGATGTGGGAGTATCCACACTTTACCCCACCACACGTGACGTATGTATGCATGTCCAACGTTGTCACATCATACGTGGCCAAATGTGCCAATCGAAGGTGTGACCTGCCCACTGACAAACTCTTTTCCATAAATCCAACGCAATTTGAACATAGTGTACAACATCAAATACAATTGTTTCGTTATATACTTGACCAGAGATACAAATGATATATAAGGTTAGATGAAACCCAGAAAAATAACTGTAATGAAACGCACTCAAACACAATGACACCTGAGAACACTCAGGGCATTCTCATATAGCTTGTAAAAAGGTCTGAAATTAATTAAATTTCTGTGGGCAATTATTTGTTAAATAATAACCCCATCCCTATTAAAGGGGCACAAGGAAACTTCAAATCAAGATTGAAACCTTTTACGTTTGCTCTGTAATAGTTACAGGCGAAATATTAAATTTTCACGACTTAAACTCATGGACTGAAGCATGAAAATCTATAATGTGATATTTGTAATGGTCAAGATTGTGGTTTGTAAATATTTAGACAACTTTTTCGGCTCAATTCACAAGACATCAGAATTTTTTTGGTATAATTTTCTTGCTGGAAAAAAAACCCCACCTCTTTTTTATTCTTACAGACTCCGAAGCAACATCCGCACCGCCAACTTGCCACTTAGAACCCCATTAACGTCAAGCAAGCTCTGTTTCACTTTCCGAGTGAAGACGTCAGGGCATTTTTAATTTTTAACTGACTCTTAAGTGGTCCTACTGCTACAAAACAGCTGTGTTTTCCTGCAAACTCACGCCACTGGGCGGTAACAATAGCTTTCATACTGTGGTAATGATTTCTACGCTAGTGGAAATGGAATATTTTCAGGCACGGACATGATCGTGCACCATTGGGAATCTGAGACTACACTTGGATGTATGTTGACAAAAATGAGATGTAAGCAATCCACATTATAATCAATGGCATAAAAACTTAGCTCAGTGATTTTATACATTTATGAAGTTTACTCGCAAAGTCGGTAAGATTTGCTGGCTGAGAATATAACCCCAATATATTACTGCCAATGTATGATAGACTCACAAAGCCCCAGGCAAACACTTGTGACATTTAAGCAACTGGTTAACACAATTACAGCTGTCAAGCTGATGAATATAAGAGACTACATTTTCAACTTCAAATCTAGAATACATTTTTAGTTGTTTGCCAGCACAGCTTGAAATACTCCACAGTTATTACTCCTCTGAATTTGCAAACCTAAAAATCAACTATAAATGACATGGTAGGCGTGTTTTTAGTCTACTCCAAAACTATATATTGACTTCCAACCGTGCCTACAACACAGGTTGCTGCTGTGCCCTTAAACAACAATGCCGAGGGCCAAGCAGTAGAGTTGACAAAATGTTTGAAGGTTTGGAAGACATCAGAAAGCACAAATTCACCTGTAAAATTTGTTGATTTTAAACTTGATGTCCGTCTCGCGGTTGTTGCGTTTGTTGCAGAAGATCTGCGAGATGCGGCCCACACGGTAAGGCTCGGGAGCATCCAGGTTGCTGCCCTTGATGTAGTCCGACGACTTGCGGTAATACTCTGGGTGTACATCCTCATCAATGTCCTCCTTCCGTGGAGCGCGCTTCACCGGCGATGCTGGCTTTACGCTGCAAACAAATGGATCTTTTTTATCATCACAGTTGTTGAGGACAGGCCCTCAAAGCCCAAAATGCCATGCGGCCAAAAATAAACAGCGCTATTGAAGGTATAAGAGTTATTATGTTTGAGCTGAGAAAGGTTATAAGAACTAGGAGACCATCGGAAGCAATTGCATAGTTGAGCAGTGGGAAGAAAGAAGCTGAAAAAGGAGTGTTAACTGCAGCGTGGTGGCTGAACACTGAATGGATGGGACGAAACAGTGTGGGTGGAAGAATCAATGAAGTTCATAGGAAGAGGAACCAATCAATGCAAGACCAGCTTATCCCAAAATGCATGCCATGTGAGGGCACACAAAGACTATTTTATGATATATTATTTTATATCTATATATAACTTGGACCATATTGACGCACAATGGTAATTATATTAGAGGTTAATTTAATACACCCTAAAAAGGCACACATTAATAACGTTATTAAACTCTTGAAAAGACTCGCCGAGTGTCAAGACACCATTAAAGAGGGGTCATAAACTAGATTGTTGGGACAATTCCTTTTTAAATGAGGTTTGCATGTGAGAATACCTTGAGAAAATTAGGTGATAACACTTAAAAGTTAGCACAGATGAGCTACAAACCCACGTGCTTGGGAGTTGTCACAAATGTCAATATGATCTACGAACCTTTGCATGCTAAGAGTTGGATTATAGGCAATGTGCCACAACACCCAGCATTGATAATGTTATGCAGAATTACTGGGTGCAGGTGTTACGAGGTTTCTAAATTCTTTACTTTTTTTACACCACTTGCAGAGTACGCTATCCACAAGGATAACGTGCTGTGAAAAACTACAATATTTTATGTGATAATTTTATTACATTTAAAAATGGCTTGCACATATTTGCCTTATGCCAGTTTTATTCCGCAACTACCTTCACTGGTGTTTGATTGAAAATGTCACTGTCCAAAACTCTTAACATGCATTCTTCTGGACAAGCTTTAAAAAAAAAACACAATCTGACCATCTGACAGGAATGCTTAATGGGCTTCGCAATGCTTTGCAAGCTTTATATTGCATTAGTGCTGTACACATAATGCACGCATACCTTTTTAAAAAATAAGCATTGATTTATAGCTGTGGAGATGTTTATAATTATGCCAGAGCGGTAAATGGAAGTTGTTTACATTGAGAGCTGTTTTCCATTGAATTTCAGGGAACTGATAAATCCATTCTCGATTGCATTTCAGAAAATCCACGAATATAAATGAGGAAACACTGGCACACATCTATATTTTTTTTAACAAGAACCATTTTGCAGCATGCTGAAGCACTTGCAGTTCGAATAAACTGCGTGCATTAATGCACAAACCGTGACTGAACAATAAGTGAACGAGAATTAACATGCATGGCCAACACGATTAGCCATGTTTGCATATTCACAAACCTATTAAAGTTCATGGTGCAACAATGAATTAGGTACCATTGTGACTAAAGAGGTTGGTCCTCAAATGTTTTATTTTAGTTTAAACAAGTATAAAAACAGCCCACAAAATACCGTGCAAATTTTTGGCCAAAATATACTTCATGAAATACGGTAAGGGGCTCGACATCCGCTAAGATTCTGTTCTTGGAAATCGACATAAAGTATTTACAAAAGCAGATTCTATGTTAAGTTCCCCATGTTTGATGGATAAGGGGGAAAGTGACAATGTTTGATAACATTAATTATGTACTATACACGTAAATAACATCCTTATATTTAGTTAAATTGTAGAGTAATACAAATAGATAACACAATGGAAAAAAAACCCATCAATTATTTATTCTGTAAATGTGCAAGTTTTATTTACTTTGGATTATGGGGGAATGACGATTCTAATTTGGCGGTCATCGATGCACTTGACGCCACACTCTCCCCAATTGCCTTCGAGAGTTATTTATATAATCGGATTGTTGACTCGTCTACCATGTAATGGCAGCCAACAGCTGACGCACTATCACCACGAGAAAGTCTATCAAAAAACGTAACTTTTCGAGATAAACTCATTACATTGCTCTGCCTTTTGCTCCTACTCTCCCTTCCTCCATTTCACTTGACACTTAGAGAACCCATGATTCGAAATAAATCAATAACCACCACAAATAAGGCAAGAATAGCACAAGGCAAAAACACTTGAGTAAAAGCGTGAGCATTTGCAAAGCAGCACACTGGCCAACATCCACTGCTGTACTGCGCAGGTTCAATACTACTCCCCATAATGCGATATTGCCAAATCAAGGGAAAAGGTGCAAAAGTTAACTAGTATACAAATGTAAAAATCACAAATAATATAATCAAATTTCGCTGAAAAAAAATTAGCGAATGAAGAGGTTATACTGTACTGAATGCAAAAACCTTAATATCTAAATTTTTTGCCTAAAACCACACCAGTATAATTATGAAATGTAAAAAGAAATACTGTACTGTGATATCAAATCTTACCAGGAGTAACATGGTTAAAAGTTACCGACTGCCTTTTTTTAATATGTACTATATATATTTTTTAAAATATATATTATATTCCGAAAACGTTCTGCTGGTGGAATTCCTGGCTCCCTGGCCATATCCCTGGTGCATGATGACGTCACTCGCATCTCACAGTGTTGAGCAGGGTTCGTGCGTCATGCAGACGCCATTGATGCCTCCTCCCGCCCCCGGTCCTACCCTTCACCCCAGCCACGTTTCCCACGCAAATGTGTTTGATACGCTATCAAACTATCATCATACTACTTGAAAAAAAATTATCTATGGCTCGAGTTTTCTGGTTGGCTGCTAGCTCAGCTCCTCTGTACCCAAAAAATAACTCTGTTGTTAGCGGCTATGGGCTGTTGCCACCGAAAATAGCTGGGCAATTGGCTTTATGGGATTTTCTGTAACAAATAAACATTGTATTGAAACGGTGAAAGACGTTCGAAAGACAAATCACAGATATCAACACCGAAGAGGTGGGGGCAACGAATACAGAATACTGACATGGTTCATTTAATAATGCTCCAACTTTTCAATTTGTGCTAATAATATAATTAATTCTATATTTGAAGTTTTCGTGACTGCAAGGATTCATACTCTTAGGTTTTTTCGGTAAAGTCACGTAGGTATTCTTTTATTATTTATTAATTTTTACCTACGTGACTTTACCGAAAAAACCTAAGAGTAGAATTAATGATCTCGTGAGAATATTCTTTAAATCAAAGAGCATTATAAAATAACTCACTACATATTATCTTGAATTTTATTATATAAAAAGCTAATAATTTTTACTGCTCCGAGTACAGGATTGTAAGCAAAGTATGAACTTGCCAGCTATCTCTTATTTTCCGTTGCAGAGCAACACACGTCCCTTGGATGTGCGTTGTCCGTCGGAACGGGTCATGTCGGAGGGAGGGGGAGGCGAACATCAAATATACAGTGGGCTGGTAGTCATATCTTTAAAAAATATATAGGCCATAATAACTCATTGCAATATAAATAACAGAAAACACCAGAAAATAAGACTAAGATTAATTCAAGTAATTTTGTATGGAATCAACTATGGGAAGGCATTCCCCCCTTGTTTACAACCCTGAGCCATTGGTGAAAATTTGATATTCCTGTAGCAAGGTGCAGTAATGCATAAGAAACCAAAAGAGGACGTGCCACCGAGTGGAAATAATTTTTATCAACCCCAGAGGAAAGAATGGCCAAGTCAACCTTACTCGGAATTTTAACTCGAATCTGCAAGCGGTGAGCTATAATGGATGCACAACCACCCAAGCGGAAGGTCGTAACTAAACAATACAACTCAACAACGTGGTGAACACATCAGGGGACCTAAAACAAGGCCAGTTTATCCACACTTTCTTCACAAAGTGGTTGCTCAGCCCAAGTCCCAAAATACCAAGTTGCAAGCAAAAAAAACCAACACTTTTGGAAGTACAACAGATAACACAGTTAATGTTTCCTTAAATGAGCCAGGTCATAAGAGCCTGGGAACAGAAACAATGTGAAGACATTCCAAAATTGAGTACTGTGAGGAAAGAAGCATTGGTGCGTGTTTTGATCTAAAGTATAGCGGTTGAACACAGTATATAGATGAGGCTAAACAGTAAAAAGTAAAACTACGTTTTATTTTACTAGGGAAGGCCCACAGCGATATAGCTCTTTTTCAGAAGCAACCTGGCCACAAATGATAGTTCAACGAAGTGGCTTATCATGTGCAAATTTAGCACAGCCAAATACTGCAAACGCACGTTTCAAAATGTGGAGGGAAAAACCGGAGGACCTGGAGAAAAATCCACGCAACCACAGGGAGAACATGCGAATTCTAAATATACAGGCGGCAGAGTCAGATCGAACCCACAACTTCCTGTCTACCAGGCAAAGTAGTTAACGTCTCGTCACCGTGCCTGGTCGACAAGTGTCTTCAACGTAGTCGGAATAATCAATGAGCGAAGTTCGTGAGAAAGGTAACAGAGGAACAGCACTTGCAAGAGCAAAGATAAAAAAGTGGGAGAAAAATAAAAAGACAGTTCCTTTTGAATGGTGGCAAAGGCAGCGTCGCGTGGCTACCTGAAGTTGAAGGCGTCAGGCATGAGGTAGACCCCATCCCCGACTCGGTAATCGACACCGTCCTTGAGCGCAAGCATGTACGTCACGATCGCGTCATCCTCCGGGTCATCCAATCGAGTCTCCACGCACGGCGTCTCCCGTTGGTTCAGCTCCGACAGCCGCACGCAGCTAGCGCAAAACCTACACATGGGCCAAACAAACACAACAAAAACGGAGTTGGTCAGTGCCAGGGTGGGAGGCAGAGACTTCCTACCACTCAGACGTAGAACGCAGGGCCATCAAATATCAAGTAGTGACACGGTACGGCATTAATTCACGATGTCAACTTATGATCACCGTCTGAATTGCGAAGCTGCCTTCAAAAAGTCTGTTAAGTTACATTTCTTCAGCCCTCGTTAATAAATGCATTTCTTTCACGGATCATATAATGTGGCACAAAATGTAATATACAGCTTGACAACATTACAAGAACCACCCACACACACACACACGTACTTGTCTCCGAATGATTCTATTATTAAAATAACACAACGTGAAGTTGAGGGCTTGACACAGCAGCAAATGGTCCAATTGAAGGTAGCAGCTAGGATTATTAAGCAAGGGCAAGCAATGATAAAGCCACATTATACACACGTACAACAAAGATGGAAAATATATAAACCGAAAGACAATACCAACCCTTGATAATACCAATTAAAAGCCAGCCGATGGAATTCGGGGGCTACATGCCACCCTGTTAGCGTACGCATTAAGCTTACAAATCGTCTGAGATGCAGGTGTCCCTATTCCCTTAGGTGTCCACGCTTTCATTCTGTCCTATTCAATGTGTAATCACCACCACAAAGTATGCATGAAATGATTCAACCCCGCTTCTATATGCGACTGGATGAAATGTCACAATTCAAATCAAAATCTTGTTTTGTCTTTTACTTTTCACGTATTTTCGTGATCGTTCCAACGACTTGCTTAAAGAAACAAGGGTGTACAAATTTGCAAGGTTCAAATGATTGAACTCTCACACGCACAATACTATGAAGGTATCACGATCATAGGAAACAGTTTTGATTGACGAATCGATTAACATCGCGACAGTTATGTTGGTTGCGAGAGTTCATGCTGGTGTTTCATTTAGTTTTCTGTTAATTATACGTCGCGCATAGATGTCACAAATTAAATCTACACTGTGTACATGTGGATGCTTGCAAGATCCTCACTTGAATTTGTTTTCCTCAGCAGGCGTCACTTCGGGAGGGCTCTCGAATCTCGCGTACTCCGGGTCGTACCACAGCTGGTAGAAGAAAGATTTCTCTTCGTCGTCTTTGCTGGTCTTTTCTTCTTCTGTTTCCATGCCACCCTGCACAGCAAGCAAAGTTACGTCCATGTCACTGAAACAGGACACCCTCCTAGCCTGGGATAAGACCGAGATGTCATGATGGCAAAAGTCGCCGATGCCACCACAACCCTCTGCCAGGTCCCAGATTTGCTACACAGTCGATGGCCTTCAAGATTTAGCATGGGCATAAGGGACATTTAATTTCCCATACATTTCCCTATTATCATTAACAATTTACGATTTGCTTTTTAGTTAATATAAGTACTCTTTATTTTGGTAATTTATACCAAACAAACTTGTCCTGCTCATGACCAGGAAAAAAAAATATTATTTTTTAATGAATAAACGTACTTAGGAGAGAGCAAATGAAAAAGAAGTATAAATAAGGTACATGTGACAAATTCCACAGACAGCTCTAATCAGAAAGCATACTATGAATACAATGCATGTTTACAGTACAATGTCAGTTATCGGTTGAGTAGAACATTTTCATTTCGAAAACGGGAAGCTGCATATGAATAAGAACATATTCTATGGTTCAACGGAAGAATATTCTATGGTGCTTTCGGTAAAGTCACGTAGATAGAACAAATAACAATAAAATAATAAAAATAAAGTTAATAACAATATCACGACGTTGAGATTGCAATACAAGCGGTCGTCATCAGAAACAGGGAGGTTAGCCTCTGAGGGCAAGCTGTTTATAAAGGTTTAGAGATGGGTGGGGCAGCTAACGTTAATGTAGAATGACTTAAAATGAAAGTTAAGTCAAAATTGAATAAGGACAATTTTGATTATAATTGGGTATAATTATTTTCCAAATTATTAATGTAAATGCATCCATGGTAATATTACCTAACTTATGGACTTCACTTAAAATAAGAACATAGTTTCAATAATTCTTCATACCTGGAGGTTTTAGCACCACCCAGTGGTAACAGTAGCTTTGTAAGTTAAAGTGTATATTGTACAGCATGAGCAGTGGTATCCACATAGAGCATTATTTAGTAGTAACCGCAAAAATATACTGATCACTTTACGAAGTAATTATCTAATTTTATTTTTGCACATTTGAAAAGTCACCATTGCATCTGCGACCGGTCTACTAGTGATCGAGAGCTTAGTTCGAGGGAGACGGCTGTCACTTTGTCGACACGTCGCCCGTCTCAATGCGCAGATTCCAACAAATTGCACCACTTCAGTTTGCGGTCGACATTCGAAGTGGACTGCGACCCTCAAAGGAATGGTGCAGCCTCCATGGTTGCCACCCCATGATCCGTGGATTCAACAAATCACTCGAAAACACTGGCATGGCAGCAAGAGCAGTTTATGTGAATGCTGTCACAAGAGGTCACACGTTTGACGCAACGGTCCTTCGCTTGCTATGCGCGATGAATGAATAAATGAATATCTCATTTCAAATTGGTTTAGAAACATCGAAAGGTACACACACATGCCCACAAACATAGTAATAGATTTTTCTGCACTGCCCTCTGCTGCCCATAGCATAGCACTAAACTACAATGGCAATAATATGACCACTGACGCACACAGAATGAGCCACTGTGCGCAATGACTGCCACCCACCTCCATGAAAAAGTTTGGCGAAGGGGCCTTGTACGTTACGGACACCTTCCCGTACACGTACGAGAGCAACATGTCCTCGCACTCATCCACCAGGAAGAGCTCCAGCGGGTCTGATGTCTCCCCCAGCACCGTGTCCGGGCCGCGGCAGAACCAGTGTGGGTGGAACCACTTCTCCCCGTTCTCTTCTTCCCACATGGACGTGATCCTTCAAACGGGGGAGTAGGGGGACACAATTCAAGTCCAGTTCATCCATTGCACGCTGTTAATCAACGACACACCGTATTAGGCTTGGAGATGTGCAGCACGCAGCCAATCTCGCATCCTAGGTCACCATCTCTTACAACCTTTTGTCAATCCACCGTTGGATTTCGGCCTCCCCTATGTCATGCAGGTGGTTGAACGCAGGGAGCATAGGGATGGAATCAAGAATACAATACAAGATCGATTTTGCTTTTGACCACGTAGCCCCACAGCCACTTGTGGCAACCTGTAAACAGTGGGAGTTGCCCATCCAAGCAATAAACCTAGCCGTCACGCTCAGCTTCCAATATCTGGGTCTATTGGTAATTAATTACATGAATACATTTATAAATTCACTTTTTTTAGGCCATGTACACCAGTACTAAACCATACAAATCCAGAGAGAGCAAAATACCAGTGTAACATTGCATTAGTTAACATGTGGAATACAAGGCTTCGACAACATCTCGATCTACAATGCAGTTAACACACACACATAGTATGCCTGACATTTATTTTAAGTAAATTATTCATGTTCTGGTTTTTAACATGCACAAATCAACATGACATTTATTCATGGCCACTGGGAAAACATTTCAATATTGCTACAAGCCAAGGGCCAAGCGTAATTAAGAATATAATATTAAATTCACAGCTCTAATTTTGCATGGTGTGTTTTGGCATGTCTGATGTTAAGCTTTCATCATAGGTCAGATCCAGAACCGAGGAAGATCCCCGCACGTGAAGCAAAACGTCATGTCGATCAACGTGCAATCCAACCAGAAAACATGTCGGAGAACTATACATAAAAACCACGAAAACCTATGCTGTAGTACTTTCGTTAGGTACCCTCCCTACCTGGCTGGGAAGAGAGGCTTAGAAGGGTCATCTGGACACACGACCACACAGTCTCCAACACCCAGCTCCTCATCATCCAGACGAACACGCTGGAAGTATTTGCGTTCGGTTTCCGTCTTCACCACATGCGTACACACGCACAAAATAGCAGTCAATGGCACATGCTATGCAGTCCATGGTCAATCAATACAATGGCGAGGCAGATGACATCTCGCCACCTGGGTGCCCTATGCATGCAATGCATAAACCTTACCTTCTGAGGCTCTCCAATCCATGAAATCTGAGACTTGGACTTCTTCTTTTTCTTGATGTCGGTCACTTTCTTCTGATGGATCTTATTCACCTCCTCCGAGTCGGACTCCTCAAAGTTCTCATCTTCTTCAGCCTCCTTCACGGCCATATTTGGACACCTGGTCGAACAGCAGCAGCAATCCATACCACTTGACAACCCACGCGATACGAATACGAATGTGCAAATTGGTATAAACAAGGTGGCTAATCTAGTCAGAACTTGGGGAGAAAAAAAAAAACATATGAAGGATGATGCTAATTAATGTAAACATGGGGTTGTCTTTGGAATTATTTAATTAGCAGTATTGAAGCTGATGGGTAGATGTCAGGGCAAAAACATTTTCATATTTGCAACTCACCCTTTTTTGCAATCCTTTGTTCAATGTATTGTCTTCAAGAGGACTGGTTTCAAATAGCAACACAACTTTATACTACAGGTTGGTTCATATTGGATCATCTTTATAAGTTACTGTGCCCATATTCTTGGTTCTTTCGGTAAAGTCACGTAGATAGAAAATAAATAAATGGAAAAAAACCATGACGTTTCGATCGCAACACAAGCGGTCTTCATCTTTTCTCACCACCTGATGAAGACAGTGTTGCAATCGAAACGTCGTGGTTTTTTATTTATTTTCTATCTACGTGACTTTACCGAAAGAACCAAGAATATTAATTCCTGTAGTCACGAAAGCTTTAAGTCAAAATTTACTGTGCCAACCCACCCCTTTATAGATGGGTGGACGGATAACAATGCGTAACTGGTTTCAACCTTAGTTGGCAAGGATAGACAATAACATAAATCTAAACAAACGCTGGCCAAAGATTTAACCCGACTAAAAGAATACAGGCAGCGAGAGAACTACGTGTGTTCACAGAATGCAATGGGATACGCACTTCCGGTTCATGCAGGCTTGCTTGAAGCGTCCAATTCCGCCAAATTTAGGCATGACCTTGCAGGTTGAACATTTCCCACAGTCTTGTTGCTGGCAAACCTACACAATAAAACACACTTTTAGGAACCTTGTCACCCATCTATATCTTAACAGATCCAAAGTCAGAACAAACTAGACCTCGGTCAATATAGAACATATTCAAGCATATTATTTACACTATTCAAATGTAACACGAATACATTCTAAAATATGCATTTTGACCTTGCCCTACCATACCTGACTTACTGATACGATACACAACCAACTAGTGAATAATTTGGATATCAGAGCTCGAGTGGCTCTGATATAGGTCATTTATAGGAAATGGCACTTACATTTTACAATAATTTCAGTCTTGGCTTGTCCTGCAAATAATTAGATTGCAATTTGTGACAATGTATGAAATATAAAGAGGTGATGATAACGTAATAATCATGTGCCGGTTCACGACCTGTGTGATTTTTGCGAAATCGTTTCAATTCTGGGTCACGATTTCATTCAGAAAATCAATGAACTTTCGGAAATAGTTACTATACTATTCAGTTGCATGAATCTACAGAAAGTGCTATTTATGCAACATTTATGCTAACAGACTGAAGTATGGATGTATACAAATGAGCAAGACAAACAGAATTCATTCCCATTGCAAACATGAATTGTGACAAATCTGTCAAATTTGTTGCACGGATGAATATGGAAATGTCGAGTTACTATGTAGTATATATCAAATCGCTCACAAAATCCGCATGGAATCATGCATTAAAAGGATGTATTACTTATGACTCACACGTTGTAGTTTTTTAAGACCATATATCAGATGCATTCATGCATGCACGCATGGTGAGCATTAAGTGTGAATTTGAAAGCATTAAAATGAATCAACGCATTATTACAGCCCCTATATCTCAAAATTTGCTCGACTGTAAGGCAGAGGAGAGTTGACCCATCACAGCTGCTTTCTTCCAGCACAGCGTCGCCGCTGTTGCACAGCATTACCTCGCAGACCCCACAGCGGCGGCGCTTTATCACATTCTCCTTGTCCCGCTGCTCTATCTGCTCGTCAAAGAACTCGTCGAAGATCTGCCGAACGAGCAGCGTGGTGGTGGCCTTGCTGGGGCCCTTGGCGTCCTTGGCGATCTTTGTCGGGTGCTTAATGGTCTGCCTACGCTGGGCTCTCCTGCAAGAGAGAGCATCAAGAATGGGGGAATAAACAATATGAAACAATGCGAGATTGTAAAGACCCTTTAAAGCATGTGGTATTTTCATTCAGTCATAGAAATCTCTGCCTCCCAAAACTTCATCAGCTATTTTTTCACCTCACAATGCATGTCCTTCACTGACTGTAAAAGAAAGACAAATCCAGGCACTTTTCGAAGGGAATTCAATTTTCCTTCCCAACACTTGTAAGAAGGTCATTCCAATACTAATAAAAAATGCTTTACAACATTCAACAAAGGACACATTTATGAATTTTATTTTGCTATGCACAGAACATTTACAGGCTACTATTTTACAGCACCATTTTAACCAGGTTTCCATGCATACCTAAATGGCACCAGTCGTCTTCATGCTTGTCCAGAGTGTAAAGGGGTTAAAGGGCAGGTCAAACCTCAATCTGCGCCTCTTCCCCCTCTGCTGATCTGCATTTAACCGGTAGTATAATTGTATAACTTCAACACCGGATACATTGCTACTAATAATTTGCTTTACTTAGCCAAGCCACGATGGATCCTTTCAGAAGGGTCCGACACATTGGATTTTTGTTTATTTCCATAATCGAGTGCTTTGCATTGGGTGGAACCTGAATAAACCCATGACTCTTATGAGTCAACACTCAAAAGGTGAATGTAATCTATTGCTATATGGTCATCTCTTGACCACCTCACAGCCTAAACCAAGTAGTAACCAGGCCAATCCTTACTTAGCTTTGAAGATCTGCAAAGATTCAGGATTATTTTGTCGTAAAAAAAAAAAACACTACTCACGATAAATGGGCCCCCCATTAGATTTTGATAGTACATGGAGGAGATGGTGTCATCGTATCATCTACATGCGTCATGACCAAAAAAAAACCTGGCGCCTCTTGTGCCGAGCCAGTCTGGCTCTGTACGGCTCAGTTGTACAGTGGAAAAAGAGAGGCACCAAAAACAGAAAGGGAGGAGGCGCGATGGTGCCTGCACACACCGCTTCCCGAGTGTGACGCCGGCCAGCTTGATGAGGTCGCGCATGCAGGGCGTGATGATAATGGGCGGCTCGTCCTCGTCTCCCGCCTCGTCGTAGCTCTCCACTTGCTCCACAATGAACTGCGCGTGGCGCAGCAGCGAGTCCTCCGTAAAGCGCGTGAAGCTAAGGCCGCACGGGGGCACCGTCGTCTAGTGCAAGAAAATGCAGGCAGATGGAACGAATGAAAGCCAAGTCATTTCATCGCTCACTCACTCATTTATCATCTCACAAAAGGCATTTAGAGGCAATTGCCTACAATCCATTTTTGATCAGTAATCTCACATCATAATTTGTAATGGAACGCTGGTGAAGTGGTTCGAGCACTACTCTATGAACTTGCCTTTATTCTCGGGCCAAGGCCAACACGAGTGGCGAGTTGTATCTCAACCGGTCGAGTTCACATTCACAAACCCTCACTGATCAGCGTGAAGTATGGTCAAATAACACCAATGACTCATCGTGTGAGGAGGCCTTCATCCAGCAGCCGATTAAAACAATTGTTGTACAATATTACATAACTTCTCCAGTCATTTGATGAATTTCACAATTCAGGAGCGCAATTTTATTGCAAAATCAAATCTCTTTCATCTCTTTTTTAGGGTCTTGTTTGCATTCTTGTTATTTTTTCTCATTTGCAGTTTTGTTCACTTCTTTAGCCTTAACACTGGAAAATTATTTTCAAATAATTTTCAAACTCAACAATTAATTCTCACAATGAGCATAATAATACATTTTAAATTGACGAATCGTTGCACATTCATGCGCATCATTTACAAAGTCGAGACATATGTTATTAATACTGACATTGTCTTCATTCCGGTAGAGATGTATACATTAAAACATGTCTTGAGTATAACAATATATGATAAACTATGCTTTTTTCTGGGATCCAAAACAACAGTTCAAGTTTGATTGAAGCCAACAGTTTGCAATCTGTGCGTCATGCCCTCCTGGAAGCCTTTCAGGGGAAGCGCAGACTGCGGCATGGATATTATTAAGGATAATTTTTGAAAGAGCAGGGAGAATTTTTTCTCTACGTCGTGGCAACAAAGGACTTGAATACACAACATGACACAAATACATTACGAACACCGTGTTTTTCCTGGAGGCAACACGGTGTTCGTAACCTCGGGGGCAGGGTCAACGTGAGGGACACCATACCAACAATGTTGATTATCGCTGTTCTAAGTATATATTTATAGATTAAGCAAGAACAGTGTCAATTAAAGATGATAACTAAAATCAGTCACACAGCACCATCACTCACCTATCATGAGAACCGTTCACATGCAGTGGCATTATAATATATAAAGGGGACATGC
The DNA here is from genome assembly GCF_964198595.1 of Lampetra fluviatilis. NCBI lineage: Eukaryota > Metazoa > Chordata > Hyperoartia > Petromyzontiformes > Petromyzontidae > Lampetra > Lampetra fluviatilis. Next base: position 6,698,190 of record NC_136294.1, read on the forward strand.
ATAAATCCGGTGATATGCCCTTTTATTATTTTGCAATGTTCTCATTACAGATTTCACCTGCGCTAAGAGACTGACCTCGATCTTGTTGAGCAGGTCCTCATAGGTGGCATCCCGGTTGTGCTGCAGGAACTCGATGACTATCTTGAACATGTAGATCTTCTCCTGCATCACAGCAAACGTCGAGGCGTACTCCTCGCTTGGGTTCATTAAGATGTAGTCGGCAAATGCTGGAGCACAGGTACATGATGACATGCATCAAACACACAATTACACAAGCCAGAACTAAGGCCTCTGGTAAATCATTAGTTTAATCACATGACTGCTAATTTAGACCACATGGCCCTTGGCAAGACTTGGTAGAAATAAAATGTTCATGGTACAACTGAGGGTGGAATGCTAAACAAGCATCATGGACCAGATGCATTTTGACAAAATTACCAATAAACATCACCTGAGTGGAGTTGTTAATGGAGTCATGGGCATGTCTTAGCAAAAAAAGCAAGAAAAACTTTCAACAACATGTGAAATGAGCTACATAAGTGTGTTTTAAGCGCAACAGCACCCACAAAAAATTGAATAATCATATGCACATAATTAGTACCATTGTGTGCCTGTGTATTGAACAGTTATATCCACAATTATGAGAAACTGTAATATTACAGTGAGTTCCTGAAGCTATAGAAGGACTCTTTTGCTCATTTACCCGTGGTGATGCCAACAAGGGCCTTTTCTCCTCCATCAAACCCAGTAGTCCACCATGAATTAATGGGACCCAGCTTCTTGGCACTCACGCCACCTAGTCAAAGAAAGTAAATCCATCATTAGCGCAACGTATCTATAGAAAACTTGCAATTCTTTTAACATGAAATTTATAGTTCCAATGCTGATTTAATGCTGCATCATATCTTTAAAAAGAGCACCGTTTCTGATGGATACAAATTAAACATTGTTATATCACAAAACAGTTACATTTTGACAAAGTTACATTTTAACATGACTGTAAAAATGAAGTATATTTGAGTTGATCTCGATGTTTTAAATGAAAAACTAATGTATGGTTTATTCACATACTACATCATTCGAAAAGTCAGAAAACTAAAGGAAACTATGTACACATTGAAATATATATATTTTTTTATCAATGACTATTTGATTTGCACACACCATCATTGCAGGGATTCTCATCATAAATAGGCTTGACGACTCCACTCAGATAAAGCTCCACATTTTTTTCCACGAGTCCGGTGTCGAATGCGCACAGGTGCAGCTTGCGGTCGTACACGCTGCACACGGACATAACCAAATCACGCACGTAGATTAAAGAGAATGCAACACAATTAGTCTGCAATTCTCAGCAACCAATGGTCTACAATAAATGCACACAGGAATAAATGATCATAATTTAATTAAAACAATGTACAGGCCTGAGTAAATCCATTGCTGGATTAACGGCTTACCCATGCTGTGGGCCAGATTTATATATTTTTTGGCAGTCATGGGGGTATTTACGTATATTGTACCATGCTGGTCAGTGTGGGTCGGTGAAGTAAGCCATGGCCAGCAATCGACCTCAGGTCACTGGGTTCATAGCACAGCGCACAAACCACTGCACCGCTGGTCTCCATACATGATAACATGAGCAAATAAAAAAAAACATAAATCAGATTTCATTACAGTTGAAATAGTTGTTTTTTGAATAACAGGGATTGTTTGTACTGTACGTACAAATTGTTTGTACTGTACGTACAAACAACATCATTTGGAACCAATAGAAGAAGATAGATCCCAAGTGGGCATTAAAACGTTCAGATAAATGTTCCATAGTTGACGTCTGTATTTTCCCAAAAGATAAAAGAAATTCTCAAGGAGCTGTCTAAGAATATTAAGTTAACTTGCACACCAATGAGTCTTGAATAAATGCTTTGTTGTATGCTGCGACGCAACACCTACCTGAAGTTTGTGACTTTGTGCTGAGGTAGGTCATCGTAGCTTTCCATCGCATCTGAGTTGCTTTCAAACACCGAGAGTCGCTCGTCAGTAAGCATCTCTGGCTCATCCAGCTGAAAACAATACAGGATAGAAACTTTACACTAATAAATCTGATGCATCTTACCAGTATGTCTCAAGATGTGGTTCAGCAACCCCCATCATAGCATTTCAGGGGGGGGGGGGTGGGGGACAGGCTGTGGCATGGATGCCGTACAGTATAAGTTGCTAATGTGCAGGCAGAACCATTGGCACCACATTGCAGTGACAAAACACGAATGCACAACACGCCAAAAGATACTTTAAGTGAGGCTTGGGCTTGGAGGGTATGGGGCGAGAGGACAAATGGTCTTTATTTAGGACCCGACAAACTAAAATTGTTGAGAACTACTGGATTATACCACGTTTTGAATTGCCAGGCAATTGACACTACGGCAAAGTCAAATATGATTATTTCAATAAATGAAAAAAAAACATGACCTTAACAGTCACCCTTAAATCTAAAAAGGCAAAATCATGTGCTTGGGAATGTCACAAATGACTAAAATTACATGATTTTTTCTACAGCTCAGATTCTGACCATTTAGCCAATTGGACTGGCCATGTTTTATATATATTTGTAAGGACCTCAGTTAAATATATATTTTACAATGGACACACAAGTGAAATGGATAAAACTGAGTGGTGAACTTATGACTTTACACTATCAAATTGACACAATTGAGCCCTTAAATGACATCATCAAAATCAGCCTATAATGGAATGCGAGAAGGCGGGAAACGATTACAAAGAAAACTTACCGCATCATCTGGGTCTCCTTGAAACAATTTCAGGTCACGGTCATCCAGAAACTGCTTACACTCCGTACACTTCGGTGGTGGGGTCTTCAAGTGAGGCGAAAGAGACAAACCACCCATAAAGACGTAAACATGAGCAAATTTAAACGCCATTCATGCAGAAATGTTAATGGAAAAGCAATCCACTACTTTACGCGAGTTAAAATGCTAGCGAATATTAAATCTGTATAGCATATCTAATGTCATATAATACACTCCAACAAATACATACCCTTGCTGGTTTGAACTTTGCAGGTGAACTTTCAGGTGCATCAGACAGCAATAGTGGCCTACAAACACCAAAGTTTAGAATGGACTCATCAGAATGTAATGCAATACAGCGATATTAAAAAAGGGGCAGTTGTCATACAGCATCACCACAATGGATGGACATATGGGTGTCGTTATGAAAGTTAAAGTTGTCTAAGCCATGAAATTAAAAGGTGTCAAAAGCAACAGCCTACTTACTTTTCAGCAAGCAATTCCACTTTTCTCCTTTTGTCCTCCAGACCCTCCTTTATCAAAACAACAAAAACAATTAATGTTTAAAGAATCAGCATATAACTAAGCATGTAATTAATGCGTATGACAATGTTTATACAGTGGAACCCCATTAAAACAGTATGTACAGCTTTCACAATGACTCAAATGAATTGCAATGAAAATTCCAGATTTACTTAATTGATTCAAATTAAAACACAAGATTAATGTTGGGCATAATGCAACTCGCATACACACACACACACACACAAAGTATTTCTACTTTTAACAAATGAACAGCATGCAAATGAAAGTAAATGATATTCACCTCTTTAGTCTGGGAATCTTGAATGACTTCTTCCTTCACCTTTCCATTTGCCTCCTCCGACTTGCGTTTTACAGACCTGCAGATCGCACCGTTGACAAAACCGATTAAATCCTCACGCCAACCAAAGCCTCTCTCAGACGACAGGCTGCACGATCTTGGATCATGATGATAATGTTCATGATGTCAGCATGAGACACTAACCCTTTTCCAAACATTGAAGCAATGGATTGCTGGCTGCCCCCAGCTGCCGCCCCCGACTTGCGGCTACGCTGGCCACCTCGACCACGGGGACTTGCGAGTTCTGCTGCGAATATAAAAATGTGTTAATTCAACTGTCATCAAGTATAAAACGGAACATCAACCGAAATTCAATTCTACAAGGAGAAATGTTCAGAGTGTCAACCTTCGCACACTGTCAGCAACTAATGTATCACTTTATAGTTCTTCATGAAAAATGCTTAATTTATTGGTCATACCCCTCCACTTAAACCAGTTAAGTGGTTTCAATGTAGGTAATTAGCTTAACATATTCAACTTGCTCACACTGGATTACGTTTTTTGAATAACTATAACTATATGTATTCATCTAGAGTGAAAGTTATACATCTCGAATTTGTTACAGATAATGGTGTGAATGTTCCGTTCGTAGGAATTATAAATCGCAAAACTGGACTCTATCCCAGTAGGAAAATTAGTGAAGGTTGGCATCTTAAAGGAAGCAGGCCACCAAACTAAGATTTACTTGTTCCTAGAACACTATAAATGCTCGGGCGTCCCCTGAAAGTGACGCACAAATTCACTCTGAGCAGGATGGAAAGTGGGCAAGGGCTATCAGATTGATCCCAATAGATGCGCCTAAAAAAGCGAGCTGTGAGACAAAATATCTGAGTGTAATGCTGGAATGATTTTAACGATGCGTAGAAAGATTGCAGGACTGGAAAAGATACTGAAAAGTAGGCAAGAGTCGTGCCCATCTAAAATTAGTTGAAAAAAGAGCTGACTCAGATGGCTAGCACATTTCGTAATAAGAGACAAAAACCACATCAGAAGAAAGGTGATGGACATTGAATGAGGTGTTTTTAAGTGGTGAACCAGAATATCAAGAACTGCAGTGTATTTAGAGATGGCCCAGGACATGGGTGAGCAGAGAGGAACAACGAAGCACACCCCATGAGTGTGGAAAATTCCAGAAGGAAAAATGTAAAAATATTTTACTGACAACCAAAGTTTGATAAGAGAATTTTGTATAGTTTGATCGGGTTGAAAGTCTAGATGATTCTCAATAAAATTTCGGTTGGCGTGAATTTCCCCTTAATTATGTTTTCCAACTGCAAATGTTCTAATTTAACAAGCATCACAATAAATGGCAACAGCAGTTCATTATTTGCAATCGCATTACATTTTGCTATGCAACAACTATCCTGAAATAGCAGAGGGGAAAACACATTCTGTTCCTCTTAAGATCCAATGTAATCAGCATAAACGTGTTCACATGGACAATTCTTTGTTCTGCATGTCATATATATATTTTATCCCTTCATTACTTTTCTATTTTCTCGATTATTTATGATTTTCTTAGACCTATTTAAAATGTTGACATCTACTTCAGATTTAAAGCTTTCGTGACTGCAGGGATTCATATTCTTGGTTCTTTCGGTAAAGTCACGTAGAAGGGAAATAATAAAATAAATTAAACAAAAAAATTCTCACGACGTTTCGATCGCAACACAAGCAATCATCATCAGGTGTGAAAACCACAGCAAGAACATTTTCCAAATTATTTTATTATTTCCCTTCTACATGACTTTACCGAAAGAACCAAGAATATTTACTTCAGACTTGAGAAAAACTTTAGACTTATACATCAGCATAGTACTGTATTGTATTTTGACAACGATGTACTAATAAAGGCCACTCTCATGGGGTGACAAATAAAAAATCTCACCACAAAACAACTTGTACACGTATATATTATCAATTATTTCACGAACCAATACAACATTCACATTTAACGAATTGGTGATTTTTCCCCACTATAAATACAGGTGCTTTTCTCAATATTCCACAAAACAGCTGCGTCTTATCAAGGTGCCCACCCACCGCCGCTGCTCTCCGCTTCGACCGCCTGCTTCTTTTTGCGACCCCGCGTTTTCCCGGCAGAGGCCGCCGAGGAGGAGGACGATGACGACGACGACGACGCAGGTTCAGCATCATCTCCCTCCATGTCCCCATCGTCCATCTCCGCATCGGACTTGACGAGCACAAGCCCGTCACCGTTGGCTACTGCCTTGCCGGAGCATTCAGGCGAGCCATTGGCCATTGCGGGATGCGCGTCTCCATTCTCTGTTGCCGCCTCATCCCCGTTGGCCTCCACAGATTCTGTTTTGCAGGCAGTGGAGGTGGTGGCGGCGGCGGCAGTGGCGGCATGGTGCGTGGTCCCATTCTTTCCGTGCTTCACCTTGCCGTTTTTGGCAGCACCATTTTGGTGGGGCTTTTCCGAGCCTTCTTCCTCCAGCTTTGGAAGCTCTCGAAGGAGAAGGGTCTTAACTTTGTTTAAGTACCCCTTCTGCAGGGGGTACAGGGAGTGGGGGCATCTACGATTAGAATGGCTGGCTACATACAATGCGAAAGAAGTTCAATATACATACATAACGCAGTCTTATGATTTTTCTCTCACTATGAACTAAGTTGTGGGCTACATTGTAGGCAGTAGACAGCAGTTCAGCAAAATAAATTGTTGTACTCCACATCTACGCTCCTCACTTTAACCAACTTGCATTGACCAGCATGGTCAATTTGGTCACATGACCGACATGGCCTGCACTGTATGTAAAGCACAGGGAGAACTGGTATTTTGGCACAGGAAAAACGTATGTCATTGTCTGTCATTGCATCGGAGATGCATACCAACTGGAAATACTGAAAGCAATCCACAAAGGTGACTACTATTGATGCGTAAAGTGAGCAGTATACAAATCGCTTTTGTTAAACCGATTTAGAGTTGCAGGTGCATTGAATGTATGTATGTATGTAGAACTTATTTCAGTCCTTACGTAGCCAACCGTGCTCAACGGAGGTGCATTGTCAAAGCAAAGCGATGAACTAACCCTTGCCGTGGAAACACTAAAGTGCTATTTTTTATTATAGGCGCTCTTAAAGCAAGAACACGTCTCAAATTGTGCTGTGTTGCTACAGTGCATGGATCGTGTGTTACCACTTTACCTCTGTGATGTCTTCCTCCTTCAACTCTTCCTGCAGCGTTTCCAGCTGCGTTTTCACCTCTCCAGAAAGAAAAGGTTGCACCAGGCCCAGCTTTTTCTTCATGTATCCCTGTGTGAAATAAGATGTCAACCACAGCTTACATTTGGGCTATATAAAAGCCTTTATGGATACCGGTTTATATGGTAAGCATGGAAAGATTCACTTCTTCAGTGATTTAAGGAATTGTCCCAATTTGTGGTCACGATTTGATTCAAAGTTCTGTCAACATTAATCTCATACTGTTATGTTTGCATTTTTTAATGTTCTGTGACATGTGTAGAGTTGCATTTGCATGGAGGGAGAAGTGGTGATATGATTAGTGCATTGCACTATAAACCCAGTGACACAGTTCCATGCCTACCCATGTCTCACATCAGTGTGAGCGATATCTAAGCTGGTCCAGGGCTTCCTCTTCACCAACTGGTTTATTTCAGGATGTTTCTGTTACGCGTCGTCGCTCTAAATATTCTGTGTTCATATTTTGTTTGTTGCGGTTGCACCCGACTTAAGAGCCGCATGGCTCACAGGGCTATACCTAATAAATTAACTTGAACTCGAACTGAGTAGTATCGTGAAGTATAGTCAAACAATTAAGGGGCGTTTTATCCTGCAGTGGATTGACAGAAGGATGTAACATTTATCTGGACTGCAATAAAATATGTTTTTTCTATAAAGTGACTGTACTATTTATTAGATTGTGTTTTAATATAAAAAAACTCCTTTATTAGATTAACAGTTCAATCAGCAATACCTATACTATAATATATTTAAATCGAGAAACCATGCTTAATCTATTCTCTCAAGTACCATTCAAGGCATTAAATGTGAGCTTAAAAATCAACATTAATAAAAAATATGTATACTTGCTAATTGTGTGAACAGTTGGTCTCTTCAGCCAATGAAAACTGATGGGAGCACATTGTGAAAATGCTCAAAAAAATAATGCCATTATACGTGAATGAAGTACATACACGCAGTTGTTTATGTTATGCATACAGCTATATCTTATAGAAAGTGCAGCAGCCACAATAAGCGTCTCGCTTTAAAACATTCATTCTAATGTGTATAATTGTTCTCACTACAGCCCTAGCGACTCTCAAATTGTAAAGTTAGAGTACATTTAACTTACCTTCTCTGTTAAACATTCTGTCCGAAAGCGTTCTTCCAATTCTGCGAGCCTGCACACAGATTAACACAAAACAAAGTTTTCAATGAGTACTGTTCATAATCCGACTGATTTTTATTTTCTATCTATATATAATTTTGGATATATGAAAGAACGCAAACAGAGGAGTTCGAGCGATTCAATAGGTTCATGTGTTGGATGGATTGTTCCATTGCAAGATCGTGAGAGGCAGTAGCAGCTTGGTATGGCCTTCATCCAGCAGTGGATTGATCATGGCTGAGGAGTTGATGTTTTTGCTGCAATTCAGATTCATGTTATCGAAGCTTTTTTTAACACCTCAAAGATTTTGAAAATCAAACGTATGATATAACCCAGGGCAGACACCCTTGTGAATAAACGTCTCATTGTCTTCTATTATTTGTTTCCATCTCCAGGTAAAATTAATGTAAACTTGATAACTCTTTTCATCACTGTACATTAGCACTCCTAAAATGTTTACAACTCATTTATGAAGTCCTAGACCATATCTATGTACTCATCTCGTCAATGCAATGCTTTTTCAATGAAATAGGGTATCTTTATAGTCTTGAAAATGACCGTTAACGGTGGTTTTACCCACGTGCTATGGCCTAATAATACCACAATGCCTAACCAAAGAAAAACTGACAATATTGCACATATCAGTTTGCTTAAGGAAATGGTAAATTTGATATATTTCGAACCTCAGTAAACATGCATTACAATTACATTGCACATTCTGTTCAGTTTAACTAATATTGGCATATTTAAGCTTTGCACATTATTGTCAAGAAGGGAGGGAACTTTATCTACACATTTCTAAAAACCCAACGAGAGCAGGTGCCCGATAATGATTACGATAACGATGCCTGCCGTTTTTTCAAGCGACACTGTGCCATGCAATTTCATTGATGGACATAATTACTCAATGGCTTAGCAAGCCCACACATGACTGTGCGGGAGACACGAAGCGTGGATGGATTAGTGTCAGAAATATTCTCAGACAAGAGGCCACCGAAATGGCAGTGGTGGCCTGTCTGTCCATATTAACACAACTACAAAACCACGCAATGTCTCAGTCCATTGAACGCACGCACTTTTGATGGGCGCATTAGAATCCAAAAGATTCAGCCCAAGTTCCACACTCGAGGGGCCATAGTGACTCACAGCTTGGCTGTTCAATTTGCTTTAATGGTGACAATAGGTGACATCAATGACGCAAACGTTCCCACTACTACAGGTACAAAACGTCCCAATACCAAGCAAACAGGACAAACCACAAATTAGTGTACAGTATCTGCCTGTATGAAGGTGTAAGAATTATCCTATATTATGCAGTACATTATGCAGTAAATAATGTAAACAAACATGCAACATGGCACATTATTTTGCACGAAAAACTGAAGATGTTTATCACATTGCTTTTTTAGCAGTCTCAATGCGAGGCATTGTCCGAGCAGTCTCACCTATAGTAGTCGCTATAAAGCACAGATTAAAATGAATTACAGATTTGCTCAACAAGGCCATACCATACTGCAACATGCAAAATTACATAATCTGCGACGGGAAAATATAGAATGTTCTAATACCCAAGAACACAGACATTCCATCAAAAACTGCATTCCACATGAATGCATAAACAATACAGCATCTGGTTACTATTGTTTTCCATTGTATCGTTTACATGAATAGAACAAAGCAAGATGACTTCAGATGTAATCGGGAAGCGGAGGTTGCAATGGGTGGGACTTTTGTATTTTAATGAAGGATGGCAGGCGAGCAAGCCAAGTATGGCACCTAAGGGGCCGATTTCAATTCAGATGGTGATGAGACCATAAGAGTGGTCCATGAAGGATGGGATTCGACAATAACCATCAAGATCTAAGGTCATAAAGTGCCGAGAAGTAGGCCTTGAAGGTTGGGTCTTGATTTTGCAATAACTAACGATCTAGCAAACATAAATAAATCCATGGCATTGATCACGATGACCTCAACTATGATACGTTAATTTACAAATATATAACTCAACCTGAAAGCCTACATGTGTGTATTTTATTGCCTAGAAGCTTTGCCAGTTTGTCCATATCTTAACTTATAACCTAGGTTAAGAAAAAACATCTGTCCATTATTTTATGGACGTTCATGACCGCTTTGTATATTTTAACCGAGCCTTCTGTACTTAATATTATTTGCTTGTTTCCAGGTCCCTCTTGCAAAAGAGATTCATGTCTCGATGGCCCGTCACTTGGCGATTAGCAGGAATTCTATACTTTTTATTTTAACCAAATAACCCCATTAAATTAATAAGCCCCCCAAAAAAACCCAGCACAAATTGTTGCTCTGCTTGTGTTGACCTGAATGGAAACGGTTACTCCACAAGTCTAAAACATTATTTTATTTATATGCATATATTACAAAAATTGCATGGTTTCAAAGTAAATGTCATTTCATATTCTTGGGGTTTTCGGTAAAGTCACGTAGATAGGTTCAACTTTACCGAAAGATCCAAGAATATGAATTCCTGCAGTCACGAAAGCTTTAAGTCAAGCTTTAAATGTCATTTTATTTAGATAACCAATCGAAAAGAATAGAGCAAAAAATATGTATGTAGGACTTCTTTCACACCATCCGGAGCCAACCGGACTAATCAGAGATGCAAAAGTACCACGACTGCCGCACGCAGCAGCATGACGCAATCACTAAATCCATGTCCTTGAGTTCCTCCTTAGTCTACCACGTGCACTTCAGAGTATGGAAACAGAGCACAGCATGTACCTTTGGCAAGTTATTGAAGGTGGACTATATTCAAAACGATGAAAGAGGCAAACAAAAGCAGGTTGATGTGCTTTTGCTGAGGCGACGGATATGAGAAAGAACGGATGCGGTCAGCAACTTAAGTGTGGGTTGAGGCAACGCAAATTAGGTATGGTATTAATAAAGTAACGACGTATTTGCGAAACGATATAAACGGGGGAGATGTAAACCGAGATATATTACTACAGTATGATATGATGATACAGCACATACATGGAATGCAAAACTATTGAACCACCACAAAACTTTCACTTTTGGACAGGTAGAAAGTACTAACAATTTTAAAGAAAATTTAACAGAAAATCCGAAGCCCTAATGATAACTTTATGCGTACACGCACTACCTCCACAAGGACAACTCGCCAACAGTTCTCCATCACAGTACAGTACCGCACTTAAGACCCCACATGCACAGACCTTTGTTAAATACATTTCTGGACGGGGGGGGGACTCCACACACCGTCTTGGGAGCTATTTGACCACACTCCCCCACAAAGGTCAGTGCAGGGTGGGGAGGCAGGGTGGTACACATAGATGTGGCAGCGGAGGACAGCAGAGCAATCAATGGATTGTGTGGCACTGACCTCTAACCCCACCACCACATAAACCAGCAGCTAATAACATTGTGCATGGCGGCCTTCCATCCAAGTATTAAACACGCGTATATATCCTGCTTAGCTTTCTGTGATATCACACGATGTCACATTGAGAGTGATTTTATTATAGGCATAATCACTGCACAGTGATTATAATTAGTCATTGTGTTTACAATACTATCCCACACTTGCCAGTAAGGCTACAACTATGGCATATTTCTTGCTATATTTACATTTATGAAAAATCCATATTATATATTGCACACTTCGTCAATTTTCGACATTTAATAAACTTGGTATGTCGTCAATTATCGGCAAACATTCAATAACGCATTTAACGTTAACTTGCTTAAATAAGTGTCTTAAAATACCTATTTCCGGAAATGAAACGTAACTCAAAACACAGCAACGAATAGCACGCCATAGATTGCTGCACGTGGTGTGCCCGACCAAGGCCAGAGCAATCGAACCTAACAAACTATCCAACCGGGATTGAACGTACAGAATATAAACCAGCTGCGTCCTTTATACGTCGTCGATTCAATAGGCAGACAGGAGAGAATCAACAACATATTGAGATGCAGCATAGCTATATTGACAACTTGAAGATGTTAAACTCTTGATATGACGATTTCATGTTGTCTATAATTGAGGACATACATACAGTATTTCCAAACTATAACGTATATTCAATCAAAATGAGCAACCAAAAGCATGAAGTACACAGCACCCAAGCGTGTTCGTGGCAGGGCGATGCTGTTCTGCAACACGAAAACAAAGATCGCCACGCCGCGTGGCCATGCACACACTCTGGGGGTGTTTGAAAGCACCTATTAAGGCTCGTGCGGCACACGGCTTCCTATGATCACTGTTTCATTGATTTCATGGCTTTATTTTGGTGATTTCGAAAAGTTTATTGGTTTGGCCATGTTTGTTTGTTGTAGTACGGAGTAGGACTGATGGGCCTTAATCTAAGTTGTCTTGTGGTTGTTGTTGTTTGACTTGCATCCCACTGGGATGTTTGCACAGTGTTGGTGTGCGGTGCTTTTTCTGCAATATTTTGCTGTCTTTTCTTGGATTTTCTGTTTGCACTTAGTCACATAGTCACTATAAGATGTTTTCTTGTTCATGTTTTTGTTTTTTGTTTGTTGCGGTTGCACCCGATTCAAGAGCCGAATGGCTCACAGTGCTATACCTAATAAATGAACTTGAACTTGGGGATAACACCACGCCCGGTCGTCTTTGTCTCCCCCCCCCTCTGATGCTTTTACACACGCAGCACCAAGTCCCTCGGCGATTTCAGGAAGTCGACGCAAGGTTAAGTAAACACGTGCGACAGTGACGTCCATGGCGGGAAATTGTAGAGCAAGAAGATCGTGATATCGTGGCACAAGCCACACACGCACATGTCATCTACTGCTGGATAGTGAACTACCCACAGCCCGTGCAATGTAAGAGTCATATTTGGCCATAACTCACGCTGACACGTGCAGTACCGCACCATAGACATGCCAACCTTACACACACACATACCCAATAGCTGTTATCGAACACCTATTAGCGTCTGCACACAGCAAGAGGGGTTGGTGGTGGTCACGCTCGGCCACCTTTGTCTCCCCAACGCTGGCGTTCTCACACACACACCTACACCGCGCACCGTGCATTACTTATTTATGGATGATGATGAGGGAGGAGGCCTTGTTAGTCGAGGCCGGTAATCGAACCTCTGAGATTGCCGGTAATCGAAGTCTGCGGTGCCGCGAACTTGGGGCGATGGTCGAGACTAACGACGGAGTGGCGGGCCCAAGGCGAGGTGAAAGAAACGCCACCGAGGGTGTCCCCTTTGCGGAGAGGTTGCGATTCAATAAACTCCGTGTGCATTGTGAACATCGCCGGACTGACGGCGAGCCATGGCGACGATTCGGAGAGGATTTATCCGGCTGACGATCATGAACCACGGCACTGACCACTGCACCACTGCCCCCATAAATGAACGACAACCACCACGAACACCATCATCGTCAACCACCACCGTTATCATCACGATGACAATCGTCAACTACCCCATCCACCACGACCCACCATCATCACCGCCATCGACAATCAACCACCGCGGCGGCCGCCCTCACCTCTCCTTCACGTCGTCGGGGAGCGTGAGCGCCATGGCGAGACGCCGCGGTGTCCCTGCTGCTGCTTGTGGCGGTGACTGATTGTGGTGGTTGTCCTCGCAGTATATCCGTGCTGCTGTGGGTAGCGGTGGTGGTGCAGGAGGAGGAGACGCCGCTAAGATGTCCCTCAATGATGACAGCGTTTCCCGCGTAAAAGCGGCATCGGGCGGAACCAATTCGCGAGATCGCGGGGGGGTGGGACTGAGGTTGGGGCCACGACGCGCGGGGTGACGAATTGCCTCCCTCCACCCCCCCCCCTCCCCCCCGAGATTCCGCTAATTGTCACAATTATGGTTAAGAATCGATGTCTATATTTTGGTTTTGTTAAAGTGCTGCCACCGCCGTCGCTGCCCCCGTCTCTCTCTCTCTCTATCTCCTGTGTGTGGGCCCGAGGTTCAACTGCAGTACGTGGGAAAGTTGATCTCAGTGGTAGTTCTGTGAGGTCTGCTTCCGCTAATTGTTACGATTCTCGGCCACAATTACGGTTAAGAATCGATATCTATATTTTGGTTTTGTTAAAGTGCTGCCACCGCCGCCGCCGTCTCTATCTCCTGTGTGTGGGTCCGAGGTTCAACTGAAGTACGTGGGAAAGTTGATATCAGTGGTAGTTCTGTGAGGTCCGCTTCCGCGGGCCCCGTTCTCTTGTTACGTGGAGGGTTATTGGGTCGTCTGGTTTCTGCGTCTCGTGACACTGCGAGCACAATGGGGAAGAAAGTTCGGGGGTGGGGGGAAATTATTTAAAAAAATAACATCTATCGCTTTTTAATCTCGGGTTTGTTTGCACTGTTTCCTGTTTTGTTTGAGTTTTGTTTTGTTTCCATGTCGTGTGCTTCGAGAGCCTCTATTTTAAATACTTATATCTAATCGCGCATATAATTTACTTACGTCGCAAGTGATATGCGGTACACATTGCGCAGAATTTTCATCAATGAATGTAGTCCAAGCCTAAAGGTGAAATTTCGGACGAATCCGAAATTTTGGGTTTTGTTTTGGATTAATCCGAAAACCTGATGCCGCTTCCGTGATTTTCCCACCATAAGAAATGTCGCGTATCGGAAAACTTCACAATTGTTATAGCTTGGAATATATTTAACTAATGAATGCTATTTATTATCCATCTAACAATCCGAAAAACCCTAAATGTGTGTAATCCGAAACGTATCCCTTATATTATGTCCAAATGCATCATCACCCATTCAACACCCATGATATTTTGTCTGTTACAGATTTAAACTCTGCAAGTATAATTCATTACGTGTTTGCTATGTACACGTGGGGGTGACCAGCACCACACCCGGTCACCTTTGTCTCCCCCAACTAACAATGTTTTTACACACCGCACCAGCTACTCATTCGAGGCTGAGTCGACCTAGTGGAATCACAGGGCCGGTTCAGATAATCCTCACCGGTGTTGGTGGCCGTGAGCCGAATGGCTCACAGGGCTATACCTAATAAATGAACTTGAACTTGAAACTCGGGTAAGCCGGGTTTGTAGCTGCACACAGCGTGCTAACCACTGCACCACCGCTCCTCCAACACCCCCATTTCAAAGTGCGCGGGCCCGAGTTGGTAGAGTCCGGTGACCCCCCCCCCTCCATCACGCGTCACGTGCCGCTTAAACCAAAACCCCGCGCTTGTTTAATCGCCGGCTGTACGTAAGTTTGTTCTAATTTAAAATTCAATTTATATTTTTACAAACGATTATAACCTATTGCGACTGCTATTAAAAGCCGGGCGGTCAACATTGTTTCTGTTTGCGATCGGCACAGGCGGTAATCGCGCTCGCGTGGGCCTTGTTTGGAGCCTCTCTTTCCTTTACCACTTGGTTAGCTTTAACATTACAACTTAGAATTGAATGAAATGATCAACATTGATGCAGGTTATTTCTGTAGTGGTCAGCTTTAAGTTGTATGTATTACTGTGTTACTCGTCTCAAGAGCTTGTGCAACAGCAGTTTAGCACATGTACTGATTTGAAGTAATGTCCATAACATTGCTACAATTATCGTAAACTTGTAACAATATTAAAAGGCATTTAATTAAAATGTCTACTTGCTTTACTGAAAATATGTGACCTGGAATATCCTAATCTGTTAACTTATGCCATTAGTATTGTTGAGCACACTTTAAAGGTATTGAGGTGTCAAGTATAAAGTTAACGTGGTTATGAATGAAGTAAATGCTACATGATATGTTTTCAAATAACCACTTTCCTAGCTACAGTATAGTATTATTATTGAAGTTATACGGCTATGTGGTACGGTGTTGTGTTTGAGATAAAGCGTCATACTCTTGAGTTATACTGTGTTGATATACTGTACTCTTATGTCATGCAATATTCTGATTTATAATAGGCATTTATGAAGCACTTCATAGTACTAGATATGTAAAGTATCTAATAATCTTAAAGTACTTGCATGAATGTGAGTTATCCCAATGCCGCCACATTTAGACGCTTTATAAATACACATTGTGATATTGTAAGGAATTACACTGAAGACGATGTACAGGACACTGACATGCAGGCTTCTAAATTGATATGAGTTGTGTGTGTACCAGTGTTAAAGAATTGTTTTAAAACTGTTTAGGTCAGCATTACAGAGTTTTAATAGTTTTGATAATGCGTTGCTGGAATATGCCACATGTCATTTCACGTCTTTCTCAATTGGACTTGTGCTACTGGTACGATCTTATTCTGGCAATTGGAATAATTTTCTTTCGTGTGTATGGTGTTGCTAAAATAACGTCTGTATGTTTTCTATGAACGCGCATGTTTTACAGAGTAATGTCACAAAGCTCTCAAACTTCCCTTTTGGAAGAGGTCTCGCAATGGAATGCTGAAACCTGTCAAGAACAACTGGAGATTGTTCTACCCAAGCTTCTCATATCCTATACACAAATGAAGAATCTTGATTTGAAGCTTTCGTGACTGCAGGGATCCATACTCTTTGGTTCTTTCGGTAAAGTCACGTAGGTATACTTTACCGAAATAACCAAAGAGTACAAATGAATAAGTCACAGCAATATTTCCTGTAAAATAACTTGGAGTATACATTTTTGTAATATAAAAATAACAGTATTGCAGAATTTTGGAAAACAGTACTGTATTTGATATTAGAGGCTACATTGTCAACAGATGGCAGTTATACTGTACTTATCCAATGTCTACATTGTACAACTTCAACCCAAACTGACCAGCATGATGAAGTATGGTCTAACATCCTTCATCCAGCAGTGGATTTACACAATTATGTGCATGTACTGTCAGGTCTAGTGTTTATAGACTTTGAAAAGGCAGTTGATTCAGTAAATACGTACCAACATTTCATAATTGAGAGGACTAGAATTTGAATGACATTTGTTAATGCCA
The DNA here is from genome assembly GCF_964198595.1 of Lampetra fluviatilis. Classification (NCBI taxonomy): domain Eukaryota; kingdom Metazoa; phylum Chordata; class Hyperoartia; order Petromyzontiformes; family Petromyzontidae; genus Lampetra; species Lampetra fluviatilis. The sequence goes on from NC_136294.1 coordinate 6,715,171, forward strand.
TGTGGGATGCTTGTAATTTAAGACTTAATTTGATATGCTCTCGAAATATTTTGTTTTTAATATAACACTCAAAACTTACATTTATTTAATTCAGCAGCAGCAGCAGCTTCATGATTCGAACATTTGGTCAAATATTTGACGTAAAAGTTATACACCCATTGACAGCAGTTGTATGTAATTATGTTGAACTTCTTTCGCACAGTACATAGCCAACCGTGCTAATGGAGAGGTTGTGATGCTTGGAATTCTGTCATTTGAACATTAAATATTTCCTCGAATAAAAGGTTCCCTTGACTAAGCTTACTGTCTATATTCTGAAGAGAACAGTTTTATGAAGATAAGTAAGTATGTCTCTACATTCAAGTTATGTACCATTGTGTTCTGTGGCTGATATATTTGCAAAGTAAAACATTTAAATGCCTCCAATTTGACAACAAACTTTGTATGGCTCATTAGAATATACACTTGCAAATTTCAGCCGGATATACTTTTTTGTGGGGCAGTTTGATAAATCCATTGTGTTTATTGCTGAAGCCGTGAAAAGCTTTTGGTTTGACTTAATGTCTATTAGGATACCACTTTTATGGGACCATTTTTGTGTTTTTGTTTACAGAGGTGCTAAAGGTGTTGACAAACCATTTCCTGCCACACATTCCACTCAGTGATGTGGAACCTAAACTGTTCTCCAAAGTTCTTCCTGGGGTATGGCACATCTACAAATACTGCACAAAGCTTGATGTTTTTTATATTCATATTCTTGGTTCTTTCGGTAAAGTCACGTAGAAGGGAAATAATAAAATAATATAAATATAAATCAATAAAATAAACTTGACGTTTTTGTTATTCCATCTCAAGGGCAAAACTATTCCAGTTTCTAAAATATGTAAATTTGTAAATGAATGAGGACTCGGTTTCATTTGGGCACTCAACTCAAATTGACTATCGTGTCTTTGCGCTGGATACATCTATTTCCATTTCACGTGATAATTTTCAATGGAAATATAATGCATCAGGAAAGGTCCCAAATTATGGTGCATAATCATGGATGTCTTCCAATGAGCTTAACGTTCCACCTTGAAGCAGTAACATTTCCGTGAAAAATATCGAAACTAGTATTGTGTTTACTGCATGACTCGTGATATCACTGTTGTATTTCAGGTAAGGGAAATCGTCGATGATTTTATTGAGGAATTAACATCTCAAGGTGCAGAGCTGTCCAGCCAAAACATTGAACTTAAAACACTGCTTCGAAACATTTTAGAGGTTTGTAAACTACTACAACTGTTTTACAAGATTTTTTAAATACATGGTATCCTTGCAGTATTTACGTTCTTACAAGTACACAATTCAAAACATGTATTCTGGCCAAATCAATTTACTCAGTATTTATAAATACCTAATGTAGAACAATATCGGTCTTTTTATTGTAAAGATAACACGTGTTAGTACATTTTCACTTGATTTGTAAGTTCACGAATTGCATTATTTCACCCTTCCAAAATCAGTACAGTATCTCAGTAGCTCTCATTTGAATAAATCAATTACGTCAATGGTGAACGATCAGTGTAATTTAATATATTATGCTACAATTGACCACATCCTATGGTATATTATTTCTGTTGTAAGTGAACATTACTCTGGTGTAATATGTATCTTGTGTTTTACAGGCATTGGTGTCCATAGTTGAATGTCTGGGGGCATGCATCCGACAAGTTATTTCTGGAGACAATGCATTGTATCTGGAAACCATCCATTCCCTTCCATTTTCAGTTCTTCACATCCTCAAAAGCACCTTTCAGCACTGCAAGGTAACATGCCACACAAGCACATACCACCCACCATGGCCTTATTGTTCATATAGACAACTTATTTTTTATTGAGTAATAATATTTTACAACAACTAATACATCTTTATATGAGAATAGGTTTTCCTCTTTTTTCTGGCAACAAAACAGGTGTTAAGATGTTAAAACACCAAACTGATACTTTTTACAAGGAATCATATCTGCATTAACCACAATGCTTGTGGTCAGAATGCAAACAAAAACGTCCTCTGATAATATATGCATTGTCTTTGAAACTGATTGGTCCACACCAGAGACAGCTTTATTTTGAGCCTATTCTCAAACAGTGTTAGACCAGAGGATGCCAAAAGACGTGTATTCAAGTAAATGGTTCATTATTAATGAAAGAAGACCAGTATTATTGCATTGTTTAATTTCAGTCCACTTTTGGTGAAACGCAGGAGAAATGGCACTCCAGACAATTCGGTCCCTGAGATCTTCAGATCGCCTTCTAAGTGCTCCGAGGTTAAGGCTCGGTTTTTTGGGGTGATCAGGCTTTTGCCAGTGCAGCTCCTAAGCTTTGGAATGCTTTGCCTTTGCTAATACGACAATCAGAATCGTTAGCTATATATTTAAGTCTGTCTTGAAAACTATGTTCTTTAAACTGGCTTGTACCCCCTAATTCTGTCCGTTTACCCTGGTTCTATTTATTTCCTGCTTTCCATGCATGGTACATTGGAATTTGGGATCAAATGCACCTTACAAATGTATTTTTTTCTTGAGACAAAGTTTAATATTGAATTTGTCCTGCGATATTTTTTGATAACTGTGTTGTCGATGCTGCTCCATGTATCATGGTTTCCAGCACTGGGAAATTAAGGTTATATGTGGTTCTGCGACTTGCAAATTTGTTCAAAGTACATCATGGGACCTCCTTTGCCAGTACCAAAATATAAGAATAGGTTTTTCCCCTTATTTCTGAAAACAAAACTGAAACCTTTTTACAAGGAATCATGTCTGCATTAACCACAAAAGAAAGCTGTCTCTGGTGTGGACCAATCAGTTTCAAGGACAATGCATATATTATCAGAGTATGTTTTTGTTTGCATTCTGACCACAAGTATTGTGGTTAATGCAGACATGATTCCTCGTAAAAAGGTTTCAGTTTTTTTGCCAGATAAAAAGGAAAAACCTATTCTTATATTCTTGTTCAAAGTAGTTTTTTAATTTGTCTTGTTGCATGGGCAGCAATTCTGTGATTTGCAGTGTAGGGTCACATGGTCATGCCAACGTGAATGCAAACGTTACACATTGCGGATTTTATTTTAGTTTGTGATGGCATGGAGATATTTGAAAAAGAAAACTTCAATTATGTTTTTTAAAGATAAATGATTAACACACCTTGTTTATTACACTCCACCTTGCTTATCACATTTATTTCATCGGCAAAGCATTTGCCTACCAGATTTGCATGTGCTCCTTGGGGCAGGCATCCAGACAAGAGGAGGGTTGGTGGTCAAGCCGTGGGCTTTCCGAGCCTATATACAGGCTGTAATTGACTATATTGTCTCAGTAATGTATGACACCATTGCAAAAAACAAAAGCAACAAAGTTCATATTTAACGTGGGGTGTTACATAGGTCGCTCTCATTACACACAACAGTGCTTGTCACAAATGAACCGCAATACCTTGCGGATCTCGTCAAGAAGCATACACACCATCATGCGAACTCTGACCATCCTCGCAGCACATTTTGGCTGGCCATCGAACAAAAATGGTCACTGTATCGTGCGCTTTCAGATGTGCTTCTGCGGCCTTCTGGAACACTCTTCCAAAACTAGGAAGCCACTGGAGCTATGCATTTTCAAATCTAAATTAAAAACTATTTTATTTAGAACTGATTTTTGTGTTTACTGTGTTGTCCTTTCTCCTCACCTCTGATTAGCATGGCTGGCTACATGCGGGGTGAAAGAACCTGAACTGGTTAAGCTTTTAGGCGGTTTGGCCCAATGCCTCTTCATGGCGCACGTGTGACTCTCGTTTATGCTTTGCAGAACAGCGAGGCGGTGTATGGCTGCAAGCTGCAGCGTGTAGCGGACCTGCTGCAGGCTGTATTCAAGGAGACGTACTCCCTGCAGAAGCTCTTCCTGGAGATGATTGATAGAGTGGTGATTAATCCAGAAACTTCCCAA